>NC_055994.1:92838338-93152921 GCF_018446385.1 Zingiber officinale | reverse complement strand
CCAAAGTGTGCTACTTGTGGGAAATTCCATCCTGGAGTTTGTCGTAAGGGCACACGAGGATGCTTTGAATGTGGACAGGAAGGGCATATGGCCAAGCAGTGTCCAAACAAGACCAGTCTTCCTCAGCCACAGCCAATTCAGTATGGAGGCCAGCCAGCTCAGTTACATCAGATGCAGGCCACTTTAGAAGGTCCACATATCAGCCAGGGCAGATTAGAAGCCCCTCCAGCTACGACCAATGCGAGGATCTACTCACTCACCAGAGAGGACGCAGCAAATGCCTCGACAGTTGTTACAGGTCAGATACAAACTGTCTTATTCGATACTCGGGCAACCCATTCATATATATCCGTGGCATTTCTCGAGAAATTAGTGATACCCCTGAGGTACTTAGTAGCCGTACCCTCAGGAGAAATCATGGCGTCCACGCACTGGCTCAGAGCAGTGCCGGTCATTATAGCAGACAGAGAGCTCTTTTGCGATCTGATAGTGCTTAATATGACTGATTACGATGTCATCTTCGGGATGGACTTCTTGATCAAATACGGTGCCTCCATCGAGTGTCGTAAGCAGAAAGTCGTATGTCAACCTGAAGCAGAAGCACAGTTCGAGTTTATCGGAGAACCCAAGAGAAAAGCTAAGAAATTTCTCTCAACTATGAAGGCACAGAAATTGATGGATTCAGGATGTACGGGATTCTTAGCACACGTAGTCAGTACCGACTACCCAGCAATCTTCCCTGAAGAGTTACCAGGCTTAGCACCAGACAGGGAGATAGAATTTGAGATAGAGCTCATTCCCGGCACAAATCCTATTTCCAAAGCGCCTTATCGCATGGCCCCAGCAGAACTAAAAGAACTTCATGAGCAATTACAGGAGCTGCTTGACAAGGGCTTCATCCGTCCTAGTCACTCACCATGGGGAGCACCTGTATTGTTTGTGAAGAAGAAGGACGGGAGCATGCGCCTGTGTATAGATTATCGGGCACTGAACCAAGTCACGATCAAGAACAGGTATCCTCTTCATAGAATAGATGATTTGTTTGATCAGCTAAAGGGAGCAGCAGTGTTCTCTAAAATAGACCTCAGATCAGGTTATCATCAGGTGAAGGTTAAAGAAGGGGACATACCCAAGACAGCATTCAGGACCAGATACGGACATTACGAGTTCGTAGTCATGCCCTTTGGCGTGACAAATGCTCCAGCTACCTTCATGGATCTTATGAACAGGGTATTCAGAGAATATTTAGATAAGTTCGTTATCGTGTTCATCGATGACATTCTTATCTATTCCAGAACTCAGGAAGAACACGCAGAGCACCTGAAAACAGTATTGCAGACCCTTCAGCAGAATCAGCTATACGCCAAGTTCACAAAATGTGAATTTTGGTTAGATCAGGTGTCCTTCCTGTTGGAGCAATCCCAATGGTCCGCGGGACCATGTGTTTTGGTGTTTGGGCAAAGGGTTTAAGTTAGGTTCACCCTTGTATTTGATATGTGTATTTGAGTTGTGCAGGTTTGCAGGATACACATGTGACCCAGGTTGATGGCTTCGGGTCCGGTGAAGGATGGAGCATCCGAGGGACCGTGGACAAGGCAGCGAGGACAAGGGCCGAGGGAAGCGACTTCGAGGCATACGCGAAGGATGACATTGGGGACGAGCCGCGGGCTTGAATGCATCCGAGGGACGAGAGCCAAAGGAAGTACTCTTGAAGGTAAAAGGTCAAAGCTGTAAAGGAAGCATCAAGTGAGTCATAAGGGTGAGGGTACGAGTGCACGAGAGATTGTACTCGGAGTAAAATCCAAGTTTTTAGGGTTTTACTGTAGTAGTACTGTAGCAGTACTGTAGCGCTACTGTAGCAGTACTGTAGCAGTCGACTGCATGTTTTAGTAGTCGACTGGTGCAGTCGACTGGGACAGTCGACTGGTAGGCGGGGTTTTCCAACCCGTGGCCTATAAAACCAAAGCTTGGGAGCTTGGTTTGAGTTGACGAAATTAGTGGTGGGTAACCTCTAATTAGTAGTCAACTAGTGCCCTAGCAATCCAAGTGCTCTTGATCGAGTTGTGGCGAGGTTTCTCCACCGACAAGGAGGATTGTGCTAGCCGGAGTTTCCGGGGATTAATCCACCGACGGATTGAGGGATCGTCCACCTTACGGACACGCCGTGGAGTAGGAGTAAGTTATCTCCGAACCACGTAAACAACCATGTCAATTGGTTTGCTTGTCTTTCTCATTCTTAGTCTTTAGCTTTCGTATTTGTATTTGTATTGTTTGTATTCCGCTGTACTAACAAATACGTAGGAAGCGAGTATTTGGGGGCGCCGTCTATCCAACCCCCCTTCAAGCCGGCCGATCAATCCCCAACAAGTGGTATCAGAGCGAGGCCGCTCTCCATTGGACTAACCACCAAGGAAGCAAAGATGACCGGCTTGATTGAACCGCCAAAGCTTGAAGGTAGAGGCTTATGGGACATCACATATTCGATGATGAAGATGGAGGTCTTCTTCAATACGGATTGGAACACCATGATGGTGGTCAAAGAGCCGTTTGATGTCCCGAAGGATAAGAAAGGGAAGATGCTCCGACCACGACATTGGACGGAGGAGCAAACCTCTCGGTCAAAGGCAAACGACAAGGTAATATCTATATTAATTGATATTTTGCCTAATGACGTAATGAGCCTTGTAGGAAAATATGAGAATGCTCATGATTTGTGGAGCAAGATAAAGAAGGCTCAATGGGAAGAACATATGCCTACACAAGAAGAAGAAAAATCCGAAGAAACGGATGAAGAAGCTCAAGTAGAGGAGGAGCAATCGGAAGATGAAGAGCACTCAACTTCCGAGGAGAAGGATGAAGAAATGTCATCCACTAGTGTGGATGAGGAGACATCCTCAAAGGTTGAAGAACAATCCAAGACAAGCGAAGAAGAAGAAGAAGTCTTGGAAATCAACCTAGCAAGCACCTCCACCGAAGTGAATTCAAAAGACCATATAATATGCTTCGGGTGCAATGAGAAGGGATACTACAAGAATAGATGTCCTATGGGTAAGAAGAAGGTAAATCCTAAACCCGTTCAAGTTAATTTAAACACTAACAAGGGTTGTAGGAATAAAGAAACCCAAGGAAAAAGGATGTGTATCATATGCTTCACGTGTGGGGAGAAGGGACATTACCACACAAAATGCCCCAAGAAGAGGGAGATCAAGAAGCTTACGCAATTAAAGAAATGGGAGAAAGAGAAGAAGAAGAAAAGCTCAAGTCAAGGGGGATCTTCAAGGGTAAGGGAGGTATACCCTAATTTGAAGTGTATTTCAAATTCAAATTCTTATGTTCCCATACATGTTTGGAAAAATAATGTTAATCATTATATGCCCATGCAAAATTTTGGATTTAAATATCATGATAGGAGTAGGGTAATTGTAGACCATAACCCTAGGAGGCCAATGCATGATAAATCTAGAAATGAAAGACCTAAAGAGACCCAAGGCATTAATCCCAAGAAGGGGAGACATATGCCTAGGAAGGGTAGGTCTAGGAATGTCCATTGTGGACATGTTGATTCTAGTTTTAGGAACCTAGAAAAGGAGAATCAAGCCTTAAGGGGAAATCTTGATAAGTTAGAACAATTCCTTAAGAGATTCAATGTTGGATCTAAGGAATTAAATATGGTGTTGGGTAGCCAAAGACCCAACCATGATAGATCGGGCTTGGGATACCGATCTAGTTCCTCCAAGGCTAATGAGAGATCATGTGCTAGGGTGGCAAATGATCAAGGCAAGAGAGAGTCCTCCAAAGCTAAGGGAAAGTCTTATGCTAGGGTTGTATATAACTATAGCAAGGAGAAGCCAATAAATGGCAAGGGAAAGCCATTTAATGGTAAGGAGAAATTAACCAAGGACAAAGTGTCCAAGGTTAAGAAAGTTAGATTTGTAGGCCAAGTGTCACCGGAGGTGCACCGGAATGGCCTAGCTATTGTGGATGAGTCACCTAGGGAGGTGGCTAAGGCTAAGAGCTCTAGGGGGAGCTCAAAGAGTCAATTTGGGACCCATGGCAAATGGATCTCAAGTGGGTTTTACTTGGGAGTCTAGGTTAGGTCATGGAATGTGCCAAGTGGTTTGGAGACGGACTTGAGTCTCAAACCTAGAGAATTGGCACACATGGGTTGTGTTTCATGCTTGAAAATATGACATTGGGGTCACATAGCATGATAATTGGTTTTGGATGTATAGATGCCATATAAACCAATGCTAGGGATGCATTGTGGGTTAGTATGGGCAAATACATCAAGAGGAAGCCAAAACTAGGACTTTAGGTCAAGGTTCAATTGAACTTTTTAGCTAGTTTTGTGTTTTGTGTCAATCTTGGGATTGGTGATAGATATATTTTTATATATATTTTTCCCAAGTAGATATTGATATAATAGACCTCTCCACAAAATTTGGGGATTTTTGGAGGTCTGTGGAATTTCTGGCGCATTTCTGAAGTTGGCCAGAAAAGGCTGATTTTTTCATGAATAGTGTACCAGTCGACTGGTAACACTGTTCACGAGCACAGAATGTCTCTGTAAGCTCGTTTTCATGGGGGCAGTCGACTGGTACTTCTTGCAGTCGACTGATACCAGTCTGAAAGTGTTTTCAGCACTGGATTTTGACCGGGTCAGCTCATATAGATGTATGGGATCCATGGGTGATACATACATGAGTTTAGGGTCATTTGGATAACAAGTTTTCAATAATTGGGATATTGTTGGAGAACTTTTTGGATGTTAGGCAAAGGGGGAGAAGTAAGGTTTAGTTAGGAAAACCTGAAAGTACCTTTGTGTAGGGGGAGCCTTGGGATAGGTCCTTAAAAAGCCTTATGTGGAAAATCCTAGCTCAATGGGAGCTTAGGTGTAGGGGGAGCCTTGGGATAGGTTCTTAAAAGCCCATTCGGCGGTTGCCAAGTGTGTAACCTTGGCAACGTAAGCCCAATTCGGCGGTGTAAGTCCAAGTGTGTAGCCTTGGCAACGTAAGTCCATTTGTTTTAGCATGTTTATTTGCTATATGTTTTCCCTAACTTAAACGTATTGCCAAATACCAAAAAGGGGGAGATTGTTGGAGCAATCCCAATGGTCCGCGGGACCATGTGTTTTGGTGTTTGGGCAAAGGGTTTAAGTTAGGTTCACCCTTGTATTTGATATGTGTATTTGAGTTGTGCAGGTTTGCAGGATACACATGTGACCCAGGTTGATGGCTTCGGGTCCGGTGAAGGATGGAGCATCCGAGGGACCGTGGACAAGGCAGCGAGGACAAGGGCCGAGGGAAGCGACTTTGAGGCATACGCGAAGGATGGCATTGGGGACGAGCCGCGGACTTGAATGCATCCGAGGGACGAGAGCCAAAGGAAGTAGTCTTGAAGGTAAAAGGTCAAAGCTGTAAAGGAAGCATCAAGTGAGTCATAAGGGTGAGGGTACGAGTGCACGAGAAATTATACTCGGAGTAAAATCCTAGTTTTTAGGGTTTTACTACAGCGTTACTGTAGATCGTAGCAGTCGACTGCATGTTTTATCAGTCGACTGGGGCAGTCGACTGGCAGCGAACAGAATGTGTGGAATCGAGCCGTTGGGATGTAACGGTCGAATTTCCACAGAGGGCAGTCGACTGCATGTTTTAGCAGTCGACTGGTAGGCGGGGTTTTCCAACCCGTGGCCTATAAAACCAAAGCTTGGGAGCTTGGTTTGAGTTGACGAAATTAGTGGTGGGTAACCTCTAATTAGTAGTCAACTAGTGCCCTAGCAATCCAAGTGCTCTTGATCGAGTTGTGGCGAGGTTTCTCCACCGACAAGGAGGATTGTGCTAGCCGGAGTTTCCGGGGATTAATCCACCGACGGATTGAGGGATCGTCCACCTTACGGACACGCCGTGGAGTAGGAGCAAGTTATCTCCGAACCACGTAAACGACCGTGTCAATTGGTTTGCTTGTCTTTCTCATTCTTAGTCTTTAGCTTTCGTATTTGTATTTGTATTGTTTGTATTCCGCTGTGCTAACAAATACATAGGAAGCGAGTATTTGGGGGCGCCGTCTATCCAACCCCCCTTCAAGCCGGCCGATCAATCCCCAACACTTCTTGGGTCACATCATCTCAAAAGATGGTATTATGGTAGACCCCAGTAAGATAGAAGCTGTGAGCAATTGGAAGAGACCCAAGAACGCTAGCGAGATCAGAAGCTTTCTGGGATTAGCAGACTATTACAGAAAATTCGTAGAGGACTTCTCCAGGATAGCCTCCCCACTGACAGCTCTTACCAGAAAGAACAGAAAATAGCAGTGGACAGAGGACTGTGAGAACAGTTTCAGCGAGCTGAAAAGGAGATTGACCAGTGCACCTATTCTGACGCTACCAGAGAACGCAGATAGCTTTGATATATACAGTGATGCCTCTAAGTTGGGACTAGGAGTAGTACTGATGCAAGATGGCAAGGTAATCGCCTACGCCTCTAGACAACTCAAGGATTATGAGAAGAACTATCCTACTCATGACCTTGAGCTTGCAGCAGTAGTGTTCGCTCTCAAGATTTGGAGACATTACTTGTATGGAGCTCAGTGCAGAGTGTATACAGATCATCAGAGTCTGAAGTACTTCTTCACGAGGATCTGAATATGCGCCAGCGCAGATGGCTAGAGCTGGTCAAAGACTACGACATAGACATCCTCTACCACCCAGGAAAAGCAAATAGGGTAGCAGATGCACTTAGCAGAAAGTCCAGTGCTACCTTATTATCTCTAGCAGCCATGTCACCACCCCTACAGAAAGAGATCACATATTTCGGTCTCGAACTCATAGTCGGACAGCTCTCTACTATGACATTAGAGTCTACCTTGCTTGGTGACATCCAGACAGCTCAGGAGCAGGATCCTGAAATTCAGAAAATCAAGCAAGAATTAGCAGAATTAGGAAGTGGAGAATTCAGAGTGTCCGTTAGCGGGGTGTTGTATTTTGGCGACAGATTATGTGTTCCAGATCAGGAAGAACTCAGAAGGAAGATTTTAGATGATGCTCACAAGACTCCCTATGCGATGCATCCAGGCTCCACCAAAATGTACCGGGACTTGAAGAAACATTTTTGGTGGCCTGGGATGAAGAGAGACATCGCTCGATATGTCAAGACCGCCTAACCCGCCGGAGGGTTAAGGCGTAACATCTGTGACTGGAGGAGTCTTGCACCTTATTCAGATTCGGAATGGAAGTGGGAAGACATTTCTATGGACTTCATAGTGGGATTACCCAGAACCACGAGTGGTTTTGATACCATCCGGTAGTCGACAGATTGACTAAATCAGCCCACTTCTTAGCTATCGGATATCCTACTCCATGGAACAACTAGCTCGGTTATACCTCAAGGAGATCGTTAGATTACATGGAGTCCCACGAACCATTATATCGACAGAGATAGCAGATTCACATCACACTTCCGGGAGTGTATACAATCGCTTTGGGCAAAGTTAAGTTTAGCATGCCTTTTCATCCTCGGACCGACGGATGCATACGAGCGGTAAATCTGTGCTCAAGATATGCCGAGCATGTGCCCTAGATTTCAAAGGAAGTTGGTGCAAATATCCGAGTCTAGCGAATTTGCATACAACAACAGCTATCGTGCCACTATCGGGATGACACCTTATGAGGCTCTCTATGGGATCTCCAATCTGCTGGTATGAGAGTGGTGAACAGAAAGAACTAGAACTTCAGACAGACCTAGTGGCAGATACCACAGCAGCTATACAGCAGATCCGCCAGAGGATAGAGACAGCTCAGAGCCGCTAGAAAAGCTATGCTGATACACGGCGCAGACCTTTAGAGTTTTCAGTTGGGGATTCAGTGTTCCTCAGAGTAGCTCCCATGAAGGGAGTAATGCGTTTTGGGAAGAAGGGCAAGCTAAGTCCCCGATATGTGGGACCATACCTTATTAGCAGAAGAGTGGGCAAGGTAGCATATGAGCTAGAGCTACCCCAGGAAATGTCAGCTGTCCACAATGTATTTCATGTCTCTATGCTGAAGAAGCATATCCCAGATGCCACTCAGGTGATTGAGCCCCAGTCAGTACAGATCCGCGAGGACCTCAGCTATGACAGTCGGCCTATTCAGATAATAGACCGAGCAGTTAAGAAATTGCGGAACATGGAAGTACCATTAGTCAAAGTTATTTGGCACAGTCACACAACAGAAGAGGCAACTTGGGAGACAGAGGCCAGCATGAGACAGAAGTACCCAGAGTTATTCTAAGTTCGAGGATGAACTTTTTATAAGGTATGGGGGATTGTAACGCCCGAAAATTCTCAAAACTATATTAGAAATATTCTATAATTATTCTGGAATTTTTAGATATTTTTCCGGAATTTTTAGGATAGCGGAAGTAGCAAAAATAAATAGAAAACGAAAATAGCCTACGCGGGAATTGAACCCGAGACCTAGCGAACCCTATGACTTATAGATAGCTTTAGTAAACCAAGTGAACCCAGCAGGGCCGTGCTGAAAGAAAAGGGATGCAATTAAATTTATATTAGAGTTGGGTGAAATTACCCACTTAATATAAATAGAAAATTTAAGTGGGGTTTGGTTTATTTTGTTTGGTTCGGCAATTTCTCCTCCACTCCAACCCTCACCGCCGACGCCCCTTCTCCCTCCTCTTTTTCTCTCGGCGCACCAAGCCTAGGTCCCTAGGAGCACCTCCCGGCAACACCAAGTGCACGAGGACGCTCCCCTCCGCGAGAGGAACGCATAGACGCGAGAAGATCGTCGAAAGGATCGTCTCCTCCGGAGACCTAGCGATTTGAATCGTAAGAAATTACGAACAGGAGGTAAGAAACCCCTCACCTGTAGTATAAGTAGCTTCGTGTGAATTCCATGTATTAGTTTAGTAATATGTAGACTACCGACACAAAGGATGCGAATTAGCGCATCCCAAGTGTTCGTTTTAGTTGTTTGGCACAGGAAAATGCAACTTAGGCATTTTAGTAGCTTAGATAAATGCAGTAGCAGCATTTTATAATTTATTTAGTCTTGCTCCAGCTTTTACAGGACTAGATGTCCAATGGGTAGGCTCCCACAGTTGCCTCTAGGTTTAGATAACCTAGTTCTAGGTTTAGACAACCTAGTAAAAGCAAGACAAGAATTTATTAGCTCACGTTCAGTATTTTACTTTCAGTGGCACTGTACTGGATTAGATATCCATTGGGTTGGGCTCCCACAGTCGTCCCTAGGTTTAGCTAACCTAGTAAACCCTACTATATTCGGAATTTACAACTCACGGTCTAGTTAGGGATGCGCGCACAGCAAGTACAGTAGTCGGGCCCAAACAGCAGCATGATTACTATTTTCACTTATTATGATAATAGCTTTCAAACTCTTAATCTAGTTACGTGAATATAGTGTTAGCTCAGTTTTAGTTTCAGTTTCAGTTTAGTTCTCCTAGTTGATACCATGAGATAGCTCCATGCTTAGATTTTATTATGCATGCCATGTTTCAGTATTTATACCATGTTTCAGTAATTATGCCATGTAACTTCAGTATGCCATGTTTTAACAAATTCAGTGCATGTTTTTAAATAGCATTCTTTTAAAAGCATATTGCATCGAATGCATGTTTTAGTGAGGTAGATGGTTTCTTACTAAACTTTAAGCTTTCTTTTCCTTATACTGCAGATAAAGGTAAAGGAAAGATGGACTAGCAGAGGAAGCTGAGGGTCAATGCAGTGATGGTGTGTGTGGCAGGAACCTGGAATGAAGATTCTTAGGGAGTTAGCAAATTAAGAACTTAGTTTTCTTTTCTTCAGTACCTTTATGCACTTTTTGACCTTAGAATGTTAACCCATGGAGGATTTGTTTAAATTGTTAGTAATTATGTCAGAATGTTAGTTAATAGATGTTAGAACTTATTTCAAACGGTTTTAGAATTCTTATATGAGATTTTGGCACGAACTAGTGCTGAAATCAGAGGTCCAGTGCAAAATCAGAAACCCAGATCGATCAGAATTGGGGTTGTGCCACTGGATCGGTCAGCTGACCGATCCAGTCGCGAATAGAGAGTTAGCAGAGAGTACAGAAGCTCACTGATCGGTCAGCTGACCGATCAGTGAGCCACTGGATCGGTCTACCGACCGATCAGTGTACTCCTGGATCGGTCGGTAGACCGATCCAGTCGCATACAGAAGCCATATAGCCACTGGATCGGTCAGCCGATCTATCCAGAGCTTTTCTCTGTGCCAGTATCAAGTTGGATCGATCACTGGATCGATTCGACAGCCCAATCGATTCATGGATCGATTGAAATGCCTAATTACAGCTAGCAGGACATCTGAGAGGCATAGATTATCTTCCCTAGCATGTGTACAACTCCTAGGTACACCTAGAATATTAAGTTCAGATTTTACAATAATCAGTTTAGTAAAATTTTAATCAATCCAGATTTCCGCAATAGTAATTTAGCACAGCATAATGTAGCGATCGGCCTTACAGTCTAGTCAGTAGAAGGCGGGTTGTTACAAAAATGATTTAAGAGACATAAAATGATTTAGTTGTATTTATTCTCTTAATCATTTTTAGGATTAACTTTTTTTTGAATTTCTTAGTTTTTTTACTTTTTCTTACTTAGACCCTTAACCTCTCCCTTTAGTCTTTATCTAAAATGGAATAGGTTCCACAAAAAGTATAAAACATGTTGATACGGTGATGAAGAAGGACCCCACCAAAGATGAGTCAAAGCAAGGAAGAGCGGCTGACATGGAGGCCAAAGTCAAGTCAGTCAAAGCCCAGGTCCACTGATCTGATTTAGGGCATAGTTGGCCAAACGGGCCCTAATGTATGTCGGAAGTGGTCGTCCAAACGCGCTGCCCGCAGAAAACCTGCACCTGGGATTAAGAGACGAACCGTAAATCCCATGGACCATTGTCCCGGCCGACCGAACATCATGGCTGGTCAGATGAAAGGCAGCCCTCCGACAACAGGAAAGCCGAGTGAAGGAGGATTGCTCTATTTAGTACGATCGAGCGTGAATGTCTCAATCTAACGACCTCTAGTCAACCTATAATGGGACCCACCTACATCTCTTATCGTACCCTTTTGGAGGTTTACGCCACTAACAACAAAGCATATCCAGCAGACAAATCATACTTTAGAAGCTTCCAACCTATCACATCAATGATTTGTGTGCTCGCTTAAGGAAATGTGTCAAAGATACTTTTTAACTTGTCTTTTCCTAGGATACTTTGGAAAACGTGCATGTTCTTTGAGATGTGTGCACAGACGCTATAGTTATACTATAAAAGGGGGTTTCTACTCACAAGAGGAGGTATTCGATATCTTGTTATTATACATATTCTAGCTACAGTTTTCTCCACTGTTCTCCATACTTAAGCAAGGGTCAATGCTAGAAACCCCTTCCCAGCCCGACACTAATGCTCTTAGTATTGCATTACAGCGAGGAGTCTTCACCAGGTCAATTGTAGAGCCACGTTCCCAGCCTACCATCTTCTCTGCTTTCGAATAGAATTATATTTGGTATCGTCTGTGCGAACTCTACCTGTAGCCGAAATGTGAAGATAGAAGACGCTGGATGACTCACCACTATGACACTAACCCAGAAAGATTTGGAGATGCTGATAACAAGAAACAACAATCGACTGTCAAGCGCCAAATGACCCGGCTGCATCAGTGATAGGACAACGAGCCAACCCGAGAACCTAAGCAGAAGATTGTTAGAGTGTATACTAAAAGCCTAGCTTTTGTAAACGTTTATTTTGAAATAAAAGAATCACATTGGTCAATATCTATATTTATTTGTTAAATATAATTGTTCAATTAATTTATATAGTAGATAACATGGTGTGTGGTGTCACACACAGAAAATCATGTTGTCGGTTCTTTATAAATTATAAACAGGTGCTCACGACTAAGATGGAAAGGAACAAACCGTTGGTATAATCATAGTGTAGTTAAGTATTAGTTTATCTTAACTAATAAATTACACTGATACACTCTAAGTGTATTGAGTAGGACCAATTAAGGCAAGTTCTTTTTATACTGACTTAATAAAAGAACAAGTCCTTAGTTGTTATGGAAGTATGTGCTCTTAATTCTAATATAATAACAAGCACATATATTTAGTATTTATTTATTTAACTTATCAAAGGGTGAGATTTAGCTTGATAAATCAATAGGCCCGATAAGTTGGGAAATGATATTACTTATAGTGTGTGTTGTTGATTATAGAAGGAAACTGTGTCCTAGTAAATCTAGGTTGAGAATGTCCCCAAGAGGAGCTCATAAGGATTGTCATGTTAAACCCTGGGGTTAACTTAGTCCGACATGACAATGAAGTTGAGTGGTACTACTCTTGGAGCTAGATATTAATTAAGTGAGTTGTCAGTAACTTACTTAATTAGTAGACATTTGTTATCTTAAACACAGGGAGACTAACACACTCATGATAAGAAGGAGCCCATAATGTAATTTGGGATTGGTGCGGTAGTGCAATAATAACTCTCTAGTGGAATGAGCTATTATTGATGAACTTGAGTTGTGCGTTCGGGGCGAACACGGGATACTCAAGCTCATCGGAAGGCCAAAACCAATTTCTCCTCTAGGTCCCTGTCATAGCCTCGTTAAAGACTCAAGTCCATCCAAAGAAAAGCCCATCTTGGTGTCCAAGAAGGGGGCCGGTCCATTGCTTGGTGACCAAGCAAGATCCGGCCACCATCTCCTCTTAAGGGGTCGACCCTTTGCTTGGTGCCCAAGCATGTAGGGGTCGTCCACATTAATTCAAACAAGGAGGGGTGTTTTGAATTTTTAAAATCTTCTCTTTGTAGAAATCTACAAGTTGTAAAAGATAGATTTTAAATTTATAAAACTTTCCTTATTTGAATTAGGTCACATGATTTAAAAAAAAGTTTAAAAGTTTTGAAACTTTCCTTTTTTAATCATCCTCATGGTTTTAAGAAAAAAGGAAGAGAAGTTTTAAAATTTAAATTTTTATTTTTGTGACCATGTTAAAAAAGGAAATTTTAGAAGAGAAGTTTTAATTTTTAAAACTTTCTTTTTTTTAACATCCACATTAGGAAATTTAAAAGAGGGCTTGTAAAATTTTATAAGAGATTTTCTTCTTTGCTTATAAAATTTTTACAAAAGAATTTCCTTCCTTTTAAGTGGCCGGCCACCCTTGCTTGGTGCCCAAGCAAGGGGTCGGCCAATGAATGAATCATCCAATCATTGATTTGGTGATTGATTCAATCAAGAGGAAAGAAAAGGAAAAATAAAAAGGGAAAAGGAAAAATAAGAGGAAGATTTAAATTTTTGTAAAAAGTTTTTCCTTATTTACCTTGGGCAAGTAATATAAAAGAAGGGGAGGAGATGCCTCATGACATAACAATTTTTATTCTCTTGCTTGGTGATCCTCTTGTGGTCGGCTCCTCTCTCCCTCTTTTTCCCTTTGCTCTCTTTTGCTTCCTTGTGGTTGTGGTGGTTGAAACTTAGAAGAAGGAGGAGAAGTTCTTTGGGTGGTGTTCATCTTGGAGGATCGTCGCCCACACGACGTCCAAGGCGAGGCGAGGAATACGGCAGAAGATCTCGAGGTCATTAGCATACAAAGAGAAGGTATAACTAGTAATTTTCTTCCGCATCATGCTAGTTATTTTTCTTTGTATGAATTCCAAACACAAGAGGCATTAGATTCTAGTTTTTTCGGATTTGTTTCGAAGTTGTGTTTTCTTTGTTTTGTTTTTCGAATTTGTAATTCGATTGTTCCTTTTGGTTAAACCTAGAGTTATATAAGGAAATTAAATATTAGCTTTCCTTAAAAAACTTTGCCTAGGCGGTGGTGGATGCTCCCATACCCAAGAAGGTCATGTGTCTCGCCATGCAGTCCTGGAAGCCAATTTTGAAAATTAATATTTAATGAAATTTATAATGTAGGTGGATTTGAATCAATAGTGTTAAGTTCCTCTTGTGATTCAAATCTAAACCATTAAGAACATATAAGTTAAATTTGGAATCAATGATGTTAAGTTCCGTCTGTGATTCCTAATTTAACTTCTAAAGAACACAATAGGTTATTTAGAAAAGGTTCGACACTTGTACAAAATTTTTGTACAGTGGAACCGGTACGATCTTCCTAGGACTAACCAACAAAGATTCCGTCAGCCACAAGTTGAACAACAGACCAACTGATGCCTTTCTGGAAGCACTGAATGCACCAATCCCATATCACCGAGCATTATTTCACATGCCCTTGAAAGAGCAAGGCCGTGCGGACAAGGCACATAAATCCTCTTCAGAGAATGTGCCCGTCCGGGATGGGCAGAAAGGCAAAGCACCCTAACTCAACTACTCTCCCGAGTAAATCAACAGATAGTTCTCCCAATAAATTCTCGATGATCAATTGTCACCTCCTTATAGGCCTCTGATAATCAGAGAGTACACGGGGCAACCTGTTAGTTAGAGCCCTAAAGTCGATCATGTGATGATTGTTATATGGACTCGATATATCATATTCCTATATATATATATATATATAAAGGCATTTCTTTATGGTTATTATACTTACTTGTATTTGTGCCAAATAACTGAGTATAATAGCGTCCTTGAGTAGAATGTTCTTATCTATATCAATCGATTGGTTGAATTAATAATGAGATGATATAGAGAACACTACTCTTAATCATTCCTAGTCAAGTATTAACATTCAGGGACAATGTTAGTACGATGAGACTAGCATGTAGGATAACTCGATGACTTGATCTCACAAGTCATGGATATTAGATATCAAGTTGACACATGGGTATGCATTGGAGAATGTATACTGAATGACTCACCATGAGAAAGTATCATGGATCGTTATATGAGCGTCATATACTTTCTCATGTGACTATTAGTATGACTATCAGTCCTTAGACCTGAAGTCACCATGGTTCCCTACATAAGGAGTTGCATACTTTGGCTTCGTCAAACGTCACCCGTAAATGGCTGGACTATAAAGGCGACTACTGGGTATGTAACAAATTATGCGGAGGGATGTCAGTGATGTAGAAGGGATCTATCCCTCTTATATGACGGGAGTGATATCATGATTCTTGATAGCGTGAGACCACTAAGTGCATGGTCATGCCCAAATAAGTCAATATGAGATATTGAGTTCATTTGATTAGAGTGAGTCTACTTGGAGTTCAAGATATAGATTGATTAGAGGATGACATGGTCTATGCCTCAATTGATCAATTTAGATGTCAAGGATAGAAGGACATTGTCACATATTGTGAGAGTCACAATTAGTAGTCACAATGGTGATGTTGGATCTCAACATTCTTGTAACTTGGGTAGTAATGATGTGTTGCTAGATACCGCTCATTGCTTATGTTTCTAAATGGGTTTAGGAGCATTACCAATGTTACAAGAACCTATAGGGTCACACACAAAGGGCAGTTAGATGGAGATTAGGTTCATATGATGGACCAAGAGGATTAGGTTCATGTGATGAACCAAATTGGATTAAGAGTAATTCAAATTAGACTAATTGAGTTGGACTCAATTTGATTCATGTGTCGGATGAGTCTAATTTAGACTATGATTCATTGAGTCAATTTAAACCAATGAATAGAGATTCATTAAATTAAATTGATTTGAATCAAATGGTAGATTTGATCAACCATGGGAGATAAGAGGTCAAGTTTGACTTGACTTGAGAGGGAAGATGAAGGGTCAAGTTTGACTTGACTAAATGCCACCTCATTGTGACTTGGCATGGGTCGGCCAATGATGATGTTTCACATCATCAAGGCTACATCATTGTGTGCCACCTCATGAGGAAGACCAAGAGTCATGACTCTTGGTATTACATGGAGGTATAAAATGCTCTAATAAGTGGCCGGCCACATATGAATAAGAAAGTGTGTGCTTAGTCAAGGTCTCTTCTTCTTCCTCTCTTCTTTTTCTCTCCTTCTCCTCCATTGCCGAGACCTCTCAAGAGTGCTAGCACACTCTAAGTGGTTCTCTCCACCTTTTATCCTTGTGGATACGTGTAGAGGAGTGTACACTTGACACTCTACGAGATCCGGCAACCATTTGGACGAGCAGGATAAGCGAAGGGCATCGCGACAAGGGTAATACTTCCTTTTCATGTAGATCTAAGGTAGATCTAGTGTAGACAAACATGTACATGAATATTTTATTTATCTATCTTTGCACGGATCCGTGGCTAGCTTCGAGGTTTCTGTAATGCAAAAAGGTGATTTTTGTGGCTCGAAAGTTCTAACACAACCAACCCTGAAGACCATCTAATCAAGTTCGACAACATGGCCACACTCCATTAGTACACTGACAGAATCAAGTGCCAAGTATTCCTCGCCACACTCTCCAGATAGGTGCAGAGGTGGTTCAAACACTTGCCAATCGGATCCATCTACAACTTCAAAGACATCGGAATGTCTTTCTTATAATATTTTGCTAGCAACCGCCACTACTAGAAGATAAACCTGAACTTGTTCATAGTTAAGCAAGGGCCCAAGAAAGCATTGCGGGCCTACATTAAGAGATTCAACCATGTGGTCATGGACGTCCCATCGAGTACCCTTGAAATCTTGGTAAGTTCTTTTTCCCAAGGACTTATAGATGGTGACTTCTTTCGCTCATTCATCTGGAAGCCCCTGAGGAACTTCGACCATTTGCTCGGGTGGGATAATAAGTACATCAATGTTGAGGAGACCCAGTCAGCTCAGAAGAAGGAAGTAATTCTCGAGCGGGCATCTGTCCTAGAGCGTCGAGTGGCCAATACCCATCAACCTCCAAAAGGATCCCAAGCAAGAGCAACGCAGCAACACTAAGAGCCCCGAACCCATGCAATCCAGCATGTGGAGATCGAGCGAGTGAAGTTCACTGAGCCTCGACCATGGATACCGCTCTTTTGCAGTTAACACCACTCGACAACTTATAATACCAGAGATTGCTATCATCTCAAACCAAAGCCACACCATCCGTCTCCTCCAACATTTCACCACCGATCCCCATCTCCTGGTCACCACCATCATTGTCGATCGAGAAGACAAACATGAGGAGGGAAGGCCGATGAGTAAACAATAGCAACGGCAGCCCCATCCTGTTGGCGCTACTCGGAATTCCGTTCTGTTTCCCCTGTATAAAAATTTGTACAAGCACAAAACTTTTCCTAGCAAACCATGTGCTTTTCAGAAGTTAAACTTGGATTGAAAATGAAACTTAACATTATTAATCCAAGTTTAACCCATGTGTTCATCAGAAGTTAAACTATATTACAGAAGTTGATTAAATATCTATTTCAAGAATTGGCTTCCAAGTCGTGGGCGAGGTACTCGGCCTTCTTGGGTATGGGATCATCCACCACTTCCTAATCAAAGCCTTTCAAAGAAATTGAATATTTAAACTCCTTACAGTAAACCCTAGGTTAAACTACAGAGACCTTAATCAAAGCACAAGATCGCTAGCCTCTTGTGTTGGTACTTCAGGATCCATACAAAAGAAAAATAAACTAGGACATAGCGGAAACAATTAACTAGTTATACCTTTCTTTGTATCTTAAAGACCTCTTGATCTTCTGCTGTATTCCTCTCCTCCTCTTGGACGTCGTGTGGGCGATGATCTACCAAGATGCAAAAACCACCCAAGTCCTTCTTTCTTCCATGACTTTCGGCCACCAAGGGATCAAAGCTAGGAACACCACCTCTTGTTCTTCTTTCTTCCTTGCAACCCGCTGGCCACAAGATGGTTGAAGCCTCTTGATGCCGTCGGCCTTAGGTGAGAAAGCAAGAGGAGAATAAGAATATAAGGGGATCGGCCACAAGGAAAATATAAGAGGAATAGAAATTATGTAGATAATTATTTCCTCTAAGACACCATCTATCCACTTTTATAATCCTTGGTAATGGCTAAAAAGGAAAGATTTTAAAAAAATTAAAATCTCTCTTTTAAATTTCCTATTGTGGATGGCTACAAAAGTAAAGTTTTAAAACTAAAAATTCCTTTTTTAAACATTGTAGATGGCTACAAAAAGGAAAGATTTTTAAAATTAAAACCTCTCTTTTAAATTATGGTTAAGGAAAGTTTTAACAAAAATAAAATCTCTCTTTTAAACCATTGTAGATGGCTACAAAAGGAAAGATTTTTTAAATTTAAAACTCTCTTTTAAAACCATGTGGATGACTTCAAAAAAGGAAAGTTTTTAAAATTTAAAATCTCTCTTTTAAAACATTGTAGATGGCTAAAAAAGAAAGATTTAAAAAATTAAAACCTCACTTTTAAACCCATCTTAGCTGGCCCCTTGCTTGAGCACCAAGCAAGGGGTAGCCGGCCCCTTGCTTGGGCACCAAGCAAGGGGTAGCCGGCCCCTTGCTTGGGCACCAAGCAAGGATGTGGCCGGCCATAAGGATGACTTGGGTGGATGTGAGGCTTTATAAATAGAGGTTATAACAGGGACGTAGAGGAGGAATTAGTTTTGGCCTCCTGATGAGCTTGAGCTTCCTGTGTTTGACCTGAACACCCAACTCAAGTTCATCAATAATAACTCATACCACTAAAGAGTTATTATTGAACTACTGCATCAATCTCATATTACATTATGGGCTCCTTCTTATCATGAGTGTGTTAATCTCCCTGTGTTTTAGATATCTAATGTCCATTAATTAAATGAGTTACTGACAACTCACTTAATTAACATCTAGCTCCAAGAGTAGTATCACTCAACTTCATTGTCATGTCGAAACTAAGTCCACCTGCAGAGTTTTCATGACAATCCTTATGAGCTCCTCAAGGGGGCATCATCATCCTAATAAATAGGACACGATTTCCTTCTATAATCAACAACACACCATATAAATAATATTATTTCCTAACTTATCGAGCCTATTGATTTAACAAATAAATCTCACCCTTTGATAAATTAAAGAAATAAATACTAAGTACATGTGTTTATTATTATATCGGGATTAAGAGTACGCACATCCATAATAACAAAGGTTCTGTTCTTTTATGCAGTCAGTATAAAAGGAACAACCTCAAATGGTCCTGCTCTATACACACATAGTGTACTAGTGTAATTTTATAGTCAAGACAAACTAGTACCAAATTACACTACAACCATTCCAATGGTTTGTCCCAATCCATCTTGGTTGTGAGTTTCTATTTATAATCTATAAGAAACTGATAACATGATCTTCTGTGTGACACCACACACTATGTTATCTACAATATAAATTAAATGAACAACTGCATTTAACTAAATGCAGACATTTGACCAATGTGATTCTCATTTCAAAATAAATATTTATACAAAAAACTAAGCTTTTAGTATACATTCTAATAATCTCCCACTTATACTAAAGGACTATGTTGCCATATATACTGTCATACATCTGATCCCCATCTCCTCAATATGTCCATCAAAAGCTCTCACCGGAAGGGCCTTAGTGAAAGGATCTGTCAGGTTATCTTCTGATGCAATCTTGGCGATAACAACTTCTTCTCGCTTTACGATGTCTTTTATCAGGTGGTACTTGTGTCCCCAGGGCGTAGCATAGCTGGGGGTGCATGGTTTCATGGTCGAAAGGTCCAGGGTTCGATCCTTGGGGTGTCATTACCTGGGGTTAACGTCTCGGCTATGCGCTTTCAGCTGTGTACCTGCATTTACCTCCTTTCATAACCGTGGGGCCGGCTCTAGGGGGGTCGCTATTGTGGCGGTTCCACATTTTTTTTTATCAGGTGGTACTTGTGCTCAATGTATTTACTTGCCTTATGGGCTCGTGGTTCCTTCGAGTTTGCTACTGCACCACTATTATCACAATAAATTGTGATAATTTTGGGCAAACCAGGAATCACATCTAAGTTCATCAAGAAGTTTCTGAGTCATGCAGCTTCTTTAGCTGCCTCAGAAGCTGCCACATACTCAGCTTCCATGGTGGAGTCTAAAACGCATTTCTGCTTAACACTCTTCCATGCTTTGGCTCCACCTCCCAAAGTAAACACATACCCTGAGGTCGAATTACTATTGTCCCTATCTGATTAGAAGTATGAATCCGTGTAACCCACAAGGAGCAAATCATCTGTGATCCTGTCTGAGTCACTGAATCGACGGACGCTGGGCACGTGGCGCTCTCCTCTATCTCCGACCAACTGCACCGACCTCCGGCGAACCTGCACAGAAGTCGGGCCGGGGAGGGGTCCCCGGCGACGACCCTCCGACGCTCAAGTCAGGCAAGTAGACAGCAGATATGAGGCTCCAACATGCGAGAGAGCGTACCTCCGGCGAAGGGTGAGGACCCTTATATAGGGCTGTGAAGAGGCATGTGCACTCATACCGAGGTGCACACGTGTTCTGTGCCATACCTTAGTATGGGCTTGTCAGATAAGCTTGCCTGACCCCTTACTGCTACAGTCCGAGCACGTCTCTGATGGGACAGTGAGCCCATGCCCTAAGATCCTGCGTATCACCCGCTATCAGAGGATGTTTTTATCCTTGTCTCCATGCCGAGCGTCCGACCGGTCGGCGGTTTCCTCACGTCCGACCGGTCGGATGTGCTGATCCGCTCGGGAGCTTCCTGGTCGCGTGCTCAGGACTGTTCGCAGTGTTGATACTTTATTCTTTCGGCCGAGCGGGCCATCCGCTCGGCACTACTATACTGTTCATCATGAGCGTCGGAACCCCGACTCCCCGCCGGGGTGTATCGCTTCCGCTCGAAAGCTTCATCCGGTTGTCACCATCATAATCAGCTCGGCCAAGCTTCTGGTTGGCCTTTTACCTTTCGACCTCTATGTGGCGTTGACTCTGCTAAATGGGGTCCTCCATTCTTACTGCCGGATCACTTGCCTCCCCTTCAAGTCTAGTCGAAGGAGGCAGTGAGTCCGACTGACTGGACTATATGTCCGAGCGGGCGGTCATCGCCTTATCGATGCTGCTGAGATCCCGTGAGCCGTTCGGCCCTCATGCCAAATTTAGCCGCTCGGCTCTTCGCTTTATATGCCTTGGCGCCCAACGTGGCTGTTTGCTTGTCTAAATCCTCTCGAAAATCGCGCAAGTCTTTTTCATTAAGCCGAAGCATGCGCGGTATGGGCGCATTAATTGTGCTCGGTGACAGAGCGCCACGTGGCTCGTCTCTATTGGCGGTGACGTTCCGTACGATGGGGCGCCCTGGGTTTTGAAATGAACGGCTAGATGATGAGCTCGTCTCTTGTGCCCTACATCCGACGGTGGAGGCCGATCGACTTCGGCCGTATAAAGCCTCAGTCCTCCTCTGCCGCATCTTTGCTCGTGCTTTGTCCTTCTAACTCTTCTACTGCTACGGCCTTCGGCAATCCAGTTCCTGTTTCTCGGCGGCTACCATCTCACCGGTGATCTCTTCCGCCCGTCTCCTTCTCAGTGAGCCTTCTTTCTTCGTTTACTAGGTCTTCCTTATTCATTTTGCCTCTCCTTCGTTCCCATTCCTCCGATTTCTGGCTGTCCTTTTGTCTCTTCGAGATGGCGAGCTCTTCCGAACCCGCTGCCCAGGCTCACGGTCCGTGGTATATGAGTATGGAGAGTAGGTTCGATGAGGAGCACGCCCGGCGCGTTGTTAGGACCTACGGGATCCCTGACGACCATGAAATCCATTTGTTTTTTTCTAGACCAATTCCAGGGCGGCCTTAGATTTCCTACCCATCCATTTATTTTGGAAGTTTGTAATTATTTCCGCATCCCGCTCGGCCAACTTGTGCCGAATTCCTTTAGGTTGCTGAGCGGGATGGTCGTCCTCTTTAGGCTGCACAGTATCCCACTTGACCCCAAAATATTCCACTACTTCTTCTATCCCAAACAATCCGAGTTGGGTACTTTTATTTTCCAAAGTAGAATAGGCTTTAAATTTTTTGAGAATATGCCGACCTCCAATAAGCACTGCAGCATTCCGAACCAAATGGCAGACCGCTGTGCCGACCCAGCCGGAGCTCGGCAAATTCAGAAGCAATCCGGCCTACCTTCATGCGGCAAATTGCTTGTCCGGTCAGCGGTACAAGATCGACCAGTTGCTTCTCAAGGGGGTGTTGTATATTTTTGGATTATCTCCCGTTCGGGCCAATCTCCCCTACCGCATGGGTAAGGATTCTTTACTCCCTTCGCCTTTTTTGTCTAACTGATTTTAATTTCTTCCATTGCAGTCATGTGGCGCTCAAGGCTACCGATCATCTGAAATTGAAGGCCGTGGAGATTGGCGGCTACAAAAGAACTCGAGCGGTCTTATCCCTAGCCGCGGATCTGGAGGAGAGCGCGGTCAGCCTCAAACAGAGTTACCCATCCACGGAGGTTGAGGCGGATCCTATTTCCTCTGCTCACGAGTTGGGAGTCCCAGAGGATTCACTGCTCGAAGTTCGTGAGCGTCGAAGAGACTCCGGCCTTCCGCGCACCCAGAGGGCGAACCACATCGAGGTCGCCGGATCGCCGTCAGATCGGGACCCAGTGGCCTCGCCCACCGCACAGCCTCTGGCTCTCCTCCACGGACTCATCGTCGCTTACGGACGGTTGGTCGAAACTTCAACCATAGGGGAGTCCTCGGGCCGGGCCGGCTGAGGAAGTGCCGATCGGCCACCCGACCATCAAGACTACCCTTGATTCCCATCGGAGGAATATTTATTGTCCGCCGATCGGCCATCCAGCCCCGTTCATGAAATAACCTTGACGGGTCCACTCGCCAAACTTTTCGAGGACGCCCAGATTCGGGTGGCCCTCATGACGCCTAAGCAGCTTGGCGATAACCACATGCAGCAGGCCACTCAGGTAAGTTCATTTTTCTTCCTGTGCCATGCTACTGTTCGGTTCCTGATTTTATTATTTCCCTTAAAGCATTGGGCGGAGCAAATCGCCACTAGCCATCGGCTGGCCGAGCTGGAGGATCTCATGGGGGGTCCATCGGCCGAGCGGGGGAAACAAACCCTTGAGGCCGAACAGAAGAAGGCTACAGAGGTGGCTCGACTTGAAGGCTTGGTGAAGAAGCGCGACAAAGACGTGAAGCGCGCCAGTAACCGGAAGAAGCGGGTGATCGCTGATCTGGACAAGATGAAAGTTAAGGTCCGAGCCCTAGATCAGCGATCTAAGGAGCTGGAAGCCCAACTAGCTACCGAACGGTATGAGCGCTCAGCTGAACGCACTAAAGCGGAGGTGGACCAGAAAGTTCTCCAAGATTCACTGATTGCCTCCCGTGCGGCGCTCAGAAAGTACAAAGAGGGAGAACCGAGTCGCCTAGCAGCAGCGCGTTCGGTGGCAACGTCTCCTCAACTTTCGTCGAGGCGGTCAAGGTCACCATGGCGTACTTGAAGAAGGGGGGCACCTTCCTGCTGACCTGACCATTCCCTCTTCGGATCTGGCGGCTATGATTGAAGATATCCCGGACGCTTTCTTCAACTTCGAAGACCCCGAGTGAAGGGCGTTCCTCGTCTCTATCTTGTTTTTGCGTTTCTTACGCCCAACGCAACTTTTTGTACTTGTCGTTCGGCATGCTTTCCCTTTAATGCAATTATGTCTTTGCTTGCATCTTCCTGATCATTATCCATAATATTCTTCTGTTTGCTTAACGTTTATGCTTAGAGTTAGTCATGCTCCAAGTGTTCTCCGTCACGCGGCCGATCAGTTTAACCCATTAAGCAAAGTCCGAGCGGGAGGGCCTACTCGCTCTACACGTATCTAGCTTTGCAAAGTATCGAAGGACCAGCGGCGCCTAAATGTTTTAATACTTGTAGTTTCAGCGTTTCTTATTCTACGATATTCTGTTAAATCTTGGTATAGTCGCCGGACCGTCCGATTTTGATGATGATGTTCAGGTTTTCCGCTCGGTATTTATAGGCGTCGGCTCCTCTCGATATTTAACGTCGAGCTGGCGCGCGGATATTTATAGCCGGTCGGCGCGGCTCTCGATCTTCGCGCGGAGACTCGGCGGACTTCCCCGGGCGTTTATAGGGCAGCACGTCTCGATATTGCGTCGGCTTCGGCGGCGCGGATACTTCATGCGGTCGGTCGGCTCTCGATCTTCGCAGCGGACTCGTCGGACTTCCACTCGGATGTTTATAGGCGCGGCTCGTCTCGATATTTAACGCGGAGCTCGGCGCGCGATATTATAGCGGTCGGCGCGGCTCGATCTTTGCGGCGGGACTCGTCGGACTTCCTTCGAGCGTTTATAAGCCGCTCGTCTCTCGATATTGCGTCGGAGCTCGATGGCGCGATATTTATAGCCGGTCGGCGCGGCTCTTGATCTTTAACGGCGGGACTCGTCGGCCTTCCGCTCGGGCGTTTATAAGCGGCCGTCTCTCGATATTGCGTCGGGCTCGGCGCGCGGATATTTATAGCGGTCGGCGCGGCTCTCGATCTTTAGGGCAGGACTCGCCGGGCTTCGCTCGGGCGTTTATAAACGCGGCTCCCGATATTTAACGTCGGGCTCGGCAGCGGATATTATAGCCTGATCGGCGCCGCTCGATCTTCTCGCGGAGGATTGTCGGACTTTCGCTTCGGATGTTTATAGACGTCGGCTCTCGATATTTGCTGGCGCTCGAGCAGCCGGATACTTGCCGGTGCGCGGCTCTCGATCTTCGGGCGGGACTCGTCGGACTTCCGCTCGGGCGTTTATAGGCGCCGGCTCGTCTCGATATTTAACGTCGGAGCTCGACGGCCGGATATTATAAACGGTCGGCGCGGCTCTCGATCTTTAACGAGCGAACTCGTCGGACTTCGCTTCGACGTTTATAGGGCCGGCTCGTCTCTCGATATTTAACGTCGGAGCTCGGCGGATATTCCGGTCGGCGTTGCTCTCGATCTTTAACGGCGGGACTCGTCGGCCTTGGCGCGGATATTTATAGCGGTCGGCTCGCTCTCGATCTTTCGATGGTCTCGCTCCGGGGGATTTATAGCCGGCTCGTCTCTCGATATTAACGTCGGAGCTCGGCGCGGATATTATAGCCGGTCGGGCGGCTCTCGATCTTTAACGCAGCGGACTCGTCGGACTTCCGCTTCGGGCGTTTATAGGCGTCGGCTCGTCTCGATATTGCGTCGGGCTCGGCGCGCGATACCTCGCGGTCGGCGGCTCGATCTTCGACGGGATTCCGCTGGACTCGTTTTCAGCTCGTCTCGATATTTGCGGGCTCGGCCGCGGATATTTATAGCGGCCGCGGACTCTTCGACGCTTGACTCGGCCTCGATTGTCGAGCTCCGGCGGGCGTGTGGCCGGTTCGTCTAACAGGACTCGTCCGGACTTCGCCCGACGTTTAGACGCCGTCTCGTCGTAACGGTCGCTCGACGCGGATATTTATAGCCTGGTGCGGCTCTCGATCTTTAACGAGGGACTCGTCGGACTTCCGGGCGTTTATAACGCCGCTCGTCTCGATATTGCGTCGGGCTCGGCGCGGATATTATAGCGGTCGGGGCGACTCGATCTTTAACAGGACTTCCGGGCGTTTACTGCTACCGATTGTCGCGCGGCCGCCGGCGCGGATATTATAGCGGTCGGCGCGACTCTCGATCTTAACCTGAGTCGGACTTCGCTCGGGCGTTTACGCGTCTCTCGGATATTGCGGGGCTCGGGCGGATGCGCCGTGGGCGGCTCTCGATCTTTACGACAGCGACTCGTCGGACTTCGCTTCGAGCGTTTATAAGCGGCTCGTCTCGCCGATATTTAACCGGAGCTCGATGGCGCGGATATTTATAGCGGTCGGGTAGCGGCTCTTGATCTTAACAGCAGGACTCGTCGGCCTTCCTTCAGGCGTTTATAGCGGGCTTGTCTCCGATATTTAACGTCGGGCTTCGTAGCGCGGATATTTATAGCGGTCGGCGCGGCTCTCGATCTTCTAACGCAGGACTCGCCGGGCTTCGCTCGGGCGTTTATAACGCCGCTCGTATCTCGATATTTGCGTCGAGCTCGGCACGGCGGATATTATAATCGCGCGGCTCTCAATCTTCGCGGCAGACTCGTCGGACTTTCTTCGGGCGTTTATAAGCGTCGGCTCGTCTCGATATTTAACGCCGAACTTCGGCGCGCGATACCTATCCGGCGGCGTGGCGGCTCTCGATCTTGAACTCGTCGGACTTCCTTCGGCGTTTAGGCGGCGGCTGCTCTCGTCGTCGGAGTCAGTTCAAGGCGGATATTTATAACCCGCGGCGCGGCTCTCGATCTTTAGCAGGGACTCGTCGGACTTCGCTCGGTTTATAGCGCCGACTCGTCTCGATATTTAGCGCTCGGCGCGGTATTTATAGCCGCCGGTAGCTCTCGATCTTAGCAGCGGGACTCGTCGGCCTTCGCGTATGATATTTATACCGGTCGGCGCGGCTCTCGATCTTTAACGATGGGCTCGTCGGTCTTCCGCTCGAGGATTTATCGGTGCGTCTCTCGATATTTAGCGTCGGAGCTCGGCGGCGCGGATATTATAGCGGTGGCGCGGCTCGATCTTTAACGACGAGACTCGTCGGACTTCCCTTCGGGCGTTTATAGGCGTCGGCTCATCTCTCGATATTTAACGCCGGGCTCGTGGGCGGATACCTGCGCGGCGGCTCTCGATCTTTAGCAGCGGGACTCGTCGGACTTTCGCTCGAGCGTTTATAGGCGGCTCGTCTCGATATTTCGGAGCTCGGCAGCGCGAATATTATAGCCGGTCGGCGCGGCTCGATCTTTAACCGGGACTCGTCGGACTTCCGCTTCGGGCGTTTAAGCGTCGGCTCGTCTCGATATTTGTCGGCTTCGGCGAGCGCGGATATTATAGCGGTCGGCCGGCTCGTCTTCGCGGACTCGTCGGACTTCGCTCAGCGTTTATAACGGGCTCGTCTCGATATTTGCGTCGGGCTCGATAAGCGCGGATATTTATAGTCGGTCGGCGCGGCTCTTGATCTTCACGACTCGTCGGCCTTCCGCTTCGGGCGTTTATAAGCGGCTGCTGTCTCGATATTGCGTCGGAGCTCGGCGCGGATATTATAGCCGGTCGGCGCGGCTCTCGATCTTCAGGACTCGCCGGGCTTCCTTTCGGGCGTTTATAAACGCTCGTATCTCGATATTTAGCGTCGGAGCTCGCGGGGATATTTATAGCTTGATCTGACGCGTCTCGATCTTTAGCAGGAGATTCGTCGGACTTTCTTCCGGATATTTATAGGCGTCGGCTGTCTCTCGATATTTAACGCCGAGCTCGGCAGCGGCGCGATATTGCGGTCAGCGGGCGCGCTCTCGATCTTTAAGACTCGGACTTCCTTCGGGCGTTTATAAGCGCGGGTCTCTCGATATTGCCGGGCTCGGCGCGGATATTTATAACGGTGTGCGGCTCTCGATCTTTAACAGCAGAGAACTCGTCGGACTTCCTTCGCGCAGCGTTTATAGAAGCGGCTCTCTCGATATTGTGATTGATTTGCCTGCACGGCTATCGATCCTTTATGGCTTCTTCGCTGATTATAGAATCGATAGCTCGAACGTCAAACGCTCGGGACTCCGGCGCGGATATTATAGCGGTCGGCGCGGCTCTCGTCTTTAACGCAGGACTCGTCGGACTTCCTCGGAGCGTTTATAGCGTCGGCTCGTCTCTCGATATTTAACGTCGGAGCTCGGCGGTCGGCGCGGCGGCGCGGCTCTCGATCTTGCAGCGGGACTCGTCGGACTTCCTTCAGACGTTTACGCGCGCTCGTCTCGATATTGCGTCGAGCTTCGGCGGCGGATATTATAGCTCGTAGCGGCTCTCGATCTTCGGCAGACTCGCCAGTTTCAGCTGGCGTTTATGCGGCTCGTCTCGATATTGCGTCCGAGCTGGCGGCGGATATTTACGGTCGGCGGGCTCGATCTTCTAACGGCAGGACTCGTCGGACTTCGCTCGGGCGTTTGACACGGCGGCCGTCGTCTCGATATTGCGTCGGGCTCGGGCGCGGATATTTATAGCGGTCGGCGCGGCTCTCGATCTTTAACAGCGGGACTCGTCGAGTCAGCTCGGGCGTTTATAGGCGCCTCGTCTCGATATTGCGTCGGGCTTCGGCGCCGGATATTATAGCGGTCGGCGCGACTCGATCTTTACACGGACTCGTCGGACTTCCGCTCGGGCGTTTATAAGCGCTCGTCTCTCGATATTGTCGTCGGGCTTCGGCGGATATTATAAGCCGGTGGGCGGCTCGATCTTTGCTGACGGGACTCGTCGGACTTCCGCTCGAGCGTTTATAGACGCCGGCTCGTTTAACGTCGGAGCTCGATGGCGCGATATTTATAGCCGGTCGGCTCTTGCAGCTCGTTGATCTACTTCACTCGTCGGCCTTGCTTCGGGCGTTTATAAGCGCTGCTTGTCTCGATATTGCGTCGAGGCTCGTCGCGCGGATATTTATAGCGGTGGCGCGGCTCGATCTTCGCCACGGACTCGCCGGGCTTCCCTCGGGCGTTTATAAACGCCGCTCGTATCTCGATATTGCGTCGGCTTCGGCGCGGAATTATAGCCGGTCGGCGCGGCTCTCAATCTTTGCAACGACTCGTCGGACTTCGCTTCGAGCGTTTATAAGCGTCGGCTCGTCTCGATATTTAACGCGCCGGAACTTCGGCAGCGCGGATACTGCCGCGATCGGCGCGGCTCTCGATCTTTAGCGGAGGACTCGTCGGACTTCCTTCGGGCGTTTATAGACAGCTCGTCTCGATATTGCGTCGGAGTTCGGCGGCGATATTTATAACCCGGTCGGCGCGGCTCTCGATCTTTAACAGCGGGACTCGTCGGACTTCGCTTCGGGCGTTTATAAACGCGACTTCTCTCGATATTTAACGTCGAGCTCGGCGGCGGATATTTATAGCCCGGTCGGCGGCCTCGATCTTTACGCAGGACTCGTCGGCCTTGTGGATATTTATAGCCGGTCGGCGCGGCTCTCGATCTTTAACGATGGAGCTCGTCGGTCTTCGCTCGAGGATTTATAGGCAGCGGCTCGTCTCGATATTGCGTCGAGCTTGGGCGTGGATATTTATAGCGATCGGTAGCGGCTCTGATCTTTAACGACTTCGTCGGACTTCGCTTCGGGCGTTTATAGGCGTCGGCTCATCTCGATATTTAGCGTCCTCGTCGGGCCGGATACCGCGGTCGGCGCGCGGCTCGATCTTCGCAGCCAGGACTCGTCGGACTTTCGCTCGAGCGTTTATAGCGGCGGCTGTCTCGATATTTAACGTCGGAGCTCGACGCAATATTTATAGCGGTCGCGCTCGATCTTTAACAGCAGGACTCGTCGGACTTCCTGGCGTTTATGCGTCGGCTCGTCTCTCGATATTTGACGTCGAGCTTCGGCGCGGATATTATAGCCGTGGCGGCTCGATCTTTAACAGCGGGACTGGTCGGACTTCGCTCGGGCGTTTATGAGCAACACCGTCTCTCGATATTTAACGGGCTTCGGCAGCGCGGATATTATAGCGGTCGTAGCGGCTCTCGATTTACGACGCAGACTCGTCGAGACTTCGCTCGGGCGTTTATAAACGCCGCTCGTCTCGATATTGCACGGCTCGCTCGCGCGCGGATATTTATAGCGGTCGGGCGACTCTCGATCTTTAACTACGAGGACTCGTCGGACTTCGCTCGGGCGTTTATAGCGCGCTGTCTCGATATTGCGTCGGGCTCGGCAGCGCGGATATTATAGCGGTCGGTACGCTCTCGATCTTCGAGGACTCGTCGGACTTCCGCTTCGGAGCGTTTATAGACGCGGCTCGTCTCGATATTGTCCGGAGCTCGGCAGTGCGGATATTTATAGCCGGTCGGCGCGTCTCGATCTTTACGGGACTCGTCGGCCTTGCGGATATTTATAGCGGTCGGTGCGGCTCTCGTCTTCGACGGGGCTCGTCGGTCTTCCGCTCGTTATAGAAGCCGGCTCGTCTCTCGATATTGCGTCGGAGCTCGAGCGGATATTTATAGCCGATTGGCGCGGCTCTCGATCTTTAACTGAGGACTTCGCTCGGGGGGCGTTAATAGACGCCGGCTCGTCTCGATATTTAACGTCGGGCTCGGCGCGCGGATATTTATAGCCGGTGGCGCGGCTCTCGATCTTTAACGACGGGACTCGTCGGACTTCCGCTCGGAGCGTTATAGCGCCGGCTCGTCACTCGATATTTAACGTCCGGGCTCGGCCGCGCGGATATTATAGCGGTGGGCGGCTCTCGATCTTTAACGACAGGACTCGTCGGCCTTCCAAGGCTAACTTCTTACCAGGTCGAGCGACCTTGGCCTTCGTATCATATCCTGCGCTCGAACAATATTTATGCCCGGCCGAACAGCACGGGTCATTCGCTTACGAGTCTAAATATATACACCTCCTGTCTGATCGGCTCGAGGGCCTTCGCTTTTTTGTGCCGATGAAGGATATCGCACGCACGGCCGAACGGCTCGGGCCTTCGTCCTTGAGCATTTTGCATGAATAATTTACCTCCGGCCGAAGGGATCGGGGCCTTCGTTTTTTCGAGCGTGCAGCTCGTTCAATTTACCTCCGGCCGAATGGCTCGGGGTCTTCCCATCGAGCTTCTGGCTTGACTAACATACTCCCGACCGAGCGGCACGGGCTTCCCATCGAGCCTTTGGCTCGGCTAATACACCCCCGGCCGAGCGGCACGGGGTCTTCCCATCGAGCCTTTGGCTCGGTTAACATACTCCCGGCCGAGCGGCACGGGGTCTTCCTATCGAGCTTGTGGCTCGGTTAACATACTCCCGGCCGAGCGGCACGGGGTCTTCCCATCGAGCTTGTGGCTCGGTTAACATACTCCCGGCCGAGCGGCACGGGGTCTTCCCATCGAGCCTTTGGCTAGGCTAATACACCCTCGGCCGAGCGGCACGGGGTCTTCCCATCGAGCCTTTGGCTCGGTTAACACTCGACCGAGCGGGGTCCCCATCGAGCCTTTGGCTGAATACACCCTCGGTAGGCGGCGGGGTCTTCCCATCGAGCCTTTGGCTGTTAACATACTCGGCGGGCAGCGGGTCTTCCCACGAGCCTTTGGCTGGCTAATATACCCTCGGCCGAGGCGGCGGGGTCTTCCCATCGAGTCTTTGGCTCGGTTAACATACTCCCGAGCGGCACGGGGTCTCCCCATCGAGCCTTTGGCTAGGCTACGGCCGAGCGGCACGGGGTCTTCCTATCGAGCCTTTGGCTCGGTTAACATACTCCCGGCCGAGCGGCACGGGCTTACCCTCTGAGCCGGTGGGCTCCTATCGATCGGCACGACTACCCGGCCGAGTGGCACGGGGTCTTCCCATCGAGCCTTGGCTAATACACCCTCGGCCGAGCGGCACGGGGTCTTCCCATCGAGCCTTTGGCTCGGTTAACATACTCCCGGCCGAGCGGCACGGGGTCTTCCCATCGAGCCTTTGGCTAGGCTAACATACTCCCGGCCAAGCGGCACGGGATCTTCCCATCGAGCCTTTGGCTAGGCTAATACACCCTCGGCCGAGCGGCACGGGGTCTTCCCATCGAGCCTTTGGCTCGGTTAACATACTCCCGGCCGAGCGGCACGGGGTCTTCCCATCGAGCCTTTGGCTAGGCTAATACACCCTCGGCCGAGCGGCACGGGGTCTTCCCATCGAGCCTTTGGCTCGGTTAACATACTCCCGGCCGAGCGGCACGGGCTTCCCATCGAGCCTTTGGCTCGGTTAATATGCTCCCGGCCGAGCGGCACGGGATTTATCCCATCGAGCCTTTGGCTCGGTTAGCATACTCCCGGCCGAGCGGCACAGGAGTTCTTACTTAAACTACCAATCTGAGCAACAGGTAATTGAAAGAACTGACCTATCGATCGGCACGACTATGACCCAATTTCTCAACTCCCGAATACCCGTGGAGTGGGGAGCATACGTTATACTTGTCGAAACTTATTGGCCAGTTACCTCGCCTGATGAAGACCCCTTTGTCGGACCGATATCGGGGCAGGAGTTGCTCCCACCTGAGGGCCGATTGGACCCTTATTTTGCTCCCATTTCTAATGTTTCTCCGGTCGGTCCTCCTGGGTCGCTCGGATATTCGCTCAGCTTGAGCCTTTTGTCTCTGTTGCTCCACAAGCTTAGCTGCTCTTGCCTCCATTAGAGCGTCGAGTTTCTCCTGGGGGAGCATCACGGTGTGAGGTCATCCAGCCTCGTCCATCTATTCCGCTCGGATACAGGCGTTCCCAGACGAGCCAGTAATTTGATCTGTCAGGAATGAATCGGCGGAGACTGGCCCAGCGCTCTCCTCTATCTCCGACCAACCTGCAGCCTGAACCCGCATGACGCCGAAGCCGGGCCGGAGGGTCCCCGGTGATGACCCTCGGCCGCTCCGGGCAGCGGGCAGCCAGGCATATGAGGCTCCAACATGCGAGGCGTACCTCGGCGGTGAGGACCCTTATAGGGGTGAAGAGGCATGTGCACTCATGCAAGTGCACCGTGTTACATGCCATACAGTATGGGCCGAGATGAGCTTGTCTCGACCCCTTCACTCTCTGATCGAAACGCGTCTGATGGGACGGTGAGGAGCCCATGCCCTAAGATCCTGCGTATCACCCTATGTCGAGGATGTTTACATCCTTGTCTCCATGCGAGTCCGTCCGCGGCGGTGGTTTCCTCACGCCCGGCCAGTCGGATGTCTGATCCGCTCGGGAGCTTCACGGTCGCGTGCTGGGGCTGCTAGCGGTGATTGATTTATTCTTTGTGGGCGGTCATCCGCTTCAGCACTACTACCTCTTCATCATGAGGCGTGAACCCGAGCTCCGCGGGTGTATCGCTTCCGCTCGGAAGCTTCAGCCGGTTGTCACCATCATAATCAGCTCGGCCAAGCTTCTGGTTGGCCTTTTACCTTTCGATCTCTACGTGGCGTTGACTCTGCTAAATGGGGTCCCCCATTCTTACTGCCGGATCAATCTGCTTGGTAAACCAGCATATAATCTCTAGTCCTTTTCAGGTACTTTAATATATGTTTTACGGAAGTCCAATGTCCTTGTCCTGGGTTACTTTGATATCTGCTAACCATGCACACGGCAAGACAGATATCCGGTCTCGTACATAGCATCACATACATTAGGCTTCCTACAGCCGAAGCATAAGGAACTGCCTTCATGTCCTCTATTTCCTTTGATGTTTTAGGAGACATCTCTTTAGATAAAGATACTCCATGCTGAAAAGGTAGAAAACCTTTCTTGAAGTTTTGCATGCTAAAATGAGCTAGAATAGTATCGATGTATGAAGCTTGGGATAAGCACAACATTCTTTTCTTGTGATCCCTTATTACTTTGATCCCAAGAATATGTCCACATTCTCCCAAATCCTTCATATCAAACTGCTTAGACAACCATACCCTTATGTCTGACAACACTTTGACATTATTACCAATGATCAAAATATCATCTACGTATAGTACAAGAAATACCACCATGTTTCCGTCACTCTTCTTGTATACACAAGACTCATTCGGACACTGAATAAATCCATAAGACTGGATCACTTTATTAAACTGGATGTTCCAAGATCTTGAATCTTGCTTCAGTCCATAGATAGACCGATTGAGCTTACATACAAGATGCTCTTTGCCCTTCGCAATGAACCCCTCTGGTTGCTTCATATGGATATTTTCTTCAAGACTTCCATTAAGGAAAGCTATCTTGACATCCATTTTCCAAATCTCATAATCCATATGAACGTCAATAGATAAAAGAATCCGGATAGACTTAAGAATGGCTATCGGTGAAAAGGTTTCCTCATAATCGATTTCCTCTTTTTGAGTATATCCTTTTGCAACAAGCCTTGCTTTGAAGGTTTCCACCTTCCCGTCTGTCCCTCTTTTTCTTTTATAGACTCATTTACATCCAATAGCTTTTACACCATTTGGTGGTTCTACAAGCTCCCAGACCTGATTAGAGTACATAGATTCTATTTCAGAGTTCATTGCACTTTGCAAAGATGCTACATTTTTATCTTGGAGTGCTTCATTATATGTCCAGGGATCAGGTTCATGTTCACCAAGGATCAAGTCCGAAGATTCTCCCAAAAACATGAATCTATCAGGTTACCTAACAACTCTCCCACTACGATGAGGCACTACTTGAAATTGTGCATCATTTGTGACACTGTTGCAGTTTCTTGTGGTATCTCATCTTGTACCATTGGTACTAAAGTAGACGTGACTTCTCTTATTTCCTCAAGAATAATTTTACTCATAAGCTTGTGGTTCATTACATAGTCCTCTTCTAAAAATCGGGCATTGGTGCTAACAATGACCTTCTAATCTTTAGGACTATAAAATAAACCACCTTTCGTTCCTTTAGGATAACCCACAAATAAGCGAACTTCTGTACGTGATTCCAACTTATCAGTGTCTCCCTTCAGCACATGTACTGGACTTCCCCAAATCCGAACATGTCTTAGACTAGGCTTACGCCCATTCCACAGTTCTGTGGGAGTAGAGGATACTGATTTAGAAGGTACTAAGTTCAGAATGTATGTTGCCATTTCTAGAGCATATCCCCAAAATGAATTTGGTAATTCAGAATAACTCATCATCGATCTAACCATTTCCATAAGAGTCATATTCCTTCATTCTGCCACACCATTCTGTTGGGGTGTACTAGGTGCAGACAGTTGGGATTGAATCCCGACCTCTAATAAGTAACTTCTAAACTCTCCTAAGAGGTACTCACCACCACGATCAGACTGTAGTGTCTTGATATCTTTACCATGACATTTCTCCACATCAGCCTTGTATCCTTTGAACTTATCAAAACACTCAGACTTGCGACGCGTCAAGTAAATATACCCGTATCTCGAATAGTCGTCTATAAAAGAGATAAAATATTTGAAATCACCTCTTGCCTGGATAGTCATAGGTCCACACAAATCAGAATGAATCAATTCCAACATATCTTTGGCTCTATACCCCTTGTCATTAAAAGGTCTCTTGGTTATTTTTCCTTCCAAGCAAGATTCGCAGGTGGAAAATTTTCCACCACTAATGAACCCAAAGGTCCATCGGCTATTAGCCTTTGAATCCTACTCAAGTTAATATGACCAAGCCTTAGATGCCAAAGATATGTTTGGTTTATTTTTGAGGGTTGCTTTCTCTTATTAGAATTAGAAGATGTGTTATTAATTTTCATTTGTTGTATCGTGGGAGTTATTGGATTTAGAGTATACAAATTGCCAACCAACGTACCAGAACAGATAACTATCCTATTTTTCTTGACAACTACTTTGTTATCAAAAGAAATAGAATATCCAACCATAAATAGTTTAGAAACTGAAATCAAGTTCTTTCTAAAACATGGTACGTAAAGATAATTTCTTAAAATTAATATTTTATTTCTATCAAAAGATAAATAAACATCTCCCACTGCAATAGCCGCCACTTTTGTAGCATTGCCCATGTAGACGGTAATCTCCCCTTCATGTAGTCGTGGAGTTTCCTGGAACTCCTGCAATGAATTGCAGACATGATCAGTGGCTCTCGTATCTACACACCAGATACCGATAGATAACACCACTAAACATGTTTCAACCACTAGAGAATAAGATATACCTTTATTGTTCTCCTTTTTGCGAGGATAGTCCACTTTCTAATGTCCAGACTACTTACATGTGAAGTATTTGCCCTTCAGCTTCTTCACACCTACATATGGCCCAGTCCCTAGAGATCGATTCACTTTCTTTGCTAAACCAACTTGTTTCTTTTTCTTCTTTCTGCCTTTCGACTTAGAAGTAGAAACATTTTCAGCAATGTGAATTTGAGAACTTTGATGAAATAGCTCTTTTGCTGCTTGAAGTTCTATCAGAAGTTCCGCCAACGAATAAACCCTTTTGTTAATATTGTAGTTCAGGCGGAACTGCTCAAAACTCTTAGGCAACGTTTGGAGAATGATATCGACCTGGGTTTCCCCATCGATTTCTGCTCCAAAGACTTCCATCTCATTCAAAAGAGCCATCATTTTGAGGATATGATCCCTTACGGGTGTCCCCTCATTCATGGTGGTCGTCATCAAGTTTCTCATAGCCTCTTGACTAGCAGCCTGATTCTGGTGTCCGAAGAGTTCCTTGAGATTGTGCATCATGTCATTGTTGGGACCTTAGATGGCTAGAGGGGGGTGAATAGCCTCTTTGAAAAACACTAAACACAAATTTCTTCAAGAACTTTGTTAGCACAGCGGAATTAGAAAACTAAAACAAGAAAGCACAGCACACTAACTCAGAGATTTACGAGGTTCGGGGATAACTTGCCCCTACTCCTCGGCGTGTCCGTAAGGTGGACGAATCCTCTTGATCTTTCGGTAGATCACACCCCGGAAGCTATCCGGCTAAAGGATTCTCCTTCTCGGTGGAGTAACCTCTCCACAAAGTCTTTAACAGCAGTAAGAAATTAAGCACAAGACTTACAGTAGTGGCTCAAGTGAAATGATCAAAGGAAGCTCACAGCCACAATCAGCGAAGAACAAGCACACTGCTTCAATCTTCCAGAGAGTTTTTCTCCACAGTGTTTTTCACAGCAAGAGCACAAAAAGCATTATCGCGAGAGCCTCTCCTCTCCACCTTCATATGCCTCTCTGCTCTGTAACGGATCTCTGCCAAACCTGCAGCAAATCCCTGCAAATCCCTGCAACCGTCCACGACGTCGCCAATCACGCTTCTTCCTTGTCTGATTGTCTCAGCTCCCACCAATGGCATCCTCGTTTCCACTGGTACCTCTGAGCTTGAACCTATCAGCACAAGTCAAGCTGATTTCGACCAAACGGCTGCCAGCAGATCGCAAACGAGACGTTGCTACCAAAACTGGTTTGTCCGCAGCGAGACACAGCAAAAGCTTTTTCGTCGCCTTCTACTAATGATCCTTAATTTGAATTCACCCAACATCAAGTAATCTGTAACCTGTAACTTCGAGAAAGCTTACAGCAGATGGTTAGAAACGAAATAGGTAAAAAGCAATTGCGAATCAGAAACAATAAGAGAAAGCGCATGCAAAACAAGCCATCCTGTGATCGGTCGTGAGACCGATCCACGCTCTATTACATCGCGATCGATGCGGTGACCGATCATGCTTGATCGGTCCCAAGACCGATCCACCCCTTCAATCGCCGCAGGCACGATCGATGCGTGGACCGTCGACTCAATGGATCGGTCCGTAAGACCGATCGGTATCCACCAATGCGAGGATCATCGATCGGTCCCGGACGATCGGTATCCATGTGCTCTTGAGTGTTATCGATCGGTCCCGGACGATCGATACACTCGATGTGCTATCGAGTTTTGCTGTCGGTCCCGGGCCGTCGGTATACTCGATGTGCTCGAGTTTTGCTGATCGGTCCCGGACCGATCGATATACTCGATGTGCTGCTGAGTGTTGCACGATCGTCTGCGAGATCAATCGAACAGCGGATCGATCTGAGATCGATCGGTAGTGTGATCGGTGCTGCCGATCCAAAGCTGAGTCTCGAGTCAAGCTTCCAAGCTTGCGCCCTCACCCCAGACGGTCCAGAGTGCTACCGAACCCTCTCCGACCATACATGCCAAGCTTCCACACTTGGACTTCCCAATTGCTGGTTTCACTCACGGGACTTTCCAGTTGCTTCACTCACGGACTTTCCAGCCTAACATCCCGCTTAGGACTTTCCCCTTGCCTTCACTCACCGGACTTTCCAACTGCCTAACATCCAGTTAGGACTTTCCCACCGCCTCTCACTCACCAGGACTTTTCCGTGCCAAGCTCCTCGCTTGGACTTTTCCCAATCAGGTCAATCAGGTTAACCAAGTCAACCTTGATTAGTAATTAATCTGAGTTAATTTAATATCTGATTCAAACTTAAATCAGTGTCAACATCAAAACAACATCCAGGTCAGACTGTATCAACAATCTCCCCCTTTTTGTTGTTTGACAACACAATTTAAGTTTAGATCAGAAAAACTCTCATATCCATAATTTCAGGGAAATTAAGATCTCCCCCTAAGATGGATATAACTCAGTTACCTTCTCCTCTTTTTTTTATATTGATTCAAAGAGGTCAAATCGTCTCTAAACTTAATTATTCTCTCCCCCTTTGTCAAACACCGAAAAGGTGTAAAATAATGAATAAGACTGACAAGCACCTCCCCCTTTTAACCAATAACGCCTCAATCTTAATCCACAAAAAAAATACGGTATATGAAAAACAATGGCATATGAAACATCATAAGTGTATCATGAATAGTGAAGCATCATAAATAGCATGAATATAAGAAACACAGCTAACATCCAGTTCAGATAAATATATCAAAGACATAGTATCAACAAAACAATCAAAACATAGAGAATGTCAGCCAACATCCTCATCAAGAGGATCATCCGCAGCATCAGCTGGAAGAGTGGAATCCTGAAGAGGCATGCTGCTGCCTGAGGGTAGCTCGCCCGCGGAGTGCTGAGGAGGTGGATGGCCGGCCATCCATCCTAGAAATGCCTGATGTGTCGCCAACTGCTGTCTCTGTAGAGTATCGAAGCGCTGATCAATCTGGAGGCGCAGGCCATCGAACTCTGCAGCCACCATCTCCTCGTGGCGGTCAAACCGGCTCTCCAGCTCAGCGATCTGCCAGCGCAGATCTGGATCCTCCTCGCCATATGCAGCAGCAGCAGGAGGACGAGCAACCTGTCGTGGAAGTGGTAGCTCACCCAGTGCCCTCCCATCCTTCCACCTAACCGGCCCATCCTGACTTAGGATTCCGGACTTGGAAAACGCACGTTTCCCAAGTCGACAATCCTGCCTGACCATCTTCACTATCCTCCCCCTAGAGACGTCAATACCCATGGACTCGAGCCAATCAGTAATTATATGCCCAAAAGGCATATAGATGTTGTCGCCGCTCGGTTCGCTATGGGATATGATAGACATATAGACACTCGACATAATATCAAAATCTAGACGTCGACGTAACCCATAAAGCATCAGACAGTGATATGGTCGAATTTCTGCCAACGGTTTAGAGGTGATAGGTAGAAGACATTGTGTGACAACTTTGAAAAGGATGTAGTCAGGAGCAGAGAGTCTAAGGGCTGCAAATGTAGGAAAGTCGTCATCTAACTCATCTAAACCATCCAGTCTCGGATGACCAAAGAAGTACTCATGGATTGAGTCAGAAGAGACATTAAGAGGATGAGGTACGGGTTCAGGCAAAACAGGATAGATGGAGAACACCGTCCCCGAACACAAACGACAACCTAAATACTCAAAGAAGGCAATTATGTTGAGATCAACGTTTTGCTTAGCCACTCTTGTTCTATAACTACCATCAGGAGTCTGATGAAGGTTGTTATAGAATTCAGATACTAGATCAAAGTTGATGTCCCTTTCTAGAAAAACCAAAGAATCGAGCTTGTAGTAGGCAATGGTTTCTAAAATAGAGGGACAAGATTCCTGCATGAACTTCTTATCAACAGATCGACAAGGGAGTAATTTGAAAGTCCTCTCCTTAAATGATTTTTCAAATTGTTGGTTGGGGAATCTCCCCGAACTAGCCGGTTGAGGTCGGGAGGTAGCAGGAGCTTTGGACTTGGATTTGGATTTCTCGGTTGGTTCCTTAGAGGTACCCTCACCACTAGTGGGTTTCTTCCTAACCATTTGGACAATGGGAAACAAAGAGAGAGCACCGGCCATGGGCAAACCACCAAACACAAACCACAGTCACTGTAAGAAACATGATAACGTGAACTGCCAAAGACAATAACAGTAGAGATTAGAGATCGAGAGATTACCTCGGTGCCATTTTGACCTTCGGCTTTTAGAAGACGATGGGTCGAGAATACGGGAGGAAGAAAGGGGCGTCGGGGCGTCGGTCGGCTAGGGTTGTGAGAAAGAAGAAGATCGGGAAGAGAGGAGATCAGGAGGATTTAATGAGGGGTAGCGCACAGTGTAATCTGATCGGACGGCTGTCCGATCAGGATCGATTTTAACGCACACAAAAAGGGTCTGATCGGTCCCCGTGACCGATCAGGAAACCCTCTGATCGGTGCTCGGATCGATCAGGGGCCTTCCTGCGAACCATAGAGAGCTGATCGGTCCTTGGACCGATCGGAGATGAGAGGTTGAAGAGGTTGAGACTCTCCTGATCGGTCCCTGGACCGATCAGATGTGAATCGTCGCGTGAGATCCTCCTGATCGGTCCCTGGACCGATCATTTGTGATTGTCGCATGCCAGAACCTCCTGATCGGTCCCTGGACCGATCAGTGAGCCAACAGAAAGCACGAAGATATCTGGAGGACCCCTGATCGGACTGTGGACCGATCAGAGAGTCTCCTGATCGGTCGTGAGACCGATCAGTGTCTGATAATTCAGATTTCTGATATCTGAATTCGAGCAACTGATTTCGCAGTCGTTTCTCTCGAGAATTCTGAAAATTCAGAACTTCTTAAATTCAGAACACAGAACTTAAACATCTACGAACAAGAACATTTTCTAATTGCAAGCTCTGAAAGTCCTAACATTCTAGGTTTTTTTTATTAAGTTACAAGTTAGTTTCAGACATTTCAGAGTTTCAAAACCTGAAATATCCAACCCTGTCATGTTTAGTTTCAAATTTGTCAAAATATATCCTAAATTACTATTCTTACATTATCAACTCATCTTATCATTAAAGATACCAATCCAAAGTATCAATCAACACATCAATCATGATTAGATAATTTCTAGACAAAAGTCCAACCAAGATTCCTTGGTTGGAATATATGAGTAAGATCTAGGAGTCAAATACACATGAATTATGTAATGACCTTCCCCATACTCAATTTATGTCTCTTCAACCTACTTATTCAAGGGATGCATAGTATATTTTGAATAAATTGGTTGTTCCTAGCATCTCACCCCATTTCTAGCAAACAAAAACAATTTGTTAAACCTTATCGTTTGTGTGAGATGTCCCCAAATTGCCCAAATCAGTTTCCCAATTACTCTTGTCATTTTAATAGTCCTTATTGATCATGGTGAAGTTCTAATGACCTAAGGAGCCAAACACATTCCCAACTCCCTCCTTAAATGACTAAATTCATTCTCCGGAAGGGGTTTTGTGAAGATATCGGCTAGGTTTGACTTTGACTCAACATATGTGAGCACAATGTCTCCCCTAGCTACGTTATGAAGTGATGACGCACTTCAATGTGTTTGGTCCTCGAATGATGGACTGGATTTTTAGTTAGGTTGATTGTGCTAATGTTGTCGCATAGCACTTGTACACCCTTATAAGAGAGTCCATAATCCTCTAGGGTGTGTATCATCCACAACAACTGTGATACACTCTCTCCCATGGCAATATATTCAGCCTCGGTCGTGGAGAGAGCAACACAATGTTGCTTCCGACTTGACCTAACTAAACATGAACCTAAAATTGGCAACCTCCACTGTGCTTTTTCGATCCAATTTGCACCCAGCATAATCGAGTAGGTATAACCTATCAAGTCAAATGATTCAATACGAGGGTACCAAAGACCTACTCTAATTGTGCCTTTAAGGTATCTCAGAATTCTCTTAACTGCAATTAAGTGAGATTCCTTGACACAGACTTGATATCTAGCGCACATGCCCACAGCAAAAAGTATGTCCGGTCGACTAGTTGTGAGATATAGAAGACTACCGATCATGCTTCTATATTGCGTTAGATCAATTGGTTTTCCATTCTCATTATTGTCAAGACGAGTGCTCGTCGCCATAGGAGTGGATACTTCCTTAGAATCACTCATTTTGAATTTCTTAAGCATCTCTTGAGTGTATTTTGCTTGATGGACATAAATGCCATCTCTAGTTTGTTTGATTTCTAGTCCAAGGAAGAATGTCAATTCTCCCACAAGACTCATTTCAAACTCACTTTCCATGTGAGTGATAAATTCATTTAAATAGCCCTTGTTATTTGAGCCACAAATCATGTCATCGACATATACTTGGGCTACAAAAATATTTTCACCATCTCGACGAAGAAACAGTGTTGGGTCTATTTGACCCCTTACAAAACCCTTTTCTAATAGATAAGTCGACAACCTTTCGTACCAAGCTCGAGGTGCTTGTTTTAGCCCATAAAGAGATTTCTTGAGCTTGAACACGTGGTTTGGAGCTTCGGTATTCACAAACCCCGGTGGTTGTTCAACGTAGACTTCTTCTTTAATGAAACCATTTAAGAAGGCCGATTTAACGTCCATTTGATAGAGCTTGAAACCTCTATGTGCAGCAAAAGCTAGCATTGAACGAATGGACTCCAATCGTGCCACAGGAGCATAGGTCTCATCATAATCGAGGCCTTCAACTTGACTATAGCCCTTGGCTACTAGTCTTGCCTTGTTTCTTACTACCTCTCCCTTTTGGTTTAACTTATTTTTGAAGACCCATTTAGTTCCAATAATGGTGGTCTTCTTAGGTCTAGGAACCAAGTCCCACACTTGGCTTCTTTCAAATTGACCTAACTCATCTTGCATAGCTATGACCCAATCAGGATCATGCAATGCCTCATCAACTAGTTTAGGTTCGATTTCTGAGATCAAAGCAACCTCATTCGACTCATTTCTGAAGAATGATCTAGTCCTAACCCCTTGTTGGATGTCTCCCACAATCTGGTCTTGTGGATGACTAGAGGCTATCCTAGATTGTCTTGGTGTTGATGGTGCCTCATGAATGGTCTCACTAGGCACAGGCAAGGACTCAATATCTGGCAAAGGATCAGATTGAGTTCTTTGTTGCCTTTGCTCATCAACATCAGAGTCAACTTCGACTCGTTCTTCATTTTGATCATTCAAACTTAGATTTCTAAGTTCAAATTGAATTTCTCCTATAGCCCTTGATTGATCATTTGAGTTAGGGATTTCTTCAAAAGCTACATCAGAGGACTCTTCAATCAATTTAGTCCTATTGTTGTAGACTCGATAGGCTTTGCTGGTGAGCGAGTACCCAACCAGTATCCCCTCATCAGCCTTGGCCGAAAATTTTCCAAGATGGTCCTTGGTATTTAAAATAAACACCTTACAACCAAACACCCTAAGATGTTTAATTGTAGGTGGTTTCCCAAACCAAAGTTCATGGGGAGTCTTTCCTAAAAACCTATGTATCAGGATTCAGTTTTGCACATAGCAAGCTGTATTCACAGCTTCAGCCCACAAGTAACTCGGTAGTGAGTACTCATTGAGCATGCTTCGTGCAGCCTCTTGTAAGACTCGGTTCTTTCTCTCCACAACCTCATTTTGTTGTGGGGTCCTTGGAGTTGAGAACTCATGTCTATACCCTTTTTCTTGACAAAATTCTAAAAACCTATGGTTTTGAAATTCACCACCATGATCACTTCTAATGGTTTTAATTGTTGTTGATTTTTCATTTTCAGTTCTTCTACAAAAGGAAATAAAAATATCTATAGTTTGGTCCTTATGCTTCAAAAAGAAAGTCCATGTGTATCTAGTAAAATCATCAACGATTACCAAGCAATATCTACTTCCATTCAATGATATTACACTACTGCAGTCAAATAGGTCCATGTGCAATAAATCTAAGGCAGTAGATGTACTTACAATGCTTTTACCTTTATGAACACCTTTTGTTTGCTTACCCATTTGACATGCATCACATAGTTTGTTCTTTTGGTACTTGATGCTTGGTAAGCCTCGTACTAGTCCTTGGTTGGCCAACTTCCGGATGTTCTTCATATTGACATCTTCTATGCCAAAGCCAAGACTCTTCTTCTTTTGACATGAAACACTTAATCAAAGCATTAGTAGCACTTTTAAATGATACTTGATAAATATTATCAACCCTTGTGCCTACTAGTACCGTGTCAAGTGTGTCAATGTGTTTAACCAAACATTGACTTGAATGAAATTCAATTGTGTAACCCGAATCACACAATTGACTGACACTTAGGAGATTAAAAGTCATCCCCTTGACTAGAAGAACATTCTTGATGTGGAGACATTCGGATATATGAATATCTCCAACCCCTATAACCTTAAGACTACCATTATTGCCAAAAGACACATTACCTCTATTTTTATTTTGTATGGTAGAGAATAGTGACTTGTCCCCTGTCATGTGCTTGGAGCATCCACTATTAACAAACCAAGTTGATAGACGCTCCCCCTCGACCAATGCCTACAAGACACGAAAGACGGATGTTTTAGGTACCCAAATTCTGGGACCTAATGCATCTACAATGAGAGACTTAGGCACCCATGCCTTAGTCACCTTCTTCGTAGTCTCATGAACCCTAGAAACATGTGTTCTATGAAATTGGGTTCTTGACACTAAAGAAATAAAGCTAGACTCCTTAGGTTGGTATCCTAATCCAGCCTTGTTGTAAACCGCCCTTTGGGCATTTAGAATCATGTCTAAGGTCTTAGAGCTGGTTGAGAATTTCTCAAGCATTTTCTTGAGCTTCTCAATTTCACCCTTCAAGGTTTTGTTTTCATCCTCTAGGGCCTCTTGATAAAGGTCATCGACCTCATCTTCCCTAAGGGCCCTTAATTTCTCTATTTCATCTTTTAGCAGTTTAGTTTCTGTTTTTGATTTTTAAGGGAAGTAGACAAATGTGCAATTGTTTTATAACACTTTTCTAAATGGGGAGATGTTACCTCTTCATCATCCGAAGATGATGAAGTCGCGGCTGAAGAGCTTGAGTCCTCACTCTCGGACTCGGACTCCTCTCTTGCCATGAGGGCTAACTGCCGTGTACTCTTCTCCCTCTTCTCCTCCTCAGATGAACTTGAAGAAGACTCATCCCATGTAGCTTTTAGAGCCTTCTTCTTCTTGACTCTTTCCTCCTTCTTTTTGGCTCGTTCCTCCTTCCTTTTTAATTTCGGACACTCGCTCCGATAGTGTCCCTTTTTGCTGCACTCATAACATGTAACATTAGTTTTGTCAATATTTTGTTCACTAGGTTTACCTTTCCCTTTGTATCTTCTGCTCCTTCTCATGATTCTTCTCACGAAGTTGGCCATCTCGCTTGATGATGATTCACCTTCATCATCGGACTCGGAGGAGGATGAAGATGAAACAATTTCTTTCTCCTTTTTCTTTTCTTTCTTCCTTCTTCCCTCCTTGCTCTTTTCTTCTGCAACCAAAGCAATACCTTTCTCTTTTTGCCCTTTGTTAGCAAATTCATGTAATTCCATTTCACAAAAAAATTCATCTAACTTAACAATGGAAAGATCCTTGGATACCTTGTAGGCATCCACCATGGATGACCACAAGGCATTCCTAGGAAAAGCTTTTAGAACATACCTTACGAGGTCACGGTTTTCTACTCGTTCATCCACCGAATGGAGACCATTGATGATCTCCTTGAACCTTCCATGTATCTCACTTACAGTTTCATTTTCCTTCATGACAAGGTTCTGTAGTTGGTTTAGGAACAAATCCCTCTTGGCGATCCGAGAGTCTCGAGTCCCTTCTTGGAGCTCGATGAGCTTGTTCCATAGATCCTTCGCACTTGTGAAAGGACCAACCTTGACAAGTTGATCCTTGGCTATCCCACATTGCAAAGTGACAACCGCCTTGGCATCGGCTTGTCCCTTGCGAGTTTGCTCGGTTGACCATCTCGATGAGTCAAGTTCCTTACCTTCTTCGTCCTTTGGAGGTGAGAATCCCTCCTTGACCGAGAACCACATGGAGATATCAGTCTTGAGGTAATACTCCATGCGACTCTTCCAATACTGGAAATCTGCTCCATCGAAGAACGGTGGTCTGTTGGTGCTGAATCCTTCCTTCATGGCCATCTTGTTGCTCCTTGGAATGTTAGTCCAGATGAAGAGCACCAGGCTCTGATACCACTTGTTGGGACCTTAGATGGCTAGAGGGGGGTGAATAGCCTCTTTGAAAAATACTAAACACAAATTTCTTCAAGAACTTTGTTAGCACAGCGGAATTAGAAAACTAAAACAAGAAAGCACAGCACACTAACTCAGAGATTTACGAGGTTCGGGGATAACTTGCCCCTACTCCTCGGCGTGTCCGTAAGGTGGACGAATCCTCTTGATCTTTCGGTAGATCACACCCCGGAAGCTATCCGGCTAAAGGATTCTCCTTCTCGGTGGAGTAACCTCTCCACAAAGTCTTTAACAGCAGTAAGAAATTAAGCACAAGACTTACAGTAGTGGCTCAAATGAAATGATCAAAGGAAGCTCACAGCCACAATCAGCGAAGAACAAGCACACTGCTTCAATCTTCCAGAGAGTTTTTCTCCACAGTTTTTCACAGCAAGAGCACACGAAAATCCTTGTCACGAGAGCCTCTCCTCTCCACCTTCATATGCCTCTCTGCTCTGTAACGGATCTCTGCCAAACCTACAGCAAATCCCTGCAACCGTCCACGACGTCGCCAATCACACTTCTTCCTTGTCTGATTGTCTCAGCTCCCACCAATGGCATCCTCGTTTCCACTGGTACCTCTGAGCTTGAACCTATCAGCACAAGTCAAGCTGATTTCGACCAAACGGCTGCCAGCAGATCGCAAACGAGACGTTGCTACCAAAACTGGTTTGTCCGCAGCGAGACACAGCAAAAGCTTTTTGTTGCCTTCTACTAATGATCCTTAATTTGAATTCACCCAACATCAAGTAATCTGTAACCTGTAACTTCGAGAAAGCTTACAGCAGATGGTTAGAAACGAAATAGGTAAAAAGCAATTGCGAATCAGAAAAAATAAGAGAAAGCGCATGCAAAACAAGCCATACTGTGGATCGGTCAGCTGACCGATCATTATCCAAACGGTGGCTCACTGTAAGGTATCTGATCGGTCCCAGACCGATCCACCCTCACGCGAATGCGCCATCGGCTGATCGGTCGTGGGCCGTCAGGACTCACCGGATCGGTCCGTAAGACCAATCGATATCCACCGCGCTCATCGAGATCATCGATCGGTCCCGGACGATCGATCCATCGATGTGCTATCGAGTGTTATCTGTCGGTCCGGACCGATCAAGTATACACTCGATGTGCTACTCGAGTTTTGCCCGTCGGTCCCAGACGATCGGTATACACTCGATGTGCTCTTGAGTTTTGCTCGATCGGTCCCCGGACCGATCGATACACTCGATGTGCTGCGGTGTTGCCCGATCGATCCGCAGATCAATCGAACCTGATCGCATCTGATCGATCGGTAGTGCCATGCAGCCTTTGGATCGGTCTGCGGACCGATCAAGTTGTGAGTCTCGGTCAAGCTTCCAAGCTTCGCCTCACCTGACGGTCCGAGAGCGTGCTCGAACCCTCTCGACCATACATGCCAAGCTTCCACACTTGGACTTCCCAATTACCTGGTTCCTCACCAGGACTTTCCAGTGCCCGGCTTCACTCACGGGACTTTCCAACCGCCTAACATCCCGATTAGGACTTTCCCACCGCCTGGCTTCACCAGGACTTTCCAACTGCCTAACATCCCAATTAGGACTTTCCCACTGCCTGGCTTCACTCACCAGGACTTTCCCGTGCCAAGCTCCTCGCTTGGACTTTTCCCAATCAGGTCAATCAGGTTAACCAAGTCAACCTTGATTAGTAATTAATCTGAGTTAATTTAATATCTGATTCAAACTTAAATCAGTGTCAACATCAAAACAACATCCAGGTCAGACTGTATCAACAGTCATAAGCGGTATGTTAGGAACTAGGGCGCTAAACATGCGAAAGCGCAGCGAAAAACATCTAGTTCCTTTCCAGAAGATCCATGCGAAAGGAAACCATATACTAAGTACTAATTCTTCTACATGAGAAAGTTATACCTTTGCTGCGTGCCCTTCGTAATCCCGACAGCAACAATTTTTTAAATGCGGATCTCAGCGTGATCAGTACGTCCGCGCCTCTACGGTATCCACACGAACACATTCTCCGTCCGTCTCACAAACTCACAACTTGGAGAAGAAACAACCTTCGTTGTGCTAGCAACTCTACAAGGTTATTTTTGGCCAAGAGAAGAAAAGGAAGAAGAGCAAAACCAAGAAGAGCACACTCACCCAAAAGGTCACTTCATCTATATAAGGTGACTTCACAAAAGGGTTACTTTACCAAATAGGTTACTTCACCAAAAAGGTTATTTTACCAAAAAGGTTACTTTTACAAATGGCTTTTGTATTCATCCAATGAATACAAAATACTTTTGTCTCTTGATCTTCCTTTTGATTAATGATATATTAATCTCTATTAATATTCATTAATCTTAATGGGTTGGATTTAGAATATTGGATTAACCATTAACCCAATAAGTCATTAACCCAATAAACCAATGAGGCTAACCCATTACTCAATAAGTCTAATCCGAATTCATTCGAGTATAACTCAATGTGTATAATTCGGATTAAACTTAACCCCATAATCCATATCCAAGCCAACGTGTTCTTTGTGTGTGACCCAATAGGCTCTCGTAACATTGGCAATGTATCTAAAACCATTTAGATACATAAGCAATGAGTGGCATCTAGCAAGATATTATTGCTACCCAAGTGACGAGAAGGTCAAGATCCGACCTAACCTGTCCGTAGCTATTATCTTGTATGACTTGGTCCCTCTATCCGTGATATCTAGGTTGATCAATGAGGCATAGACCGTGTCATCCTCTTATCAACCTTTGTGTTTCTTGATCTCTAAGTAGACACACTCAATAAAATAAGCTCAATATCTCATATTGACTCATTTGCGCATGGTCATGCTTTCTTGTGTCCTACTAATCAAGGGACCCACAGATATCACTTCCGTCATATGGAAGGGATATATCTCATCTACATCACTCACATCTCTCTGCATAATTTATTGCATACCCAGTGATCGACTTTATTGTCCACCTTATTACAGGTGACGTTTGCCGAAACCAAAGTACACAACTCCTTATGTAGGGAACCGTAGTGACTTCAGGTCAAAGGACTATTCATACCAATAGTCACATGAGAATGTTTATAACACTTATATAACGATCCATGAAACATTCTCATAGCGGGTCATTCAGTATATATTCTCTAATATATACTCATGTGTTAACCTGATATCTCATATCCATGACTTATGAGATCAAGTCATCCGTTGACCTACATGCTAGTCTCAATGCATTAATATTGTCCTTTATATATTAATGTTTGACTATGAATAGTTAAGAGTAGTGTTCTCTACAATATCTCACTATCAATTCAACCAATTGATATATTGTAGATAAGAACCTACTACTCAAGGACATTATTATACTTATTCAATTGGCACTAAACTGAAATAAATATAATAACTAACTTTGTCTTTTATTAATAATGATATATGATACAATAATGTGCCCTTTACAATCATCTTATAATTGGTACTAGGGCAAATACTAACAATCTCCCACTAGCACTAGTGCCAATCACTAAGATATCAAATACCCATGGACCTAGTGTGACCATCATGCTTTCTCTGTGACAAAGCCTTGGTCAAAAGATCTGCAATGTTAGCATTGGTCGGTACTCTGCATATCTTCACATCTCCTCTATCGATAATCTCTCGAATGAGATGGAATCGCCGTAGTATGTGTTTGAATCTCTGATGAGAACGAGGTTCCTTAGCCTGTGCAATAGCCCCATTGTTATCACAATAGAGGTATATTGGACTCGCTATACTAGGAACAACATCAAGCTCTGCAATGAACTTCATGATCCAAACAGCCTTCTTTACTGCAGCTGAAGCAGCAATATACTCGGCTTCTGTTGTAGAATCAGCGACTGTGTCCTGCTTCGAACTCTTCCAACTCACAACACCACCATTTAAGAAAAACACATACCCTGACTACGATCTATAATCATCCTTATCCGAATGAACTTAAGCATCGCAACTAGTGAAAATGTTGCATCATAGTCTATACCATGAATTTGCTTGAAACCTTTAGCTACCAATCTACCTTTATAAGTATGTTTATGCCCATCCATGTCAGTCTTCACTTTGAAGACCCACTTACATCCAATGGGTTTGATCCCTTCATGTGGATCAACCAAAGTCCATACTTGGTTAGTGTACATGGATTCCATTTCGGATCTCATGGCCTCTAGCCATTTCTCAGAATCTGGATCTTGTGCAGCTTCCTGATAGGCTTATCAAGACCAATAAGCTCTACATCACCGTGGTCATACAAGAGAAATGAATATCTCTCAGGTTGACGACGGGTCCTATCAGATCTGCGTAGAGCATGTGCTACTTGAACAGGTTGTTGCTCCACAACTTCTTGTGGTGCTTGTTCAATTTCCATCAAGGCATCAGTGCTAGTTTGTGTATCTTGAATTTCTTTAAGATTGACTTCACTCCCACTAGTCTTTCTAGAAATAAATTCCCTTTCTAGAAAGACACCAGTTCTGGCAATGAACACTTTGCCTTCTGTGGGATTATAGAAGTAATATCCCTTTGTTTCCTTGGGGTTGCAAGGTTGCAAACAAAGTCCGACATTGAAAACACATGTGAAAGATCATGGGTTTATAAAAGAAAGATATCTCCATTTGGCATGAGGCCTTTTGGGGAGAGCCCAAGAGCAAAACCATGAGGGCTTAGGCCCAAAGTGGACAATATCATGCAATTGTGGAGATATCTAAATTCTTTTCGATCCTACAATTGGTATCAGAGCCCGGACTGCCAGAAAGTTTAACCACCGACTGTGCACAAGAGCTATGATCTGATTGAGTCATGTGGGTACAATATTGAACTCGAATAAAGAAATTAGGGGCTCCTATGTTCGGATCAAGAGGACCAGACACCAGGCAGGAAGTCCTAGTTGCGACTAGGCAAGGAAGTCCTAGTAGGTTGGGTGGACCGAGGGGCAGAAAGACCTGGTGGGTCGAGGATCGGATGTGGGAAGCCTGTGGTCCTTTGTTTGAGGGGGGATTGTTGGGGTTGCAAGGTTGCAAACATAGTCCGACATTGAAAACACATGAGAAAGATCATGGGTTTATAAGAGAAAGATATCTCCATTTGGCATGAGGCCTTTTGGGGAGAGCCCAAGAGCAAAGCCATGAGGACTTAGGCCTAAAGTGGGCAATATCATGTAATTGTGGAGATATCTAAATTTTTTTCGATCCTACACGGTAGGCATGACCTGATGTTGATGTTGCAGCACATTTGACATAGATGTCAAAATGTAACACCGTGTCATCTCATCTGCCCTGACCCATTTCTTATGATACTCAATCTCCTCTTCACTAGAATCGCTATTAGGCAGGCTTAGACAGATCTCAAAAAGTACGAACTTGTAACCTTCAGCAGTTAAGACAATGTCAAAGTTTCATTTCCAATCAATGTAATTGAGACCAGTAAGTTTGTTTTCTTTCAATATAATAGCAAGAGGATTAAAAGCCATTTGAAATCCTAAGAATCACAAAATATTTGGTCAAAACTTTAGAATTTAAAATAATATTGATTCCTCAAACAATATCATTTAAATTCACGAACACCTCAAAACACCGTGAATTTTGTATGCCATGATAGTGTGGACGTATACAAATTCAAACATTTGTAAGAGGGGGTTTTACCCATTAATTTTATTATCATATCAACCTAACTTTATGACAAATAAAATTAATAGTTGATCTTTCTTCGGTCACACAAATAATAGTAGTGACTCTGATGGGGAGGATGCTATTAAATGCGCCTAAGTATATACCATTATTTGATACTTAGTCCATTAAATAGGATTGTGCCCCTTCAGATGGAGAAGTTCGTACAAACCTAAATAATTTCCTATAATCATCCATAAAGGGAGTTTAATCTAGTGATCCGCAAACAAACTCATCCGATATGGAGGAAGGCACTCAAAGCCAACACGCAAGTTTGAATGCATCACTTACAAACTAGTAATGGAAACCGTGGAATTTAAATAATTCCTCTCCCACTTAATTATTTAAAATGAGAAATTTTAACATGCATACACACATAGCACATATAAACAGCATAAAAGGCAATAAATATGAAAAATAATTTTTCAACTATTATGGTTTCATCCATAACTATCCTCTGTGTGCCACCAACCCTAACCGCCGCCAACGGGTCATGTCGTCGTGTCTATCTTGCTTCATTTTCTGCTGCGCCTCTGGTCCTCAAATAGCACCACGCCTCGCAAGGATACGATCTGCGACAAAAATAAAATTTTACATTTATCGATCGTATATTCCATAAGGGAATGTACATGTAATCTAGATCGAAAATAATGTAAAATCCTAAAACTAATACAGCTCCTGCTGTATTTAACAATTACAATCATGCACACACATAAAATGCCCTCGACATGCCCGAGGGTCCAAATAACACACAAACACAATAGGGTCATAATAGTTGGAACTATGATGTCTGCAACCACATAGTTAATCTATTTGCACATCCTACTATTATTCTGCCTAAATTTATGTATGAAAAGTGCATAATTTAACTGAAAACTAAATACACAGAGGCATAAAACTAGCTCTGATACCAATTATTGGCGCTACTCGGAATTCCGTTCTGTTTCTCCTGTACAAAAATTTGTACAAGCACAGAACTTTTCCTAGCAACTCATGTGCTTTTCAGAAGTTAAACTTGGATTGCAAATGAAACTTAACATTATTAATCCAAGTTCAACCCATGTGTTCATCAGAAGTTAAACCATATTACAGAAGTTGATTAAATATCTATTTCAAGGATTGGCTGCCAGGTCGTTGGTGAGGTACTCGGCCTTCTTAGGTATGGGATCATCCACCACCACTACAACAAAAACTACAAACGACAATGGATATTATTTGTTGTCGTGGGGTCAAAAAACCGTTGTAACTGAGGGTGTTGTAGAATGTATTGCCCTACGACAACGGTTTTAAATCCGTTGTCTTTATAGACATTCGACAACGGTTTTTATCCGTTCTTGTTTATATGCTCAAAATTTATTTACGAAGGATACGACAACGTTTTAAAACCGTTGTGGTAGATAATTTCGACAACAGATATAAACCATTGTGGCAGACTCTTTTTACAACAGATATAAACCGTTGTGGTAGACTCTTTTACAATAGATATAAACGTTGTGGTATATAATTTTAATATGTTTTACAACGGATAAAACCATTATCTTTTATCACTTTTTACAAAAAAAAAAAAATCCGGTGTGGTTACGTACTTTTTACAACGTTTTTAATCGTTGTCTTTAATGTTCATGATGTAACATGATAATACCAAACAACCAATCTTTATTTAATATAAACAACCACCAATACAAAACTAAATCCAAAATATGACAGCTAAAATATACAAAATGAGTTGTACTCATCAAACTTAGTAGTATCAAACCATAAATCACATGTTTTCCATTATTGTTCTCCATATGGCTTTTACACATTAGCAAGGCAAGATAGAACCTAACAAAGCTCACTCCTTGCATCAAAAATCTCAAGCCTCATGAATTGCCCGAGTTACGTATCTACAAGAGAAAAATTAAACAAAACTTATCAAAAAAAATATAAAATATAAGAAAAAAGAGAATTGTAGTAAGTACTGCATGAATTGTAACCAGAGAATAAATATTTTGCATAGCTCTAATATCTGGACATGAGAGAAGGATTTCCAGAATTCCAGGATAACACTCAATGTCTGTAAAACGGAAGAGAAAAACTTATTCAATACAAACTTATGCAATACAAACTTATAATCTCTAAGAAATAAAACTTATGCAATAGAAACTTATGCAATACAAACAATTTAACCAACTTAGAGTTGTCTTGGTAACTTCCATGTGCACCATATCAATCACCTTTAAACATTTTATAGAAAGTGACATAAGAAACTACCATGTGCACCTGCATTCATACTTCAATAGTGAGGGAGTTAGGCTTAATGGTCTAAAAATAGGAACTAATGTAATAAAAATTAACAACATATATAAGAACTAAAGAAAAGCATAATTTAGAACTGCTTTTAAAATGAGAGGGATAAAATGAAAGATATTTTCAGGTGACTAATGCATATCATCCAGTTCAGAGTTCTGGTATGACTTGAAATTACAAAGATCTAAAAACAATTTATCTAAGAAAAGTGTAAAACTAACAAATGACTGGTGATTTCAGGATTTAGTATTTGTATGATCTGTCAAAAGGTTTTTTTCAAGTTCTTGTTTTATGTTACCTTTATGACAAGGTTATCCAGCAGTTTTTGGATGAACATAAGATCCACTCTTTGCATATTACGTTCTTTGGCTAAAATAGAAAGTAGTTGCCAAGCTACCTCAGAGGTAATAAGTTCTCTCCCATGCTGTACAAAGCTCTGGAATACAAGGAATGTTCTGTAACAAATATGAACCATTAAAATCTAATAAAATTGCATTAAACATCATGCAAAGGATATCATACAACTTGAATGACTTTAAGTTTTTTTCACTTTTAGAATATTTAAATTTAGATAAACTCTTCACTGTGAAAATGAGTTAGATGCAAAGAAAGTACCATAATTACTTTGGATATCCAAGTCTAGTACCTCTTATTTAGCACAACTTGATGCTATTATTACTTCACCATGTAAATATCTGCCAGATGTAAATTCATACTACTTACCAGAAGTATCCTAAACTTTGATTGGTCATCTGCATCCTCCGTATGTCGATTGTACGTGACAACCAAAATCTTTGAAGTATAGCCCTTATTGCCTGCTTTTATAGTTTCCATCTTATACCAATGATTTTACTCGGCTCATAAATCATCAATAAACTAAGTGTTTGATAAAGGACAATAAGCTGAGCCACTTATAGTCAAAGTATCTGGATGTCGAACTACTGTCGCCTTAATTTCTTTCAATAAAGCATCACTGAAGAGTTTCACAAGACAACATTTCGGTAAGGAAACTAGAGAAAAAATTTTAAGATAACTCTTATAATTGGAAACATGAATAGCACAACATTCATCAAAATTATCGATTGTCCAAAGAAGAACATGCCTCCACGCGTCAAAATAGAGCAATCACAAGATGAAAATTTTCAAACCCTTAAAAAAATTTATTCAATACAAACTTATAGTCTGTAAGAAATAAAACTTATGCAATACAAACTTATGCAATACAAGCAATTTAACCAACTTAGAATTGTCTTGGTAACTTCTATGTGCATCATATCAATCACCTTTAAACTTTTTATAGAAAGTGACATAAGAAACTACCATGTGCACCTGCATTTATACTTAAACAGTGAGGGAGTTAGACTTAATGGTCTAAAAATAGGAACTAATGTAATAAAAACTAGCAGTAGATACAGGAACTAAAGAAAAGAAGAATTCAGAACTGATTTTAAAATGAGAGAGGGATAAAAAAGAAAATCATCAACCATAGAATTTACAAAATGATTCAAAATGATCTCAAATGAAGTTCAGCCATCTTTTGAAGTGTTATTTAAAGGTAGAGGAAATTTATTTGCATTTTAATAGAATGGGAACACCAAGAAGGTAAATAAAATATGCAGGAACATAGATATCAAACCTTTAGTTAATTCAATTTGTCAAATTGTATAATACTTTTCCTTACCAATGGTATAATTTCTGACACCAAACTTAATTGCTTGAACTATCAAACATTATCTATAATATTGTTTGCATTTGATTAAGGAGCACACAACAGTTAAAACACTAATATTAAATACTATATTCAAGGATATTTTGGTATTGCTAATATTAACTTTCATATGTATGTTTTTAGTGATAATAAACTGAAATCCTTAAATTCATATCCTTGTATCAGAAATCAAAATTAAAATTAGTTGATTATTCAAACTAACCCTCACTAAAAAAGTATACAAAATCAAATTATTCTACAAAAGAGCAATGAATTATAACAACTTACAATACAATGAGAAAGAAGGCTTATCTGACAAATGCAATGCTTCTTTGATGATTGAAAATCTGTCAAAAATCTGTTTAAAATGTATGTACATATGAAAGTCGGTAGATTATGCTAGAATACCGCATATTGGTTCGAGTCAAACTGGGTGACAGTAATGCTGAATATTAAAGGTGTAAAGGACAACACTCTAAATAAAACTGAATAGGAAATAAAGTAATAGCTAAGAATAATTTGATCCAGGAAGGAAAAAACTACAGAAATAAGAATCATTTAGGAATGTGTTAAATAACTGTCAAACTAAAGTTCCTTGATATAGGAAGAAAAAAACAACAAAAGCATGAATTGGGCGCGGAGCGATAATATCAATTTCGAACTGATCCAACATATTGGGGAATCGTCTTCAATGTAAACCAAATTTCGATAATAATCAACAGGGCAAGAGTCAGCAATCGAAGAGAATAAAAAGCTAAAATTAACTCAAATATGGGCCTCCAAAAGAGTAAAAATCAGATTTCGATCAAAAGCTCAAACTCTAGTTTTTAGGGAATCGGTGACGAAGAAGATGACAAAAGAAGGATTATTGATTACCCGTAACCGTCGACGAATCACTGCTGCTCTCAGATTACAAAACTGTGTTCGTCGATCCACACCTCTCTGTAGTGTTCGCCAATCGCTCCTGCAGTCTAGAGAGAGAGAGAGAGAGGACTTGCCAAAGCCCCATTTGTGCTTCTCCTTGTGGTCCGCCGGGAGCTCGCCGATGCCTGTCTTCTTCCCGCCAAGAAGTCCCCGCAACCACTTGGCGGCGGGCCCTATCCGCTCACTGCTCCGTCGCCCACGATAACTCCCCCATTCCTCACTCAAATCCGCAGCTAAGGCCACCAAAGAGCGGGAAACCAACCCTAAAGCCACAGCAGCAAGGAAAAGGAAGAAAGCTAGCAAAGAGAAGATCAGAATAGATTGGAAGAGAAAATGCATGTGAAATACGGAGTCAAAGAGCCAAAGAAGCAGCAGTGGAAGGTACTCGTCGAGCTTAGAAACCCGCTCACCAAGAAACGAGAAGAAAGCACACCATCGTGGAGGAAGATCCAGCGGAGACGACACCCCTTACTGTCGCGCGGTTGACAGGATGGCGTGAAGAGATGGTATGGGGAGAGGGAAAGAAAAATGACTTAGGGTTCGGGAATGCGAAGGGGAAAATAAGGCGCCGAAAAGATTTACGGAGAGAGGGAAATGACGAAACGAATAAAGTTAAAGACAACGGTTTTATCAAAACTGTTGTCGTAGCCCCTAAAAAAGCGCTTAAAGACAACGGATTTAGAAAACCGTTGTAAAAAGTGTTGTTGATTCAAAAAAAATCGCTCAATGACACCAGTTTTTCCAAAACCGTTGTCTTTTATATTTAATGGGGAGTTCAAAGACAACGGTTTTGGCAAAAACCGTTGTCTTTGAGTAAATACGTAACGCTTTCTCTTAAAACCGTTGTCGTAGGGGTGTTGTCGCAGTTTTTGTTGTAGTGCACTTCCTAGTCAAAGTCTTTCAAAGAAATTGAATATTTAAATTCCTTATAGTAAACCCTAGGTTAAACTACAGAGACCTTAATCAAAGCACAAAATCGCTAGCCTCTTGTGTTGGTACTTCAGGATCCATACAAAGGAAAAATAAATTAGGACACAGCGGAAACAATTAACTAGTTATACCTTTCTTTGTATTTTAAAGACCTCTTGATCTTCTGCTGTATTCCTCTCCTCCTCTTGGACGTCGTGTGGGCGACGATCTACCAAGACGCAAAAACCACCCAAGTCCTTCTTTCTTCCAAGACTTTCGGCCACCAAGGGATCAAAGCTAGGAACACCACCTCTTGTTCTTCTTTCTTGCAACTCGCCGGCCACAAGATGGTTGAAGCCTCTTGATGTCGTCGGCCTTAGGTGAGAAAGCAAGGGGAGAATAAGAATATGAGGGGATCGGCCACAAGGAGAATAAAAGATGAATAGAAATTATGTAGATGATTATTTCCTCTAAGGCCCCATCTATCCTCTTTTATAATCCTTGGTAATGGTTAAAAAGGAAAGATTTTAACAACAATTAAAATCTCTCTTTTAAATTTCTTATTGTGAATGGCTACAAAAGGAAAGTTTTAAAATTAAAAATCTCTCTTTTAAACATTGTAGATGGATACAAAAAGGAAAGATTTTTAAAATTAAAACCTCTCTTTTAAATCATAGTTGAAAAAAAGGAAAGTTTTAACAAAAAAAAAAATTCTCTTTTAAACCATTGTAGATGGCAACAAAAGAAAAGATTTTTTAAATTTAAAACTCTCTTTTAAAACCATGTGGATGACTTCAAAAAAGGAAAGTTTTTAAAATTTAAAATATCTCTTTTAAAACATTGTAGATGGCTAAAAAAGAAAGATTTAAAAAAATAAAAACTAACTTTTAAACTCATCTTAGCCGGCCCCTTGGTTGGGCACCAAGCAAGGGGTGGTCGACCCCTTGCTTGGGCACCAAGCAAGGATGTGGTCGGCCATAAGGATGACTTGGGTGGATGCGAGACTTTATACATAGAGGTTACAACAGGGACCTAGAGGAGGAATTAGTTTTGGCCTCCTAATGAGCTTGAGCTTCCTGTGTTTGACCCGAACACCCAACTCAAGTTCATCAATAATAACTCATACCACTAAAGAGTTATTATTGAACTACCGCACTGGTCCCATATTACATTATGGGCTCCTTCTTATCATGAGTGTGTTAATCTCCCTGTGTTTAAGATATCGAATGTCCATTAATTAAATGAGTTACTGACAACTCACTTAATTAACATCTAGTTTCAAGAGTAGTACCACTCAACTTCATTGTCATGTCGGAACTAAGTCCACCTGCAGGGTTTACATGACAATCCTTATAAGCTCCTTAAGGAGACATCATCATCCTAATAAATAGGACACAGTTTCCTTCTATAATCAACAACACACCATATAAATAATATTATTTCCCAACTTATCGGGCATATTGATTTAACGAATAAATCTCACCCTTTGATAAATTAAAGAAATAAATACTAAGTACATATGCTTGTTATTATATTGGGATTAAGAGTACGCACATCCATAATAACAGAGATTCTGTTCTTTTATGCAATCAGTATAAAAGGAATAACCTCAATTGATCCTGCTCCATACACACATAGTGTATTAGTGTAATTTTATAGTCAAGATAAACTAGTTCCAAATTACACTACAACCATTCCAATGATTTGTCCCAATCCATCTTGGTTATAAGCTTCTATTTATAATCTATAAGGAACTGATAACATGATCTTCTGTGTGACACCACACACTATGTTATCTACCATATAAATTAAATGGGCAACTGCATTTAACTAAATGCAGACATTTGACAAATGTGATTCTCATTTCAAAATAAATGTTTATACAAAAAGCTAGGCTTTTAGTATACATTCTAACACGTCCAAGAGATTATTAGAGGTCAGCTTGGGCATCAGCAAAGCGGCACTCTTCAGCCAAAGAAGCCGATAGCTAGCAACCTCTCGGGGCTCGACAGCGGTAGCAAATCGTGACCCAGTCGTAATCTTGCCTAGCGACGACAACAAAGGCATTTTTCAGACGAAGAGACAAGTTTCATGCATTAGGCATCGCTCTGATACCATTGTTGCCTATTATATGCATGAAATAAACAGGAAATAAAATTGTAAACACTCACAGTGATCTCCCGAGAAGAAATCAAAGAAGATGCCGGCAAAGACGTTACTACTATCGCCGAGAAGATCACCGTTTGAAACCTCCTCAAATTTTTCACGAACCAAAACCCGACCACAGAATGTTCTCTTTTGCTCACCATCGCACTGATCACCGTCACACTTACCCCTTTTTTCCCCCGATTGCTCTTGGACGCCAGTATAAATAGGAAGCAAGCATTAGTTATAAACCGATGCTTTAATAGAGGAAGATGAAAGTGAATGGGCACCCCCTTCATCTTCCTAACGTTGCAACTGATGCAACGTTGAACATTTTGTTCGTTACTTATCTACAAAAACACTAATTCCGTAGCTCCATTTACCAATGGAATTTACAATTTCATTGATAAATTAAACTACGAAAGTTTATTCCATGGCTAGATAACAACGGAATATAAATTTTATTAGTAAAATCATCTCCGATGCAATATATCTCGACTACTATAATTCATCATAATTTCATCGCTAAACTAATATAGTGACGAAAATTTCCATCATTAACACGAATATTTATTGTAGTGTTTCTTTATTCATAAGTTTACTTATACTTTAATAAGAATTTTATTAATAAATATAATTTATAATTTTTATTCGATATTATTTTCAAACTAAACATCATTTCAATATTAACTAATTAAAAATATATATTCAAGTTATTTATTTAATTTAATAAATTATTTAACTTTATGAATAAATATAATACTGTTCTTTCATAAGTTTACACACTACTAAATATGCAAGTTGAGATGGTCAGATGGGCCCGTGACGTGCAAGTTATCAAATTTTTACATCCTTTATATAGTGAAAATTGATTGGTCCAAATTAGTTGAGTATTGATTGGTCCAAATTAGTCGAGTGAAACTCCCATTAAAAAAAATGACTGGTCGAGAATTGGACTGGAACCGATAATTGTTGCCACTTTAAGAAAGGCATTCCAACATTCATCTAGCCTTTTTGTGCCATCTTCCACTTCTTCCACTCCTATCAATATTCATGTTCCCGGGATAATGGTTTATCAAGAGGGTACTTTCTTAATTTTTTATACATCTACAAATCAAGTTTAAGTTTTGATAAATTAATGAATAAATTTTCATTTAATGGACGATTAACTTAAGAATACTGGGCTGATGAACTGTTCACTATAAGTACTTCTTGATTTATTCTAATGATTGATAAAAAATTTTCGTAGGATCGAACCGGTCATCCACATGATTAATCAAAATAAATTGAATACCTAGTACCAATTAAAATAAAAAAAAACAATTTAAAAACACCCACATGATTTATTCATGTATCCATCTTATTTCTAAAAACATATAAGGGATAGCGAACCCTACCCTACCTTTTAAATCATGCATTGCAAAAGTGTCATATATCCTTAGCTTCACTCATGGTGCTTGTCATTGTCATCTTTTTTTTCTTTCTTTCTTGATCAGTTAGGGTAAATAAAGCTCCTTTTGTCTCGAAATGATTAGTCGTTTGAAAGAAGCACTCGTCTAGCATATAAACCGATTATAACAAGTCATTGTACTTGTTGGTATGCATGTCCCCTCGAATCTAATACGATTCAAAGATGTGTGCACTCATCAAATATACGTGATACATTGCAACTTTAACATTGGTAAGTCATATATATTTGGTTCAACTATTTAGGATTCGGTAGATTATCTCACCGATAACATTCAATCGATGAGCTGATCCCTTTAACCTAAGTTGTGACATGATGATCGCACATGCTGCCTTAAAGAAGAGGATGATGATAATGATGATGACACTAAAGTTACAAAAAGTAAAACAAGTGATAAGAAGAGCAAGTGAACAAAGACAAGAATGTGTCCCTTATCATATGAGTCCATGGACGACACCACAAGCCGATGCCTTGTCAAAAGATCACACATATAGTTCATAATATCTCTTGGTCCTCTACGGGATCTCTGAGGTATGGATGTGTGCTTGTGGTGCGCGGGTGTCCACAAAGTTGCAAACCAAACCCTACTGTCCTATGTGATGATGGTGCAGTCACATTGGATCAATCCTGTGTCACCTTTTTAGAAGCTATTTCCTTCTTTTCTATGATACTGTTGTTACTTTTCGTTTTGGCTAAAAAGTCTCTCCGAGAGCTATTTGGCGTAGGGTTCTATTGGGTACCGATGATTGGATATTCGCATTTAATTTCGGGTAGTAAGCCATCTCATTGTGTGTCGTAATTTTATTTTATTAGGGAACTTTGACTTTGAATAGTGTCAAGTTATCGAATTTGAGTTCGATCTATTACCAAATATAATATATATATATATATATATATATATATATATATACTTGATCTGTCCCTAGTTACATGAATATATATATATACTTGATCTGTCCCTAGTTACATGAAGGCAAACACTATTATTGTTCATATAATCATACAACTTTAGCTTGTATACAGACACTATAACTTCAATAAATCATTATCAATCTCATCACCTATGTTTGTATATAGACAAACCCTAGTGTTGTATGTGATGTTGGTGCGGTCATGGATCAATCCTTGGAGACTATGTCACCTTTTCAAAAGCTATTTCATTCTTTTCTATGATACAATTGTTACTTTTCGTTTCGGCTAAAAAGTCTTTCCGAGGGCTATTCGGTGTAGGGTGCTATTGGGTAGCAATGATCGGATATTCGCATTTAATTTGGGGTAGTAGGGATCTCATGGTCCTTCGTAATTTTATTTTATTAGGAAACTTTGACTTAGGTAGTGTCGAGTTGATTGAATTCAAATAGCAACTATTGGATTTGAGTTCGATCGATCCTATTGCCAAAAAAATATATAGATCCGTTGTATCCTTAGTTACATTAAGGGCAAACACAACTATTCATATAATCATACAACTTTAGTTTGTATATAGATACTTATAACTTCAAAGATAAGATTATAGATCCGTTGTCCCTTACCCTCTATTTGGGAGGAGGTGAGCAAAGGGGAGGGAAAGGTAAATATGAGTAAAAAGAATTTTTATACTTGTTTGGGAGAGAGTGAGCCATGAAGGGGAAGGGGAGAGAAGGGTAAAGCTTCCCCTTGCATGCTCGGGAATCAGCGAAATTTCTTACACCCCAAATTGGGGTGTAAGGAAGGGTAAGGAAAAATTATCCCAATGTTAACCTTATTTATATTTTCACATGCAGATTTATTAAAAAAATAAGAGGATATTTTTGTAAATTTGTATATTTAACCTTCATTTCCATCCCTTTGAACTTTCCCTCCCTTTCAAACAAGGGCAAGATAAATATATTACTTTCCCTCCCTTCCCCTCCCTTCCCCTTCCATCCCTTTCCATTAATAAACCTTACCTCACCCCATCCAAACAGAGGGTCAAGAACAAGGAGAAGACACTAAGTTGCCAAAAAGTCATTATCGATTCATTGAACAAATAGTTTTTTTTTTTCCCAATTGGACATAGAATCTATCCTTTTCTTTCATTTTCAACATATAGTTTGCTCACTTGAATCCTTTTTAATACCAAACACAATGTCATGGACTAGCGAATGTGATCCTACCATCTTAAGACCAATCTATAATTTTGAGTGCTCTCCATCATTGAAGTAGACAAAAGCGAAGAAGAAGAAGAAGATGTGACCCACTACATTAGTGTAAGAGAGACCCAATCTCCAAGTGCATGCATCTACATTAAGCTCGAGACAAGCCACATGGTGGTCCTGTTGTTCATCCATGCCTATTGCATATAATTTGTCTACTCAGAAATAATAGAATTGACTTCGACTTAATCATGATTGATTCGTAGTTTTTTTTCATAAAAGGTGAACTATCTTGATTAATCGATTGGGGACATTTTCTACATTCGATGTTATGTTTAGATGTTATATGTCATATGTAATGTCGCCAAAACCAAAAATACTTAAGAAAGATTGTTGTTGTGTCACCATTCCCATCACTATTTGATGGTTTCCTTTGATGCAAAATTTTCATTGTTTGTTTGCTCTTTAATTAGGTTTGATTTTACATTAAAAAATGGTTTTAGTTAATTATTTTTTAAAAATAACTATAAATGTCAAAGAAATCAATTAACATGGTGAAACAAATACTATAATATCAAAACTGTAAGGTAACTATAATGTAATGGGAGATGTATATTAAGGTTCTAAAATCTAGTATCGTGTTGACCAAGAATTACTATCTCGAGTGTACTTTTATAGTCGATGCATAATTTAAACCGATAACAAGTATTATTGGAGTAGTCTTTCATTTGATGTTGTCTGAAATCTGAGTCAGATGGATCATCGGATGAAGTGGCAAAAATGTTGATCAAGTCACGATATCCCGGAGAGGGGGTGTGCTGAGATGACTTTCGTGTTGACCAAGTCTTCAAAAGTCCTTTGGTCAACGCTACCTACAGCCAGCAACCGGGTCGCCCCGATCCCTGGTATCCCGAGGCTCGAGGCAGATCCAACGAACATATAACAAACTAATACTGGAATAATAAAATAAATGGAGAGTGAGTACGGTAACGTACCCTGGCCCAGGGGACGCCCTCGGATGGGACGCTGCTCGAGTTGTCGGGACCCGGAAGAGTAGATGACTCTAATTAAGTCAAAGAGTTGGATCCAACAACGCGGAGCCGGACGCGGTGACACAAAACCGAATGTGACCTCGGCACGCAGGGCCGGACATGAGATCGTCACGCAGGCCGGGACATGAGATCGGCACGCGAGCCGAGACATGAGATCGGCACGCAGGCCGGGACATGAGATCAACACGTAGGCCGGAACACGAAATTGGCACGCAAGCCGATATATGAAATCAGCACATAAGTCAAGTATGCCACACAACCAGACCGGAACATAGCAAAGGCGGAGCACGATTAAATTAGAGTCGCTTGGCTGCGAGGGCTCATAAGCTAAATCACATAGGAAGCGGAACACGATTAGATCGGCTACAGCGGCGACAGCCGTCGGATCTGTGATGGAGGCAACGCCAACGATTGGAGAAATGCCGAAGTTGGCTGTAATGGCGTCGAAGGGTGGCTGAATGGGTGTTGAAGAAGGCGGACAGTGGTGACGGGATGAGAAGGGACATGGCGTGCCGAGAGGGAGAAAGGGGGATGGCTTTGAGGCGGCTTCGGCGAGAGGTGCTTGGGGGTAGCGAGGGCGGTCTAGTGGTGATGGCGTCTTACGGCATGTGATGGTGGTGTGGAGGAGAGGAGGATTGGCAGCTAGCGGCTAGCACCGGCGAGGAGCCTCGCGTGAGGGGGCTGGCGGTGGAAGAGGGAGCAGCCGGAGTCGGCCTTTGCGAGGAGTGTGAGAGGGAGGAAGCTGATGATCTCACGGCGGTGTGTAAGTACGTAGCAGAGGAGGAGGTGGTGATCGGAGGAAGAAAAGGGGGGCCGCCGATGGCCGGCGGCGAGGAGCGTGAAAATGAATAAGCTGATGACCTCGCAGCGGTGTGCAAGTACGTAGCAGAGGAGGAAGTGGTGACCGGAAGAAGAAAAGGGGGGCCGCCGATGGTCGGCGGTGAGGAGCATGAGAATGAGGAAGAAGCTTCTTGGCGGCGGCCACCTCCACGAACCCAGCCCCCCCTTTTTTTGCTACAGGGTTCTCCCTCTTAAGCCCTAGTTAGCCATTGACCAAAATGCCCTCCCCTCTCCTCCAAATTTCTTCTTTTCCCTCAACCTATATCCACATCACAAGCGTCCCCTTTAAGCCTAGTCGAAGGAGGCGCAAGTCCAACTGACTAGACCAAGCTCAAAACATAATTACTACCGAACGCGGAATCAGAGCACTGGGCTTGTCTTATTACGTCGAATGAGTAGCTGTGGTGATGTTGAGCAAGTAACTCAAAAAGTATCGAGCGAGCGACGAGAAATAGTGCAGAGCGCATGTCGAGCAAACGATCGATCAGATGCTGAGGGAGACCGAGTGATATCGAGAAGACGCTTGAGCGATACGGGCGACGAATGCGAGGCAAAGCGATGAGTGAGACACGAGCAGCGGGTGCATGATAGAGCGATGAACGAGACATGGACGACGAGTGCAAGGTGGAACGACGAGTGAGTTGCAAGCTATGAATGTCGACCAAGTTATGAGTGTCGAATACAACGGCTACCGACCTAGAATTTGATTGAACATCTGAATGGTACCCAGGCGATAAGGCGACTACCGAGCGAGTCGGAAGATGATGAGCGAGCAGTATCAAACACGTGATCGATAAAATGTCGACCGAAATACAATAAATTATGACTGGGCAATCAAGAAGTTGCAGAACATGCTACCAAGATAACGCTGAGTGAGTAGACGAAGGACGGGTGAGCGCGCGATTGAAAAAGTGTCGACCGAGCGACAGTAAATCGCGACCCGGTGGTCGAGAATGCCGAGCGGTGCAAAGCAAACGCCCGAGCAGATGGCCAAGCGATACTGATCGGTCGACTAAGAGAAGGTCGGTCGTGTGATCGAAAGAATGTCGAGTGGGTGCGAAGCCTGCGCTGGATAGATACAGAGCATGAGACCAACTGAGAATGGGAGAAGAGCCCGTGGATCGAGTGTGAATGGGAGTGAAGAATTATGACCCAAGTCGGGCGTGGATTCCAAGAGACTGGAAGCGACCGAGAGCAAAGCATGTGGACCAGGCGCAAACGCAAGTAGAGCCTGTGGATGGAGCGCGAACATGAGTAGAACAATCAGGCGGTTATACGAATGCCAAGCAAGGGGGGAAGTGGGTATCGACCGAGTAGCAACGAGCAACAGCGGCGAGTGAAATGCGAATGATGAGTGTCGGGCAAAGCGACAAGTGAGCAGTAAGTGCCAACCAAGCAACAGCGGTGAGCGAAATGCGAATAATGAGTGTCGGGCAGAGCGACAAGTGAGCAGTAAGTGTCGACCAAGCAACAGCGATGAGCGAAATGCGAATGATGAGTGTCAGGCGGAGCGACAAGTGAGTAGTAAGTACCGACCAAGCAACAGCGGTGAGCGAAAACGTGAACTGAGAGTGCCGGACAGAGCGGCAAGTGAATCAAGTGTGATGAGTGTCGGGCAGAGCGGCGAGTGAGGAGTGAGTGTCGACCGAGAGGTCGTTGGGCGTGAGAGCATGCTCACTTATAACTCGCACTAGGGCGAAAGTCTGGAATCCCGACCGATAGATTGTTGGGCGTGAGAGCATGCTCACTTATAACTTGCTCTGAAGCGAGAGTCTGGGACACCGACCGGGCAGGTTGTTGGCCATGAGAGCATGCTCACTTATAACTCGCACTGGGGCGAGAGTCTGGGACACCGACCGGACAGGTCGTTGGGCGTGAGAGCATGCTCACTTATAACTTGCACTAAGACGAGAGTCTGGAGGCGTGAGAGCATGCTCACTTATAACTCGCACTAAAGCAAATGTCTGGAAGCGTGAGAGCAGACTCACTTATAACTCGCACTGAGGTGAGAGTCTGGAAGCGTGAGAATAGACTCACTTATAACTCGCACTGAGACGAGAGTCTGGAAGCGTGAGAGCATGCTCACTTAGAACTCGCACTGAGGCGAGAGTCTGGAACTCGACCGAGAGGTCGTTGGGCGTGAGAGCATGCTCACTTATAACTCGCACTGGGACGAAAGTCTGGAATCCCGACTGGAAGGTGATCCGAAGGTCTGACCAGTACTTGATCTGGAGACCTAACCAGGAATTGATCTGGAGGTCTGACCAAGACTTGATCTGGAGACCTGACTAGGAATTGATCTAGAGGTCTGACCAAGACTTGATCTGGAGACCTGACCAGGAAACAATCTGAAGGCCTGACCAAGAAGCAATCTGGAGGCCTGACCAGGACTTGATCTGGAAGCTCGACCGAGAAGTGGTCTGGAAGCCTGACCGAAAATTGGTCTAAAAGCCCGATCAAGAATTGATCTGGAAGCCTGACCGAGAGATCGTTAGCGATACTTCGATCCGAGACCGGTGGTGATACTCTAGTCCAAGACCAGTGGCGATAGCTCGACCCCGAACGGGGGAGGATAAGCCTTGAAGCCCATAGAAGCGGAGCTCGTAGCAATATGAGGGGGCAGAACCTTTATCATACCTGATCGCGAAGTGATGTCAGCCGGCTAACTCGAATCCCAAATGCTCGTACAGTCAGTGAGAGAAATAGTATCGATCCCTTGACTCCCAAATGTCCACGGAGTCAGGGAGAGAATAATCTGAACCTTGATCGTCCAAGGGAGTGAATCCCATAGCCATATGAGGGAGCAGAGTCCGTACCCATAAAAGGAAGCAGAGCACCGCGGGTGTAGGTAGCAGAGCCTGTAGACGTAAGAGGATGCAAAACAGGTGGAGGATGCAGAGCATATAATAATAATAGAGTAAAGCACCTATAGCAGTAAGAGGATGCTGAGCCCCATGGTGAAGGGTGCAGAGCCTGTAGTAGTAAGAGGATGCATAGCCTCATGGCGAAGGGTACAGAGCCTATAACACACCTGATCGGGGGGCTGGGCCCCTGGTCCATGATTGGAGAGTAAGGCCCCTAGCCTGTAATCAAAGAGCGAGACCCCTAGATCCTGATCGGGAAGTCGTACTGTGAGTCAATGATTGGGGAGCTGTGCCCCTAGTGTATGAGCGGGGGGTTGTGCCCCTAGTGTATGAGCGGGGAGCTAGGCCCCTAGTGTCCGATCAAAAATCGAAGGTCCTAGTCTTTGATCAAAGAACTAGGATCTTACTCTCTTATTATGGAGCTATAGCAGCTCCTATAACCCTAAAAAGGGAGCAGAGCTTGTAACATACCTGATCGAGGAGTCGTGCCAACTGACTAAAGGTTTTTCTTGATCCCTTGACTCCCGAATACCCATGGAGTCGGGGAAAAAACATAATGGAAAAACCAGCCTGTCGGCCAGCTAAAGCTCCACTCGATCCCTCAACTCCCGAATACCGGTGGAGTGAGGGGAGAAGATAATATGTTCGTCGAGATCCTCCGGAACTATGATAATGATAGAGAACCTCCCGACGTCGTCCATCTTTACATCCCAGAATAGGTGGAGAAGATTCCCACAGACGGCGCCAAATTGATCTTGTCCGGAATCTGAGTCAGATGGACCATCGGGTGATGTGGCGAGAATGTTGACCAAGTCACGATGTCCCAGAGGGGGGTATGCTGAGATGACTTTTGTGTTGACCAAGTCTTCAAAAGTCCTCTGGTCAACGCTACCTGCAGCCAGCGACCGGGTTGTCCCGGTCCCTGGAACCCCGAGGCTCGAGGCAGATCCAACGAACATATAAGTAATAAACTAATACTGGAATAATAAAATAAATGGAGAGTGAGTACGATAACGTACCCTAGCCCAGGGGGCGCCTTCGGATGGGACACTGCTCGAGTTGTCAGGACCCGGAAGAGTAGATGACTCTGATCAGGTCGGAGAGTTGGATCCAACGACGCGGAGCCAGACGCGGTGACACAAAATCGGATGCGACCTCGGCACGCAGGGCCGGACATGAGATCGGCACGCAGGCCGGGACATGAGATCGACACGCATGCGGGGACATGAAATTGGCACGCAAGCCGATATATGAAATCAGCACATAAGTCAAGATATGCCACACAACCAGACCGGAACATAGCAAAGGCGGAGCACGATCAAATCAGAGCCCCTTGGCTGCGAGGGCTCAGAAGCTAAAACACATAGGAAGCGGAACACGATTAGATCGGCTACAGCGGCGATAGCAGTCGGATCAGTGCTGGAGGCAACGCCAACGATTGGAGAAATGTCGGACTTGGCTGTAGTGGCGTTAAAGGGTGGCTGAATGGGTGTCGGAGAAGGCGGATAGCGGTGACGGGATGAGAAGGGCTATGGCGTGCCGAGGGGGAGAAAGGGGGACGACTCTGAGGCGGCTCCGGCGAGAGGTTCTTGGGGGCAGCGAGGTCGGTCCAGTGGTGACGACGTCTTACGGCGTGTGATAGTGGCGTGGAGGAGAGGAGGATTGGCAGCTGGCGGCCAGTGCCGACGAGGAGCCTCGCGTGAGGGGGCTGGCGACGGAAGAGGGAGCAGTCGGAGTCGCCCTTTGAGAGGAGCATGAGAGGGAGGAAGCTGATGACCTCACGGCGGTGTGCAAGTACGTAGCAGAGGAGGAGGTGGTGACCGGAGGAAGAAAAGGGGGGCCGCTGATGGCCGACGACGAGGAGCGTGAGAATGAGGAAGCTGATGACCTCGCGGCTATGTGCAAGTACGTAGCAGAGGAGGAGATGATGACCGTAGGAAGAAAAGGAGGGCCGCCGATGGCCGGCGGCGAGGAGCGTGAGAATGAGGAAGAAGCTTCTTTGCGGCGGCCACCTCCACGAACCCAACCCCCCTCTTTTGCTACAATGTTCTCCCTCTTAAGCGTTAGTCATTGACCAAAATACCCTCCCCTCTCCTTCAAATTTCTTCTTTGCCCTCAACCTATATTCACATCACACTTTATTTGGTGATACCAAAGACATTTATAATCCTTAAAACTTTAACCTAATAGTCGATCGAGATACACAAGTACAAGCCAAAGACAACCTCTAAATCACTATAAAGATTGTATATCTTGGTCCCAAGATTATTAGCTTCAACTATAAGTTCATTCCGTCATAAATTTCGTCTCTATTTTATGTTTTTTTAGTGTTAAAATCACAACGGAATCTAAATGACTAAGTAACAATTAATGGAAGAGAAATTAAAATAAGGAAAAGATTAATTAATTACGTAACGTGCGATCTCATTGCGTGTGGCGATGACACAGCGAGAATCTTTGCAGCATTCGTTCCCTTTTTCTTATTTGAATATAAACTTAGTGAAGATAAAATTTGCATTTCAGACCTTGTTGTTTGCAATTTTAAACTATTATTAATATTGTAAACGAACTGAGTTAATTTTTTTGTTGTTCGAAATTATTCCATAATAACTATTATCATTTTAATAATTTTGACATTTTAAAGGATGTGGTTTTAAAAGAAGGTAAAGTACGAGGGGTTGAATTGGAATAGTTGGCTAATATTAAAATACTTACGCGGCGTATAATTACGGTGGATCTCCAAACCGCGATCTTGTATTACGTTAGCAATATAAACTCCACGCACCCCAAGATTTTGTTCCCCCACCACCACATTAATTTTCCACGCCTTCCTATAAATACTCCCCCGCCCTCTTCCTCGCCACCGCCACCCTCCGCCACCGCGAACGAGGCATGGCGATTGAGAGACACGCCCTGCTTCTGCTCCTCATATGCCGCCTGCTCGCCACCGTCGGCCTCACCGTGGCACCGGCGGAGCCGCTCCTCCAGCTCTTCGACAGCGACGTCGTCCGCCTCGACCCCCCGGCGCTGGCGGCCTCCTCCTCCGACTTCGGGGCCCTCTTCACCGCCGCGCCGACGGCCGTAGCGCGGCCGCGCTCCGCAGAGGACGTCGCGGGCCTCATCCGCTCGGCCCACGCGGCGGGGTCGTTCCCGGTCTCCGCCCGCGGCTGCGGTCACTCCACCCACGGCCAGGCCCTCGCGCCGGCCGGCCTCGTTGTCGAGATGGCCCGCGGCCGCCTCCCCGGCCACAGGCCGACTCCGGTCTACGCCGGTGGACAGCACTACGTGGACGTCTGGGGCGGCGACTCGTGGACCGACGTGCTGAGCTGGACGCTAAGCCACGGCGGACTCGCGCCGAAGTCGTGGACGGACTACCTCCACCTGTCGGTCGGCGGCACCCTCTCGAACGCCGGCGTCAGCGGACAGGCCTTCCACCATGGGCCCCAAATCAGCAACGTCCTCCAGCTCGACGTCGTCACAGGTCAATAAATTCAACGACAAAAATTAAAAATAATAATAATTATCAAATTCAAATTTTAAAAATTAAAATTCTGAACCTTAATTTTAGGGGAGGGAGAAGTGGTGACGTGTTCGAATGAGGAGAATTCCGAGCTGTTCAACGCCGTGCTCGGTGGGCTGGGCCAATTCGGGATCATCACAAGGGCACGCATCGCGCTGGAGCGGGCTCCACAGAGGGTAATAATCATCGTGATTAACTTTAATTACCTGTTGATCACCGATAATTAGGAACTAATGAGTTATTTGTTGACTAATTATTACCAGGCGAGGTGGATTCGGGTGCTGTACTCCGACTTCGCGGCCTTCACGCGAGATCAGGAGCGGCTCATAGCGCTGGACGGCGAGAGATTCGACTACGTGGAGGGGCTGGTGATCGTCGACGAGGGCCTAATCAACAACTGGAGGTCGTCCTTCTTCTCGCCCAAGAATCCGGTCAAGATCGGCTCCGTCGCCGGAGAACAACGCGTGCTCTACTGCTTGGAGATGGCGAAATACTACCACGAAGAAGACGGCGGCGAGGTTGACGGGGCGGTGGAGAGGCTTCTGCGGCGGCTGAGGTATATTCCGTCGACGGAATTCACGACGGACCTCACGTACGTGGAGTTCCTGGGCCGGGTTCACCGGGCCGAGGAGAGGCTGCGGAGTAAGGGGCTGTGGGACGTGCCGCACCCATGGCTCAACCTCTTCGTGCCGGCGTCGCAGATCGCCGACTTCGACTCCGGCGTCTTCCGGGGGATCCTCGGCAACAACACTGGCGGCCCCGTCCTCATCTACCCCATGAACAAGAACAAGTATGAACACCCGCATGCAGCATCCAATATTTTTTTAAATAGAAAATAAATAAATAAATAAATAAACAAAAGGGCACGAGTTTAACCCCTTAATTAAACAATACATAAAATTAAAACCACTTTAAATATGCAAAAGATAACCTAAGAGATTTTTTAGGTCCACCACTCTCACCTCTAATTTAAAATTCTACACGTACATGAGAATGTTTTCTTCAGAAGCAACAAATTAGTCAGCCAATAATTTTTGCATCTTTTTGAGGATTATAGATAATGCATTTTATTTTATTGATATAACATTTCCCACACAAACCTTTAAATAAAGCAGCTTTCCATCTATCTCCAATTCCAATTTGGGTGGTGCTTTCAACAAACAAATTAAAACCTGAAAGAGATTGATAATGAACTGATTTAAACATCTAATAACACACACAAACTTGGAATTCAATCAGGATGCATGGCTGCTAATTGTTTTATACTTGATTAGCGAAGAGTATTAACATGATCAAGCTCTTTGATTTGCAGGTGGGATGAGAGGAGCTCTGCGGTGATGCCTGAGGAGGATGTGTTTTACTTGGTTGCCTTTCTCCGATCGGCCTTACCGAACTCTGACGACCCAACCCAGAGCTTAGAACACCTAAAACAGCAGAACCGGGAGATACTAGAATTTTGCCACCGTGCCCATATCAAGATCAAGCAGTACCTTCCTCACTACAAGACTCAGGGAGAGTGGGTCGACCATTTTGGTCCTAAATGGAACCGGTTCGTGGCGCGCAAGGTTGAATTCGACCCGAAGCACATCTTGGGCTCAGGCCATGGGATCTTCCACCCCTCCTCATCTCCCTCCTCCCTGTTCCATACATGAGAAGGACCACCCAAAAGGAAGCATCAGCTGCTAATTGCTATTCCATACCTGCAAATTGATAGCACAAGGCAAGTTAGGCCAACCTAGAAGTGTCCTAATCCTACCTAATGATTCATATATTTTTTTGTATGGTCGCGTCGATATGTACATATTACATAACAATAGCTTAGGCATTGGATAGTTTGTATTTCCATGATATTTCAGTCTTGGTAACCAATGAGACAGAGCTGGGGCCATGATGATGACATACACTGTGTGAATGGTTTCTGAGATGCAGACAATAAGAACTATCAAGAAGATGTGTCCATGGACACATTACTGCACAGGAACTGGATCGAACTTTATGTCTGTTGTTCTCTAATCTCCATTGAATCAATTTGTTCAAGCTTGTCTCTTTGAAATGGAGTGAGAGGGAAACTCTGATTGATCAGTGAAGTAACAGCAAGGACCACATGCAGTTTGTTCCAAACATAAAACTTTCATTTGTATGCATGTAGACCTAACAATCTACTATCATAATAAAAAATACAATAAATGCTAAAAGCAATGATCTGGTTTTGGTAACCTAAACCAAAAGTGAGCATCAACATGATCTTTAATATTTTCTTTGATAGGGTACTAAATCTGTGAAAGAAGAATATATGAACAGAATCCATTCATAACATATGGTTCAACCAAATAGCTATATGATCCTGAAAATTCCAAGATTTGGGAAAGTTTTGCACCAACAACTTGATTCAGGAAAATAATGCACACTTATTCAACACATTCCTACCTACCAAAGGATCTGAAGTAGTTTCTGCTACTCATTTTTAACAACTATTTATAGGAAGAGGTGTTTTTCTTATAAAGGTTTAGGTAGGATATTCATTTTTCTGCCATATCTCAATATAACATGGAATTGCAGTTCAACCAAGTATCAATTTAAGCAACATAATCAAGATTAATGAAGCTTTGGTGGAGAAGCCTCAACAAACACATGCGAAAGGGCGAGGGCAATACAATGTGAATTAGCCTAAACCTACTCAATGGAGAACAATCGAGCAAAAGGTATGGTCAAATCTAAACAACCTCATGCCTGAATTAATCTCTCCATCATACCTAGACTTCTCTTTAAAAAATTATAAAGAAAATATCACCTTTAACAATCTCCCAACATCAACTCCTCTCTATGAGTTTAAGAACTCGTAGCAACTTCTAGGCTTTTGAAACTCCCAGAATGAAAAATCAGTCATCACATTTTGTTCTAGTTTAACATTGAAGGAAAAAAAAAATAATCCAAAAGTACTCTTATTTTAGCATAGACAACATTGAAGAGTAGTTGCTCCTACATTGATGCACAATATTCATGTTATTAAAAGCACACAAGCTCCTGCTAGCAAGGTAAACCATAAACTTCATTTTATCTAATACAATTTTTCTTTATCTTGCTTCATCCTAATTCGACCCGTAGTTCGACAAAAACTAGCACATATTTCATTTGTGCGTGCGAACCAGGATTTATGGATGAGCCATTGGAGACTTAACGTTAGTTTGAGCTAGTCGACACAAACACTCAGGCCTTGGCACATCTTAACACAGGACTAACCTTGTTAGGTCATCCATGACCAAACCAAGCACAATGTGGATGCAAACACCCATTGCTCAATCACACGACCATAAAAGAATTTCAACCAAATTCCACTAAAATGAATATTTCAAAGATTAAAGAAAGCAGATAAACTACAGATTGGTGATATTGCTTCAATTATAGGCGATCAAGTATCTATAACAACAAAAATCATCGTTTCTGTCTACTAGCTAATCAGATTCTTTTACGCCAACAACTTAGAAACTATTCTAATAATTAAGCAACCAAATCATTATAATTCTACTATATTTATTTTTTTTATATCACATCTTACAACCCAATTAATCATGAAATAAACAATTCGATTTCATATTCGGTCACCAAATAAATTCAACAATCACGGTGGCTCGTCCATGTATTTGTACAGGACTTTGATCCTGTCGGGATCTGAGAAGACAGAATTATCGGAATGACGTGTCCGGAATAGTAACCACATCTTCATGTCCCGGATGGTGAGTTGTCTTTTATGTTGACCAAGTCGTCAAAAATCCTCTGGTCAGTAGTACATGTAGTCCGTGACTGGGTTACCCCGGTCTCCGATACCCTGATGCTCGAGGCAGGTTCCACGAATGTATAAGCGGTCGAATAATAGTAGAAGAACAAAATAAATACAGGATGAGTATAGTGACGTACCCCGGCTCCGGGGGATGCCCTCGGATGGATCGGTGAGCTGGTCGCAATGCTGATCAAGTCGTCGCGACCCTGAAGGGTAGATGAATGTGGGTCAGCTGAGGAGCCGAATCTGGGAGCGACGACATAAATCCGGTGCAGCATTGATCCAACAGGCGGCATGTCAGCCAAAATATGACGATGACTCCTAAGCCGGAACACCGCAGTGGCTCGCAGGCCGGGACACGACATGCAGGTCGGATAATACCAATAACTCACAATCATAATAGCGATACGAAATATAGTGGCTCGGTGGTCGGAACACAACACACAGTGCAAAACGCGGGTCACAAAGGTAGAGTGCACTAGCAGTAGCTCGAAGGCCGGATTAGTGATGACTCGAGAGTCGGCGCATCGCCTGATAGGAGTGCCAACAACGACGACGGCGCTGTGCCTCCGATGAAGGTCGTGGGGCTGCTGGTGTCTATCACTGGAGGTGGCATTGGAGGGCGGCAGTGGCTGCTAGAGGTGGTGGCAGTGGCCGCTGGAAGCGGCTGCAGAGGTCACTGGATACGACAGAACTGTCAGGGAGGAAGAGGACTGCGGACCTCAGGTCTGGCCGGTGCTGGAGACAACAAAAGATGTCGTCGGTGCCGGAGACGGCGAAGGGGGCGTCGGCCTCGGAGAAGAGGGGAGGTGGCGGCTGGAGGTTGCTGCCGGCGAGAGAAAAGGGAGAGCATGGGTAGCGTCGGAGGGCGAGCTGCGTCTGCATGAGGAAGGCGGTGCCTAGTCCGTTCGGTGGCGGCGGCGCGAGGAGGAGGAGGGGAGTGGCAGCCGTGTGTGTGTTGCGGCGAAGGCAACGCTGACGCATGAGATGGCTCCGGTGTGCATGAAATAGTGTCGTGAGGGGAAGGGGTTGCCGACATCGGACTTGGTCGACGTCGGAGGCAACGAAGACGCCCAAGTCCGTGCATCATCCTCTTGGTGGCGGAAAATGTTAGGACCAAAATTAGCTAGAGGGGGGGGTGAATAGCTCGTCGCGTTCGCTCGGTGCTCGGCGTTGCTTGTTCCTTCAAAGATGTGCAGCGGAAAATACAGAAACAAACACACAACGCTAACACGGTTGGTTTTACTTGGTATCCACCTCACAAGAGGTGACTAATTCAAGGATCCACACCAACACACACACCCTCCACTAAATAAAACTCTCCTTTGTGGTAACTACCAAGGGCGGAGAAGCCCTACAATACTCAATACAAGAAGAGAGGGAAAGGATACAAGAAATACAAGCTTACAATGAGTACAAAACCCTAACCCTAGCTTCTCTTCTTGGCTTTGATCCGCCTCTTGACTTGGAGAGCTTCCAAGATCCTTCAAGAACTGGCGATCTGAGCTTTGTGAGCGCTGTGGAGGAGTTGGCGAGAGCTATGGAGTGAATCGGTGAAGGCAATGAACGCCTGCGGCTATAAACGACGCCAACGGTCGGATCCCGATCGATTCGAATGTTCCCAATCGATCGGGAGGCTTTGGATCGATCACGGATCGATCCAGCGCCTCGTGCACGAAGCGCGCTGGATCGATCCACGGATCGATCCGGCGCTTATCGCGCGCGGCCGTCAATCGATCCATCGATTGGGACCTGATCGATCCACGGATCGATCCGAAGCTCTGATTGGGACAGTTTGGATCGATCCACGGATCGATCCGACTTGATTTTGTCCAAAACCAAGTCCCAAACATCCCAAACCAACATCCGGTCAACCTTGACCTGTTGGTATGTCATGCCAGCATCTAGTCACTCCCTTGACCGCTAGGACTCCCTTACCAAGTGTCCGGTCAATCCTTTCACCCACTTGGACTTTTCTCTGTTGCAAGTATCCGGTCAATCCTTTGACCTACTTGGACTTTTCTTTCATGCCAAGTATCCAATCAATCATTTGACCTACTTGGACTTCCCACCGATGTCCGATCATCCTCGATCCATCTGGATTTTCCTTGCCCGGCTTCACTCACGGGACTTTCACCTAGCTTCACTCACTAGGGTTTTCCACCGCCTAGCTTCACTCACTAGGACTTTCACCGGCTTCACTTAGGATTTTCATCCGCCTAGCTTCACTCACTAGGACTTCCTTCCTCTGGCTTCACTCACGGGACTTTTCTTACCTGGCTTCACTCACCGGACTTTCATTTTGCCTAACATCCCGTTAGGACTTCCATCAAGTATCCAACAACCTTGACCTACTTGACTCTTCTTCAATCAATATCTTATTGTCAAACATCTAAACCCAAACCAAGACTCAGCTTGGTTACCCAGTCAACCTTGACCTGAGGATATTGCACCAACAATCTCCCCTTTTGATGTTTGACAATACCACAATAATACTTACAATCCCATATGTAAGTTAGGCTAATCCCATAGCCTCCTTCTTCATGCCACTAGGTAATGAAAGCATAAATTAAGCTCTTCATTCTCCCCCTAAGAGGGCAAACTCCCTCTAGGTAATGAAAGCCTAACTTACTCCCTTTCATGAGTCCTTTCATTCTCCCCCTATGACCTTCCCATAGGTAATGAAGGACTAAGCTTAACCATACATTCTCCCCCTATTGGCACACATCAATCCATCGTTGGACACACATCAACCTATGCTCCAATTTTGGGCACACTTCAACAAATCCATTTGTTGAAGACTCTCCCCCTGAAGAGTTGCTCATCGTTGTTCACAACATCACTCGTTGTGATCAACACGATAATGAAGGTCTCATACCCTTCATTTATCCTTAACTTCTCCCTCAATGTAGACAACTACCCAACCTTGAGCATTATCTACCACTTGAGTGTCCACTTGAAATAATGAGGATATCCACTCCCCATTTCTCCCCATTTCAAGTTTAAATGCTCAACCTTGAGCAAGTCCACAACAGAAGGTTAACCACCTTCCAAGGTTCATGAAAAATAATTTTCATGTCTTTAAAGAGTCCCTCCCCCTAAAGACATGGTGGTAACTTCATTGCACCAACAATGACTTGGAATCCCTAAAACATTAGGAAACCCAAATTTAGAAGTTTTGAGGTTCAAATATTCAAAATTTGAAACAACCTCAACCTAAACTTCTACTTAGTCTTCGTTAACCAATCCATCCTTGTTTTCAACATGAAAACACCCTTTGTATGTATACAAATGTATTTAAGGGTTTGGAATGGTTACCTAGACTCAAAGAGGTTCAAAGATGCTGAAATCAGGCCTTCCCAGCCAAAATGGATCGATTGGAGTTGGGTTCAATCGATTGAACCTTCTCGAATCGATCCACGGATCGATTCAGACTCCGATCGATCGGCTGATCGATCCGGCTTCTGCTCGCGGGAATTGCCGCTTGAATCGATCCATGGATCGATTCAGAACTCAATCGATCCATGGATCGATCGAGACTCGATAGTTGCTGAAATTCCATTTCAATCACTTCAGAAACCCCTAGAAAATTCTACAAAATCCAAAAATTATGAAATTTCGTGTAGACATTATTTAGGGCATACTTAATCATGGAAAAATAGCTTTCTATGAAAATACATCATATTTTCAAAGATTGACACAAACTTGAAAACTTACAAAAACTTTAGTGTTTTTCTTCAAGTTTGTGTCTAACTATTCAATGGTGATTACTATCAAAAGATAGCCTTCACCAAGGTTTTCCAAAAACATTTTAAAAACATTTTCAAAACCAATATCCCATCACATTCCTTGGGCTTAATGCACATGACTTGTACATTAGCTTTCCCAATGATGGGAAAACACATAACTATGTGTTTTGATGAACCTAAAACTCAAAAGGATGCACTAAATCAACATCTTGAGTTTTGTTCATCATCCTAACATCTCACTTGTATATAATATGGACAAAACACATACAAGTCACCTTATAGTCTTTGTGAGATGTAGATTTTGGTTTTTGCCCTAATCTAGGGATCATGCATATTTATCTAGGCATTTTAGAAATGTTAGACATCCACCTACGATGTCACTTGTCAATAAGTGTCGTTAGATGCCATTTGTCCTTAATTACAAGGAATTAAACTTAATGCATGATTATGTTATGGCATACATCAAAAGAAAATAATTTTCAAAAGAAAATATCCTATTGCTACATGATGTATGAATGTCATGACATGGTATTTTTTGGATTTTCCATAATAAAACATGAATGCAAAAAGTAGACATGATGTCATGGCATATGATGGGCAAACAATCATGGCAAGATTTAGCATAAATAAAATATACCTAGATTAACTATCTAAGTATCCTTAAAGTCTTAGCTAAACTTACACCTTAAACCTAGATTGCCCTAAAGTGCTTCAAGAGAGTGCCAAAACCTAGATTGGCATTTCTAATTTTCTTGATTTAATGTATGCCAATTGAAAGTAAACATGTCCTCAAATGTTGGCATATTCCATTTTTCCTCAAGAGTAGCACTTTTAAATTTAAGGCCCGGTTGCCTTAAATTGCCTAAGAACATACCAAAATCCCAACTTGATAGTTCTTATGAATTTCCCAATATGTGCCATTTAAGATTAAAATCAATTCTTCCACCATTAGGCACATTTTACTCTTTCAAGGAGTAATCAAAAGGTCCATTTCATTTTCAAAGGTTAACTAAAACCTTGAAAATGCTCCTTGAGTGTCAATTTCCTCAAAGTTGGGTTAACTACCCTTCTAATCGGAGTTGACACTCTCTAACCCATCTATGGGGTAGAGAAGATGCTCCTAGGAACCCAACACCTATTGGTGCTCCTTGGATGCTCTAGGTACTCACTAGGGATAACTTCCCTAGATACCTTCCTAGTGACCTTGTTGGGCTTCTTAGAAGCCTTGGTCACATTTTCTAGGTCAACTCTAGGGATAGCCTCCCTTGTGACCTTGTTTGTGACTTTCTTAGACTTCTTAGAAGTCTTAGTCACATTTGTTGTAAAAGTACTCTTAGGGATGACTTCCCTAGTATTTTTGGCTTGACCACTAGACCTAGGGTTTGTTCCATAACTATATGGAACTCTATGGTAAGAGGGCACATCCTTCTTAGCCTTTGGTTTGTATCCCAAACCTCTATGGCCATTGGATGGCTTTTGTACCCTTAAACCTAGGTTATGCTCATTTTGCCCTAATAGGATATTTTCCATCCTTTTTAGGGTCTTTTCCATTTTATCAAGCCTTGATCTCAAGACTTGATTTTCTATCACTAAGTCCTTAGTTTTAGGTTTTTCATTTGATCCATGAGCATTTTTGTTTCTAGGCTTGTATCTTACATCCTTAGGGTTATTGCCTAGGTTTTTACCTACATTCCTAGCCTTAGGGATAGTAGTTTTGGCATGTAGGGCCACATGCTTTTCCTTAAAGCCCTCATGCTTCCTATTCTTATGGTAAATCGCATTAAAATGATAAAAATTTGACCTAGCATGCTTTTTACCATTTTGCAAGGGAATAGGCTCAACGAAAGTTACCTTCCTTTTTACCTTGGAGGCTCCCCTTGACTAGTGCCTCCTTGAGCCTTGACCATCTTCTTCCCCTTGGGGCATTGACTTCGGTAATGCCCTTTTGTTGACACAAGAAGCACACAATGTGCTCCTTGCTCTTCTTTGTCCTGGGGGTGGTCTCCTTGGGCTTCTCCTTGCCCTTTTGTGCCACTTGGCCCTTCTTCTTGGCCAAGTTGGGACACTTGCTCTTATAGTGCCCATGTTCCCTACACTCAAAACATATTATATGATTTTTATTTTTAATTGAAACATTTATACCTTCTTGTATAGGGATGGCACTTGCTCCTCCATTTGATATTTCTTGAATTTGGAGGTGGCACCATCTTCTTCTTCTTCACTTGACCGGATGTAGAAGCTTCTCCTTCTTCTTGATCCGGCGTCACCAGTGCTCCCTCAATCCTAGAGGTGGAGGCTTCATCATTTTGAACGTGAACAAGGAGTATGCTCCTCCTTGTTCCCTTGCATTCCCTTGAGGATGAAGCTTCTTGGATTTCCTCTTCTTGGAGGTTGAGCATCTCTCAACCTCGGAGTCCTCCTTTGGTCTTGCTCCAAAGAGTCACCCTCTTTGGATTCTTCATGATCTTGTACAGTGGGGATCTCTTCATGAAGCTTGGCCAATTTGCTCCATAGCTCCTTTGCATCTTCAAACTCTCCAATTTTGCAAAGGATGGTGCTTGGCAATAAATTGACCAAAAGCTTGGTCACTTTGTCATTGGCCTCGCACCTTTGGACTTGCTCCGGGCTCCATTTGCTTTTCTTTAGAACTTTGCCCTTTGAATTTCTTGGAGCCTTGAAGCCTTCCATTAGAGCAAACCATTGCTCTATCTCCATCATAAGAAAATTTTCGATTCTTGATTTCCAAGAATCGAAACTCGTAGAAGTGTATGGTGGAGCCACCCTTGTGTCAAATCCAAGCCCATCTTGGAATTGCATCTTGAAGTTGAGCTTGATAAAGTCTTGAACTTGAAGAATTTGCTCCAACTTCTTCACCCTCTAGCTTTTCTTGATATGCTTGACCCTTCCGGCGATGATTCCGGTGAAGAGCGGCCTTGCTCTGATACCACTTGTTAGGACCAAAAGTAGCTAGAGGGGGGGTGAATAGCTCGTCGCGTTCGCTCGGTGCTCGGCATTGCTTGTTCCTTCAAAGATGTGCAGCGGAAAATACAGAAACAAACACACAACGCTAACACGGTTGGTTTTACTTGGTATCCACCTCACAAGAGGTGACTAATCCAAGGATCCACACCAACACACACACCCTCCACTAAATAAAACTCTCCTTTGTGGTAACTACCAAGGGCGGAGAAGCCCTACAATACTCAATACAAGAAGAGAGGGAAAGGATACAAGAAATACAAGCTTACAAGCTTACAATGAGTACAAAACCCTAACCCTAGCTTCTCTTCTTGGCTTTGATCCGCCTCTTGACTTGGAGAGCTTCCAAGATCCTTCAAGAACTGGCGATCTGAGCTTTGTGAGCGCTGTGGAGGAGTTGGCGAGAGCTATGGAGTGAATCGGTGAAGTGATTGCCGCAGCCATCGAACGCCTGCAGCTATAAACGACGCCAACGATCGGATCCCGATCGATTCGAATGTTCCCAATCGATCGGGGAGGCTTTGGATCGATCCACGGATCGATCCAGAGCGCCTCTGTGCTCTGGAAACGCGCCTGGATCGATCCACGGATCGATCCAGCGCTTATCGCGCGAAGCAGCCGCGTCCCAATCGATCCACTGATCGATTGGGACCTCTGGATCGATCCAGAGCCTGGATCGATCCACTGATCGATCCAGAGCCTGGATCGATCCACGGATCGATCCAGCACTTGATTTTTGTCCAAAACCAAGTCCCAAACATCCCAAACCAACATCCGGTCAACCTTGACCTGTTGGTATGTCATGCCTAGCATCTAGTCACTCCCTTGACCTGCTAGGACTCCCTTACCAAGTGTCCGGTCAATCCCTTTGACCCACTTGGACTTTTCTCTGTGCCAAGTATCCGGTCAATCCCTTGACCTACTTGGATTTCTTCATGCCAAGTATCCAGTCAATCCTTTGACCTACTTGGACTTCCCAGCACCAGATGTCCGATCATCCTTGATCCATCTGGATTTTCCCTTGCCTGGCTTCACTCACCAGGACTTTCACCTAGCTTCACTCACTAGGGTTTTCCACCTGCCTAGCTTCACTCACTAGGACTTTCACCTGACTTCACTTACCAGGATTTCCATCTGCCTAGCTTCACTCACTAGGACTTCCTTCTGCCTGGCTTCACTCACCAGGACTTTTCTTCTGCCTGGCTTCACTCACCAGGACTTTCATTTTGCCTAACATCCCAGTTAGGACTTCCCAGTCAAGTATCCAGTCAACCTTGACCTACTTGACTCTTCTTCAATCAATATCTTATTGTCAAACATCTAAACCCAAACCAAGACTCAGCTTGGTTACCCAGGTCAACCTTGACCTGAGGGATATTGCACCAACAGAAAACACTCCTCCCTTTTGCTCGATCAACAGTGCCCTCTTTCATACAAAAACCCTCAAAAGGTGAAATGACTAAAACACCCCCACTCCTTCTCCTTATTTCCCCTATGCCCTTATGCTACATCCGCATCATAAGCCTCCCCCTCAAGTCTAGTCGAAGGAGGCACGAGTCCGACTGACTAGATAGTCTGTTATAAAAGTTGAATCGCTCTCGATAACAGAACCAAATCGCTGAACCCCTCGTATAATGCCACGCAAGCGGTCGCTATAGTAATGGTGTCTCACGAGTGATGGTAACGATGTCGAGCGAACTACGGAAAATAGTTCTACGTCGAGAATGAGTCAGATGTCGAGCGAGCGGTCGGGCGACAAGCGGGATGTCGAGCGAGCAATCGAAAAAGTGTCAACCGAGGTAGTCGGAAGAATGTCGATCAGGCAAAGAGACGTTGGGCAAGCGAGGCAGAGCATGCGACCGCAAAGATGCTAACCGAGGGATTAGGAGAATACTGACCGGGCCACCAAAAAATATCGATCGGATGGCCATAAAATGTAATCGGGCGACCCGAAAATGTCAACCAGGTGACCGTAAAATGCTGATCGGGCGAACAAACGGGCGATGCCAAACGGGCGACCAAGAAAGTGTCTACCAATCGATCGTAAAATGCTGACCAGACCATCTAGAGAATGTCGAGCATTCAACCAAGTATCTCAAGTGTGTGGTCGAACGGACAATTGAACGATACCGGTCGGACGACTACCAGAGTGTCGAGCGATACAAGCGTGTGGCTAAGCGGACAATCGGGCGAAGGATCAGGCGGCTACCAAAGTGCCGACCGAGTGACTGAGAGAATATCGGCCTGTCAATCGTAAAATGCTGGCCCGACCATTGAGTAGCACCGAGCGTGATGATGCTGAGTGGGAGAGGATCGCGAGAGATCGAAAAGAATGACGTCAGTGTCCCGAGTGGGTGCGAGGCTCATGCGACCGAAGGGCATGGAACCCGCAAGCTACCCTGGTCTGAGATCAGTGAAGATATTTAAGTCCTAGACCAGTGGCGATATTAGACCCGACCCCGAGTCGGGTTTGGCCCAGACCCGACCCGGGCCCGTAACCGGGTCGAACCAGAACCGGCCCAGCAAGGTTCTGGTTCAGTTGCTGTAAAATCGACGATTCAGCCCGTCGGTTCAGCCGTAATTTTTTTTTTTTGTAACGGCTTGAACCGTCGGTTAACCGGCGGTTTATAACCGTTGGAACCGCCGATTAACCGGCGGTTCATAGCCGTTGGGGGGGAGGTTTGGGTATTTTTTTCAATGGTTAGGATCATTTGATCATTTTTTGATCAATGGCTATGATTTAGTGTCCGTTACTATCAAAACTCTATAAATAGAGAGCTCATTTCATCATTTTCACACACATCTTATCTACTCTTACTCTTAATCTCAATTTCTTATTCTTTACATGCTTTCGTTTCCAATTTTTAATTACAATGGAAGGAGGTCGCGGAGGTGCATCATCTCGAGCTCGGAAGGGAAAGCAAATAATGAATCCGCGGGAGGAGGACCCCAACATTCAATCCACCGATGATGAGATCGAGCATCTTTCGAATCCGACACCCGAAACATAAGGGAGTACCGATGCAATTACTTCTAAGGTTCGGGAACTTCCTCCTCTAAAGTCTTCTATTTTCACTAAACATTTTGAGAAAGTCACTCTTCTGTCGGGAGAAATGCGTGCAAAATGTAAGCACTGCAATGCTTCCTACAAATTTTAAGCCGACGGTGGCTATGGGTCATTGAAACGACATGTAGAAACGAAGCACCCGACGGAATATGGACTCGACCATTCTCAAACACAATTATCAAGATTTTCTTCAACTAGCGATAGTGCCGATTCCGGTTTATTTTTATATTCGGATAATAAATTAAGAGAATCATTAGCTAAATTTGTTTCCGTAGAACATCTTTTTTTTAGTTTTGGATCTAAATACACATTTGAAGATTTTTGTAAAGAATCTCTTAATCAATGTGCTAAACGTGTTCCTAGGACTACACTTACTCGTACAATTAAAAAATTAGTAAAACAAGGAAAAAAGAATTTAATTGATGAATTTAGTAAATTAGATAATAAAGTTTCTTTATGTTCCGATATTTGGAGTGATCATTGGCAAACACATTCGTATATGAGTGTGACTTGCCATTGGATCGATAACTCTTGGAACCTCCAAAAAAGATTGTTAGCTTATAGAGTTTTTGATGAATCACATAATGCTCATAACATCGCACAATTATTATGTTTAATTTTAGAAGAATATGATTTAACTCATAAAATATTTTCAATATCATTAGATAATGCTAGTTCCAATACCGCTTGTATAGATGATCTAAAATTTGTTTGTCAACCTATTATTGGTGGTTTATTTTTTCATATTCGTTGTGTATGCCATGTTTTAAATTTATGTGCTCAAGATGGTTTAAAAATTTTAGAAAGTTATATTAAACTAATTAGAATTGTAATTTCTTATTTATAGTTTCATCCATCTATAATGAAACAATGGGGTAGGTTTTGTAAAATTAATGGAATGAGACCTAAAAAATTTCCACGTGATGTACCAACACGTTGGAATTCAACATACCAATTATTACAAGATTCATTTTAATATAAAGAATTATTATGTTTATTTTTTGCACAAAATACTAATACTAATATATATTTATTTTCACAACAATGGAATATTTGTAGTAGTATTTGTGAAATTTTAAAAGTATTTAATGATGCAATCGAATAACTTTCTGGTGTTTATTACCCCACTGCTCAATTAGTTTTAAAATTTTTCTAATATAGTATTAGTTTTAAATGAACATATTAATAATGAATCTTTATCTCCTTGCATCTTAGCTATGAAAACTGAATGGGGAAAATATTTTTATTTAATTCCTGAAATTTATTTAATTGCATTCGCTTTAGATCCTAGATTTAAATTAGAAGTTTTACAAGAAATGTTAACTTTATATTATGACGCTTTAATTCCAATTAAAGATTCTTCTTCCCCTGATTTAGTTAATATTATATATAATGTTAGAATTTATTTATATGATATTTATAATCAATATTATGCAAAATATGGAACACAAATTAATATTTCTGAAATACAACAAACTACTAGTAGTAATTTAAAACTTACAAAAGCACAACTCATATTAAAAGAACGGACAAAACATCCATGAGGATCCTTAAGTTCCACATAGAAACTTGAGAATTATTTTACGACTTCTTTTAATTTTAATGAAGCAGATAGTGAAAATTTCGATATCTTAAAGTGATGGTCACAAAAGGCTCAAAGTTTTCTCATTCTCTCTGTGATCGCCAAAGAAATATTAGTTTGTCCAGTGTCAACTATTGCTGTGGAGCAGACGTTCAGTGTCGGCGACAACATATTAGATGAACGACGATCAACTTTATCTCTCGACTCATTGGAAGCCCAAGCATTACTGGACGATTAGACCAGAGCGGAGAAAAGAATCTAAGGAATGCAAGTTTCAGATGACGAAGTTGAATATTTTGATACTGAATGAACAAATACAACAGGAACAGGAAATGGAAGTGAGTGAAAATGTAAAAGGACAAAAATTTAAAAGAACTACGTGGGCTTTGATTCCCCTAAAGGGATACATAGACAACTTAAATAAGTGCAAGCTCTTTTCCAATAAATTTTAATTTCTAATTTGTAATGTTTAATTTTTAATTTTTAATTTTTTAACATAATAATCTTGAACCGTGGTGAACCATGAACCGAACCGTGAACCGCCGGTTCCGAACCGTAAACCGCCTGTTCCGAACCGTGAATCACCGATTCCGAACTGTGAACCGCCGGTTCCGAACCGTGAACCGCCAGTTCCGAACCGTGAATCGTAACTATCTTAAGCGGTTAAGGTTAAGGGTCGACCTGTCTGGAACCGTCGAACCGACGGTTCTGAATCGTCGAACTGTCGGTTACGAACCGTGGTCAGGTCTAGGCGATATGATGGTCTGAGATCAGTGGAGATACTCCTGTCTGAGATCATTGGAGATAGCTGGACCCTGAACAGGGGAGATGAACACTCTGATAAGTTGGTCTATGACCACTGGAGATTGCTCAATCCCGAACGGGGGAGATAAGGGAATCTGCTAAGCTGGTCCGAGACCAGTGAAAACCACTCGACCACGAATAGGGGAGATATGAGATCCGATAAGCTGGTCCGAGACCAGTGAAGACCGCTCGACTCCGAATGGGGGACATATGAGATGGGATAAGCTGGTCCGAGACCAGTGAAGACTGCTCGACCCTGAATAGGGGAGATATGAGATGGGATAAGCTGGTCCGAGACCAGTGAGGACCGCTCGACTCCGAACGGGGGAGATAGTGTTGGGATATATACTATAAGCCTAGCTTTAGTATGAACATCTGTTTTGAAATATTTTGAAATGAGAATCATTTTGGTCAAATGTCTGCATTTTATATTTATATATATGTCAATGCAGTTGTCCATTTAATTTATATTGTAGATAACATGGTGTATGGTGCCACACAGAAGATCCTGTTATCGGTTCCTTCTAAATTATAAATAGTAGCTCACAACCAAGATGAATCGGGATAAACCATTGGAATAGTTGTAGTGTAATTTGGTATTAGTCTATCTTGACTATAAAATTACACTAGTACACTATGTATGTATTGAGCAGGACCGTTTGAGATTGTTCGATTTGTACTGACTATATAAAAGAACAAAATCTCTATTATTATAGATGTGCGTCCTCTTAATCCCTATATAATAACAAGCACGTATACTTAGTATTTATTTCTTTGACTTATTAATGGATGAGATTTATTCGTTAAATCAATAGGTCCGATGAGTTGGGAGATAGTATTATTTATATGGTGTGTTGTTGATTATAGAAAGAATCTGTATCCTAATTATTTAGGCTGATGATGCCCCCTTGAGGAGCTCATAAGGATTATCATGTAAACCTTGCAGGTGGATTTAGTCCGGCATGATAATAAAGTTGAGTGATACTACTCTTGCACTCAGATGTTAATTAACTGAGTTGTCAGTAACTCATTTAATTAATGAGCATACGATATCTTAAACACGGGGAGATTAACATACTCATAATAAGAAGGAGTCTATATTGTAATATGGGATTGATGCGGTAGTTCAATAATAATCCTTTAGTGGTATGGGTTATTATTGATGGACTTGAGTTGGGTGTTTGGGGCGAACACGGGAAACCCAAGCCCATCGAGAGGCTTAAACCAATTCCTCCTCTAGGTCCCTGTTGTAGCCTCAATATATAAAGCCTCACATCCACCTTTCCATAATCGGGTTTGGTTTAACTTGGTTTGGTTTAACTTAACTTGTTTAGATTTTTTCTAAACAAAATTTTGTTAATTTTTCTTTCCTTGTAACCGACGGCAAGTCTATAAAAAGGAATAGGATGTGACCCCTAAAACCTAACTTTCTCTTATTCCATAACTCCCTTCTCTCCTTGTGGTTGCCACCCCTCTCCTCCTCCTAGGGTCGGCGGCACAACCCCCTCTCCTCCTCTTTGTGGCCGACACCCTTTCCCTCTCCTAGCTTAGGATCGGTGCCCCTTTCACCCTCCTCCTCCTTGCTTAGGGCCGGCGCCCTTATCCCCTCCTCCTCCTTGGTGGCCAGGCGCCGCTTTTTCATCTTGGTGGTCGGCGGCTTGAAGAAAGGGAAGAAGAGGAAGAAGAGGAGAAGGAAGAAGATTAGAAGGTGCCCCATCCTAGAGACTCCTTTTGTGGTCGGCATTTTGGAAGAGAAAAAAAAGAATGGTGGTGTCGTCTTGGTAGATTGTTGCCCACACGATGTCCAAGAAGAGGAGAGGAATACGACAAAAGATCAAGAGGTCTTTAGCTACGAAGAAAGGTACAACTAGTTCTTTAATTCCGCTGCGTATATAGTTTTGGTCTCTTCGTATCGATTTTGGTATAGTTTTGGTCTCTTCGTATCGATTTTGGACATCGACTTTGAATACCAACACAAGAGGTCAACGATCTTGTACTTCGATCAAGGTGTGCTTTGATCATTCAAGAACTTGCTTGATTGATCAAACACATGTTTGATCGAACATGCGGGTTGCTAGGAAAAGTTCTGTTTTTGTACAATTTTTTGTGCAGGGATATTTAAACAGAATGGAATTCCAGCGCCCTTCAGATAGAATATCCGATATACTGGTCCGTGACCAGTGACGACCGCTCAACCCTGAACAGGGGAGATAGGACATCTGATGAGACTGACCCGAGACCAGTGACGACCTTCACATGGGTTTAACGTCGTCGCTCAATGGTCTTCACAGGGGTTTAACGTCACCGCACGACGGTCTTCACAGGGGGTTTTACGTCATCGCTCGACGGTCTTCACATGGGTTTATAGTCGCCGCTCGACTTCTAAAGTTGTGGCTCTAATATAACTCAAACCCGGTCGATCGGCGCGGGAGTCTTTGACTTTGAGCCCTGGCTCTAATATAGTATACTCTCGGCCGATCGGCACGGGAGTTTTCGACATTGAGCCCGCGACTCTAATATAATATAATCCCGGTCGATCGGCTCGGGAGTCTTCGACATTGAGCCCGCGACTCTAATATAGTATAATCCCAGCCGATCGGCACGGGAGTCTTCGACATTGAGTCTGTGGCTCTAATATAATATAATCCTAGCCGATTGGCACGAGAGTCTTCAACATTGAGCTCGCGACTCTAATATAGTATAATCCCGGCTGATCGGCACGAGAGTCTTCGACATTGAGTCCGCGACTCTAATATAATATAATCCCGGCTGATCGGCACAGGAGTCTTCGATATTGAGCCCGCGGCTCTAATATAATATAATCTCGATCGATCAGTATGGGAGTGTTCAACATAGAGCCTGTGGCTTAACTATAATATACACCCCGCCGATCGGCACAGGAGTTTTCGATCGGGGAACTATGCCAGATCCTATGACCGAAAGAAAAAATATAACGAAAAAACTAACCTGTCGACTAGCAAAGGATCTGACTCAATTCCTCGACTCCCAAATACCTGTGGAGTGAGGAGAATATGATATGCTTGTCGAAATCCACCAAGGTTATGAGTATAATAGAATTTTTCGGCTTCGTCCATCTTCACGTTCCAGATTAGGTAAAGTTCCCATAGACGACACCAATATGATCCTGTCGGGAATCTGAAAAGACAGAACTGCCAGAATGACGTGTTCGGAATGTTGACCGCATCTCCATGACCCGGATGGTGAGTTGTCTTCTATGTTGACCAAGTCATCAGAAGTCCTCTGGTCAGCAGTACCTGTAGCCAGTGACCGGGTTTCCCCGGTCTCCGATACCCTGATGCTCGAGGCAGGTTTCACGAATGTATAAGCGGTCGAATAATTGTAGAACAACAAAATAAATACAGGGTGAGTACAGTGACGTACCCTGAACCCGGGGGGCCGCCCTGGGATGGATCAGTGAGTTGGTCACGATGCTGATCGAGTCGTCGTGGCCCTGAAGGGTAGAATAATGTGGGTCAGCTGAGGAGCCGGATCTGGGTGCAACGACATAAAATCCGGTGCAGTATGAATCCAAAAGGCGGCATGCCAGTTGAAATATGACGACGACTCCTAAGCCGGAATACCGTAGTGGCTCGCAGGTGGGGACACGACACGCAGGCCGGATAATACCAATAACTCACAATCATAATAGTGATATGAAATATAGTGGCTCAGTGGTCGGAACACAGCACACAGTGCAAAATGCGGGTCACAAAGGTAAAGTGAACTAGTAGTAGCCCGAAGGCCGGATTAGCGGTGACTCGAGAGCCGGCGCATCGCCCGATAGGAGTGCCAACAGTGACGACGACGTTATGCCTCCGACGAAGGCCATGGGTCTACTGGTGTCCGTGACTGGAGGTGGCAGTGGCCGCTAGAGGTGGTGGCAGTGTCCACTGACTCAGCGGCGGCAGAGGTCGCTGGATACGGCAGAGTTGTCGGGGAGGAAGTGTTGGTTGCTACTCGGAAAACCTAGAGGTTCCACTGTACAAAAATTTTGTACAAAGGTCTGAACCTTTTCCTAGCTACCATGTGTTCTTTTAAATTAAATTTTGGATCGCCTGCGGAACTTAACACATTTGATCCAAAACTTAATCTATTTGTTCTTTTAGGTTTTGACTTGGATCTCCTGCGGAACTTAACACGTTCGACCCAAATCACCTTAAGTTATTAATTCCATTAAATATTAATTTCCATAATTGGTTCCCAGTACTGACGTGGCGAGGCACACGACCTTCTTGGATATGGGAGCAACCACCACCGACTAGACAAAACCTTTTATAGAAAGCTAATATTTAATTTCCTAAAATAACTTTAGGTTAACCGAAAAGAACAATCAAATCACAAGGAAAAAAAATAAAAGAACACAACATCGAAAAACATATTCGAAATTCTAGAATCGTAAGCCTCTTGTATTTGGTATTATTTCCATAAATAACTAGTATGATGCGGAAAGAAAAATTACTAGTTATACCTTGTAGAAAAACCTCTTGATCTTCTACCGTATTCCTCTTCTAACCTCGGACGTTGTGTGGGCAACGATCTTCCGAGATGAGAACCACCTAGCACCTTCTTCTTCCTTACAAGTTTCGGCCATCAAAACTTCTCCTAGGATGAAGAGGTTCGGCCACCACCGCCATGCTCCAAGGGATGCTAGAAAAGAGGCTTCTTTTCTCTCCTTCTTCTCCTTCTTAGATCCGGCCACCAAAGATATCTCCACCATGAGAAGGTTTTGACCACACAAAGGAGAGGAGAGGAAAGAAAGGGCCACACCCAAGGAAAAGAGAGAAAAATAGAATAGAGTCGTTCACCTTGAAGCCTCCTCTACCCCTCTTTTATAATCCTTGGTCTTGGCAAATAAGGAAAATTTAATAAAACTTCCTTAATTCTTTTGCCATTGAAAAGGAAAATTTATTTAATTAAAATAATTTTCTCTTTTCAAATTATAATGGCCACTCTTCTCCCTAAAACAAGGAGAGTTTTAATTAAAACAAAAATTAAAACTTCCTAATTTGTTTCTAGAAATTTATAAAATTTCTCCAATAATTTTAATCCTTCATGATTGGTTAATAAAAGAAATTTTATAAATTAAAATCTTTCTTTTAAACATGTGGATAATTTCCAAAAGAAAAGTTATCTCTAAAAATTAAAATCTCCTTTCAATCTACAAATAAGGAAGATATTAAATCTTTTCTTAATCTTTTGTAGAAACTAATAAAGAGAATTTTTAATTTTAAACTTTTTTTAAATCATGAATATAATTAAAAGGAAAGTTTTTACCAAAATTAAAATCAATCTTTTAATCTACAAATAAGGAAAGAGATTTTAACTCTTCTCTTAATCTTTTGTAGAATCTTATAAAAGGAAGGATTTAAATTTTTAAACTCTCTTTTAAATTATATTATCCACATAAGAAAAATTTTAAAATTTAAAATTCCTTTTTATTTAATAGGGCCGGCCACATGAATTCACCCATGAACATACCCATGGCCGGCCCTAGCTTGGTCTCCAAGCTAGCTTGGCCGGCCCCTATAGGATGGGTAAGAAGGTGGGTATAGGTGGGTATAGTACTCTATAATTAAGAGGCTACGATAGGGACCGAGAGGAGGAATTGGTTTTGGTCTCCCGATAAAATTAAGCATCCCGTGCTCGCCCCGAATACACAACTTAATTTTATCAATAATAATTCATTCCACTAGAGAACTATTATTGAACTACCGCACCAATCCCAAATTACATTTTGGGCATTGCCAACGTTACAAGAACCTATTGGGTCACACACAAAGAACAAGTGGATGGAGATTAGGTTCATATGATGAACCAAGAGGATTAGATTCATTTGATGAATCAAATTGGATTAAGAGTAATCTTAATTGGGCTAATTGAGTTGGACTCAAGTTGATTCATGTGTTCAATGAGTCTAATTTAGATTATGACTCATTGAATCAATTTAATTAAATGAATTAGATTCATTATATTAAATTGGCTTGAATTAAATAGTTGGATTAGATCAACTATGAGAGAGATTAAGTCAAGTTTGACTTGACTTGAGAGGAAGATGAAGAGTCAAGTTTGACTTGACTTTATGCCACCTCATTGGTGAGTTGGCATTAAGTTGATCAATGATGATGCTCCACATCATCATGGTTACTTAAGTGAAGTGCCACCTCATGGGAGTTACCAAGAGTTGTGACTCTTGGTATCCCATGGAGGTTACAAACCACTTAATTAGATGAAAAGAGTTTCATTTTACAAGTGTAACTCTCATTCAAGTGATCTTCCTCCTCCTAAGCTCTCTTCTTGCTCCTTCTCTTCTTTTGGTCGTGGGTTTCAAGCAAGGGAGAAGAAAGGAGAGTGAATCTAATCCAAGAAGAAAGGTTAGTGAAAGTCACATAGAGATTTTAGAGGAGTGTGTTCTCTTCTTTTCCTTTCTTCTTCTTCCAATCCTACCCGAGAGCCCTAGAGAGTGCTAGCACACTTGTGGTGCTCTCTTCTCCATCCTTGAGTGTTAGAGAACACTTCTTGTTCGTGTGGATATCACTAGAGAGTTGTCTACATTGACAACTTCGAGATCCGGCGTACCGTTGGACAAGCGGGATTTGCAAGGGCACGCTTCAAAGGTATAAAATATTTTTCCTTTGTAGATCTACTGTAGATCATAGTTTGAAACTCGTACTCATATTTTCGAAAGTTTTCTTCGCACGGATCCAATGGCTAGGGGGTTTCGGGGTTTCTGCGACGCATCAGAGCCACGTGCGAAGCTTGTACGAGTTTAGTTTTTGTTTTTATGACAAAAATTCAGTTCTGTAATATTCTGTAATTTTATTATTTTTAGAGTTTTTATGGGTATTTTTCTCGTAGAAGCGAAGCACAAGTGTTTCGGCACTTGTAGGCTTCGACTACCGAGAAGAATTTTTCAAAACGGCAACGTTTCGCCCAAAAAATTTTTGGGATAGCAAGCTAAGGCGCTCTTGGATCTCTTAGGAGCAACTCGCGATGGTTAGATCGCGGGTAGGGGTACTGCCCCTAACCCCGCAAGGGGATTTGCTCCGCGATTGCGCCCGAAATCGCTAATCGGGACCGCCGGGAAAAATTTACTCATAAAATCTGTAAAATTATAAAACAAAAATTACAGAAAAATTATAAAAATATATAATTTTGAATTATATATTAATTTTGTGATAGTCATGGCCCAAACGACCCAAATTGGATTTGGAAATGTGTTGTAATTCATAATACGACATGCGTGCCGTTATGTGATGTGTGTGCTGTATTTATTTTATTTTATTTTCGCGACCTGCGTGTCGTGCCTTTCTCTTATATTCTGGTTGTAAATTAGATTTAGACTCGAATGTAACTCGAGTTTCAAAATTGTAATGTAATTTTGAAGCGGTGGAAGGTCCACACGAGACGGAGTTACGAGGAGGGCGCGAGCAACACAAGGTGGTCAAAGGAAGAAGCTTGAGAAGCTGTTGACCTTAGGTTGACCATCCGATCTTCTCATTGGCTTGAGAAGATCGTAGTAGGTCCATGACACAATCACAAAAATAATTTAATTAATTGCTTATATGTATGTGATGCATGTTTAAATAAGTAGTTAATTAGTGCCTAGCGATTAGATTAGATCTAAATCGTGCACATGATGCATCCCACGATTAGATTAGATCTAAATCAAGTATTTGATACGCATCATCATTTAGATTAGATCTAATGCCTACCGTGCCGTGATACCTACTACTACCTCGATCACATGTATTGTTGAATCTGCCAAAGCAGAGCAACACATATTATCTTGGTAGGGTACGGAGGGACAATCTTGGTCCCGCCTATCAACGCATGGGTGAGTTCAACTCAATTAGATTGAGTAACTAGTTAACTCGGTTGGATCGAGTACAACTATAGGCATTCTTCCAACGGTTGGAAAGGTAGGACAAAATCACGTTTATATTAACTCTCGGGCGTATTAGCCAAAGCTAACTCGAGTTTTAATATCAATGCGGATCTTGATCCTATAAACAAGAGTTGCATAGAGATGTAATTGGTAATCGTTATCTACCGATCATACTCAGTCTTGGGTGTATTAGCCTAAGCTAACTCAAGGGTTAGTATGATGTGAATCTTGTCCCACATGAATTATAGAATTCAGTGGGAGCATCATTTAGTTAAAGGCCTAATTAAATGATTAAGAATATGATACTTATTTCTGCATTTATTTCTGTTGTAGAATTGCCATGATGTCAAATACGAACACTTTCTCTCTGCGATCTGTCCTTAAGAAGGACAAGCTCAACGGAGCAAATTTCCTGGACTGGTACAGGAACCTGAGAATAGTTCTCACGCAAGAACGTAAACTGTATGTTCTGGAGCAGCCCATTCCGGAGGCTCCTCCTGCCACTGCCACGCGAGCAGACCGAGATGCTTATGCTTGCAACCATGAACTCGAGCTTCGAAGCAACATGAGTTGATGGGTGCTTACGATATGGTTGAACATCTTTGTCACCTATATCAAGGACAAGCAAGGCATCGGAAGAGGAACTCCAAAGAATACCGGAAGATCTTAAGAAGAAATAAGATTTCTACTTCAGGTATACATGTTATAGAAGTCAACCTCTCTATTTCTTCATCGTGGGTATTAGATACCGGATGTGCTTCGCACATTTGTACTAATGTACAAGCGCTGAGAAATAGCAGGGCATTGACGAAGGGTGAGATAGACCTACGAGTAGGTAATGGAGCACGGGTTGCTGCTATTGCTGTAGGAACTTACCATCTATCTCTGCCCTCTGGGCTTGTACTAGAATTAAATGATTGTTGTTATGTGCCTGCCTTGACTAAGAACATAATTTCAGTTTCTTGTTTAGACAAGAAAGGATTTTCATTTACAATAAAGAACAAATGTTGTTCCGTCTTTTTAAACGATATGTGCTATTATAGTGCACCTCTGATAAACGGACTCTATATTCTAGACCTTGAGAGTCCTATCTATAACATTAGTACCAAGAGGTTCAAGTCAAGTGACATGAACCAAACCTATCTCTGGCACTGTCGCTTAGGTCATATAAATGACAAGCGCTTATCCCAGCTCCATAAGGATGGTTTGCTAGACTCATTTGATTTTGAATCTTATGAGATATGTGAGTCATGCCTACGAGGCAAGATGACCAAGACTCCCTTTAGTGGGCACAACGAAAGAGCGACTGATTTGTTAGGACTCATACATAGTGATGTATGTGGCCCTTTCAATATCGCTGCTAGAGGCGGTTATAGGTACTTCATCACATTTACTGATTACTTCAGTAGATATAGTTATGTGTACTTGATGACACATAAGTCAGAATCCTTTGAAAAGTTCAAAAAATTCAAGAATGAAGTACAGAACTAGCTTGGCAAGAGTATTAAGATCTTCGATCCGATCGAGGTGGAGAATACCTTAGCCATGAGTTCCGTGACTATCTAGCTGAGTGTGGGATTCTATCCCAACTCACTCCTCCTGGAACACCACAGTGGAATGATGTATCCGAAAGGAGGAATCGTACCCTATTAGATATGGTGCGATCTATGATGAGTCACACAGATCTTCCGACATACCTTTGGGGTTATGCTTTAGACACGGTAGCTTTTATACTCAACCGAGTTTCATCCAAGGCCGTGATAAAGACACCATATAGGATATGGACTGGGAGAGATGCCCATGTGTCTTTCATGAGGATTTGGGGTTGCGAGGCTTACGTTCGACATTAAGTCTCAGACAAATTAGGACTCAAATCCGACAAGTGCTATTTCATTGGATATCCCAAGGAAACTAAGGGATATTACTTCTACATTCCCAGTCAGCACAAGGTAGTTGTGGCAAAAACTGGAGTCTTTCTAGAAAGGGACTTTGTTTCTAGAAAGACAAGTGGGAGCGCGTTCGATCTTGAAGAAGTTCAAGATGCGAAAAATAGCACTGATGCCTTGATGGAAATTAAACTGGAGCCACAAAGTGTTGTGGATGACGATGTTCCACAAAGAGTTGAGGAACAACAACCAGTTCAAGTAGACATACCTCTTCGCAGGTCTGATAGGGTACGTCGTCAGCCTGAGAGATACTCATTTCTCTTGTCTGACCATGATGACGTTATGCTCATAGAGGATGAGCCTACCACCTATCAGGAAGCTGTGATGAGACATGGCTAGAAGCCATGAGATCCGAAATGGAATCCATGTACACCAACCGAGTATGGACTTTGGTTGATCCACCTGAAGGCGTAAAACCCATTGGGTGTAAGTGGGTCTTTAAGAGAAAGACTGACATGGATGGACTTATCTATAAGGGGTGTTTGGTAGCTAAAGGTTTCAAGCAGATTCATGGTATTGACTATGATGAAACCTTTTCTCTAGTAGCGATGTTTAAGTCCATTCGAATCATGCTTGCTATTGCAGCCTACCATGACTATGAGATATGGTAGATGGATGTCAAAATCGCGTTTCTGAATGGAAACCTGCTCGAGGATGTGTACATGACACAACCTGAGGGTTTTGTAGATCCACAGCATACTAGCACAGTATGCAAGCTGCATATGTCCATTTATGGACTAAAGCAGGCTTCTCGGAGCTGGAATCTTCGATTCGATGATGCAATCAAACAGTTTGGTTTCATCAAAAATGAAGATGAGCCTTGTGTCTACAAGAAGGTTGTAGGGGATATAGTTGTCTTCCTCATATTGTATGTGGCTGACATACTACTCATTGGGAAGGACATCCCTATGTTTCAGTCTGTCAAGACCTGGCTAGGGAGTTGCTTCTCAATGAAGGACTTAGGTGAGGCATCCCGCATTCTAGGGATACAGATCTATAGAGATAGATCTAATAGATTGCTTAGCCTAAGTCAGAGTACATACATTAACAAGGTACTCCTACGGTTTGCCATGCAGAACTCCAAAAAGGAATTTCTGTCGATGTCACATGACGTGAGTCTTTCGAAGACTCAAGGTCCCTCTTCTAGAGAGGAGAGAGACCGCATGGATCAGATCCTTTATGCCTCAGCCATAGGATCGATCATGTACGCCATGCTATGTACTCGACCTGATGTCTCGTATGCTTTGAGCATGACGAGCAGATACCAGTCAGGTGAAAGTCATGGATAGCGGTCAAGAATATTCTTAAGTACTTAAGAAGGACTAAAGAATATTTCTTGATATATGGAGACGATGATGAGCTAGCTGTAAAGGGTTACATGGAGGCAGTGATGACTAGTTGTAAAGTTCAAGATCGGGGTTCGTATTTTGCATTAATGGTGGTGTCGTCAGGAGTTCGAAGTAGGATACAATAGCTGATTCTACAACAAGTCGAGTACATTGCTGCATCGAGGCAAGGAGGCAGTTTAGATCCACAAGTTCATCATCGAACTTGGGGTGGTTCCTAATCTTGACCCCATTGAGCTCTATTGTGACAACAATGGAGCTATAGCACAGGCGAAGGAACCTCGCTCACACTAGCAGACCAAACACATACTACGGCGCTTCCATCTTATTCGAGAGATCATCGAGAGAGGAGATGTTAAGATTTGCAGAGTACCTACAGAGGCTAACATCGCAGATCCCTTGACCAAGGCTTTGGCACAGAGGAAGCATGATGGTCACACTAGGTCATTGGGGCTTAGAGCCTACACTGATTGGCACTAGTGCTAGTGGGAGATTGTTAGCTAGAGCCCTAGAGTCAATCATTTGATGATTGTATTTTGGACTTGTTGTATCATATTCTATATAAATAAAGACATTTGATTTTTGGTTATTATACTTACTTGTATTGGTGTCAAATAAACTAAGTATAATAACGTCCTTGAGTAGACGGTTCTCACCTATATCAATCGGTTAGTTGAACCGATAGTGAGATGATATAGGGAACACTACTCTTAATCATTCCTAGTCGAGTATTAACATTCAGGGACAATGTTAATGCAATAAGACTAGCATGTAGGTCAACTCGATGACTTGATCTCACAAGTCATGGATATAGAGATATCTAGTTGACACATGGGTATGCATTAGACAATGTATACTGAATGACCCGCCATGAGAAAGTATCATGGATCATTATATGAGTGTCATATACTTTCTCATGTGGCTATTAGTATGACTACTAGTCCTTAGACCTGAAGTCACCATGGTTCCCTACATAAGGAGTTATGTACTTTGGTTTCGTCAAACGTCACCCGTAACTGGGTGGACCATAAAGGCGATTACTGGGTATGTAACAAATTATGCGGAGGGATGTGAGTGATGTAGATGGGATCTATCCCTCCTATATTACGGGAGAGACATCGGTATTCTTGATAGAGTGAGACCACGAAGTGCATGGTCATGCCTAAATGAGTCAATATAGGATATGAGCTCATTTGATTGAGTGAGTCTACTTGGAGTTCAAGATTTAGATTGATTTGAGGATGACACGGTCTATGCCTCACATTGATCAATCTAGATGTCTAGGATAGAAGGACACTTGTCATATATTGTGAGGAGTCACAATTAGTAGTCACAAGGTGATGTTGGATCTCAACATTCTTGTAACTTGGGTAGTAATGATGTATTGCTAGATACCGCTCATTACTTATGTTTCTAAATGAGTTTAGGGGCATTGCCAACGTTACAAGAACCTATTGGGTCACACACAAAGAACAAGTGGATGGAGATTAGGTTCATATGATGAACCAAGAGGATTAGATTCATTTGATGAATCAAATTGGATTAAGAGTAATCCTAATTGGGCTAAGTGAGTTGGACTCAAGTTGATTCATGTGTTCAATGAGTCTAATTTAGATTATGACTCATTGAATCAATTTAATTAAATGAATTAGATTCATTATATTAAATTGGCTTGAATTAAATAGTTGGATTAGATCAACTATGAGAGAGATTAAGTCAAGTTTGACTTGACTTGAGAGGAAGATGAAGAGTCAAGTTTGACTTGACTTTATGCCACCTCATTGGTGAGTTGGCATTAAGTTGATCAATGATGATGCTCCACATCATCATGGTTACTTAAGTGAAGTGCCACCTCATGGAAGTTACCAAGAGTTGTGACTCTTGGTATCCCATGGAGGTTACAAACCACTTAATTAGATGAAAAGAGTTTTATTTTACAAGTGTAACTCTCATTCAAGTGATCTTCCTCCTCCTAAGCTCTCTTCTTGCTCCTTCTCTTCTTTTGGTCGTGGGTTTCAAGCAAGGGAGAAGAAAGGAGAGTGAATCTAATCCAAGAAGAAAGGTTAGTGAAAGTCACATAGAGATTTTAGAGGAGTGTGTTCTCTTCTTTTCCTTTCTTCTTCTTCCAATCCTACCCGAGAGCCCTAGAGAGTGCTAGCATACTTGTGGTGCTCTCTTCTCTATCCTTGAGTGTTAGAGAACACTTCTTGTTCGTGTGGATATCACTAGAGAGTTGTCTACGTTGACAACTTCGAGATCCAGCGTACCGTTGGACAAGCGGGATTTGCAAGGGCACGCTTCAAAGGTATAAAATGTTTTTCCTTTGTAGATCTACTGTAGATCATAGTTTGAAACTCGTACTCATATTTTCGAAAGTTTTCTTCGCACGGATCCAATGGCTAGGGGGTTTCGGGGTTTCCGCGACGCGAAAAAGCGATTTTCGCGGCCCGAAAAACCCAACAACTATCAATAAGGATAGCAATGAATGTGATGTCATGGTGGTCAGAGAGGAAGATAGCAATGACAGGGTCACGACTGTGGCTGCGACAATGCCCCACAGATATAGCGCACTAATAAGGAGAAGGTTTACCGCGGTTATGCTAGTCATATCTGTAGGAGATCGGTAGCCGGTTAGAAGGGGGGTTGGATAGCTAGGTCACCTTCAATTCGATTTCTTCTCTACAAAAGATTAGTGCGTAGCAGAAATACGAAAACTAAAATAATGAAAACAAACAAGAATACAAACGCTAACACTATTCCTTTACGTAGTTCGGAGATTACTTGCTCCTACTCCTCGGCGTGTCCTTGAGGTGGACGAACTCTTGATCCTTCGGTGGATCAATCTCCGGCAATCTTCGGCTAGAGCTTACTCCTTCTCGGTGGAGTATAACCTCTCACAAAGCACTCTTCTTCTTTTACAAGATGGAGTTTAAGAGTAGGAAGAAGAGTATGGCTTGGAAGCTTTGGACAATGACAATGAGTGATTCAACAATAATCAGTAATCTCTTTCATGCCCCAAAGCTTCCTATAAATGAGAGGAGAGAGTTGATCAACAAATCAACTCATCTCAGTACCAGTCGACTATACTTTCATCAGTCGACTGGTGCTACCGTTGGAGGTAGCCAATGACTACTTCGCAGTGCCAACGGTTTGCCAATGGCTACTTACTAGTCGACTGGTAAAAGTACCAGTCGACTGATCGCTGCTGGTTGAGCAAACAGAATACTTCTGTTCGCTCCCAGTCGACTGCATAGTTGACTGGACTAGTCGACTGCAATTTCTAGCAGGTGATTGGTCCCGGTTACAAACTCACACTCATCCTCTCCAGAGTCATCCTTGAAGCCCTCTTCCTCGGCCTTCATCCCTCAGATGCACGCGAGCCCGTGGCTCCTCTCCGTGCTATCCTTCATGTTGCCTTGAAGTCCGCTTCCTTTGGCTTCACTCCGTTGCTCCTCGTCTGTGGTCCCTCGGATGCACCATCCTTCACCGAAATCATGGACCCGAGCCATAGGATGAGCTTCCCAAGCTTAGCCGCACCAAGCTCCTTATGTGTGTTTCACCAAGTCCTGTATCACTCAAACACATGTTAAAATAATATGAAATCTTAACTTAAACTCTTTGACACACACATCAAAACCATGATCGTACCGATCAAACCTAGGTCGATTGCACCAATAATATCATGACTAGACATATGTGAGGAGGGACAAGGAAGGCAATAACACTGACTGCTCGTGGGGTAGATAGAGAAATACATGTAGGGTGGTGAAGCAGCAAATAAGGAAAAATTTAGATTTAATTAAAATTTTTGGCAATTCAATTGGGAGAAATAAGGACTGAAATGAAAATACTATAAACCATATGGACTAAAATAAAATGAGGATGGAGCTGTAATTAAATTTTACTTGTAAATTTTTAAAAATGGGTGGGGCTAGAGCCCACCTTAACCCAAGGGTGGCTTCGCCCTTGACCAGAATCAAACCTGAGTTTTAATGTTGTCAAAAGTTGAAGTTAAATCATGTTGTGATCTAACAAGTTAACTAAGTGTACAGGATGTTTACTCAACCAGAGTCTTAGCAAATCGTGGAAGCCAAGCAGGAAGCCCAAGTGGGTCGAGAGGACCCGACACTTAGCATGGTAGCTAGATAGGATTGGAGGACTGAAGATCGAGAGGAAGTCCTAGTGAGCCGTTTTGATGCTAAGTAACAAAGTCCAAATAGTTCTGGATGACCAATATGTGGCAGGTAGGTTGAGGTAAACAAACTGAAGAGGAGCGACAATGAGGTCGTGTTCCGGGAAGGAACAAACCCCAGGTCACTGATCTAACTGAAGAAACTAGGAAGGTTTCTAAGTTGAAATCAAGACAGTTCTACTGTCAAATACTACTCATGCATCTTACTATTCATATATTATTGTCCCAACTTTGTTTTGCAGAGATATATTGTGTTTAACTCTGTTTTGCAGGAACTGGCCTGATCAGTCGACCGAACACAGAGATCGATTGACCGAACCAGATCGACTCATACCAGAATTCAAACCAGAGTAGAACAAAGTTCGATCAAAGGTTGATCGGGCGACCGAACTAGAGGATTGCTTGACCGAACCATGATGACATGACAGAGATCAAATCGAGCTGAAACAAAGAAGGAAGCCAGGTTGATCGGTCGACTGAACACATGGATCGATCAATTGAATGATCACATCATTAATGAAGAATTAAATGTAAATCTCAGTGAATAGGAAAAGTTCACTATTCGGTCGACCGAGTATGGTGATCGGTCAACCGAACCATTAAAGATCATAAATGAACGAAGATTGAATCTCAGCAAAGAAGGAAATCACAGGGATCAGTCAACTGATAGGAAGTTCGGTCGACTGAACAGATCAGTTGACCGATGGGACCAATGGATTTATCAGTCGACCGAGCCATGATTATAAAAGAGGAGCTCGAGGTACATGGTAGGTATCAATTCTTCTGTTCACCTCTGTGCAAAAGCTCTGTTCGTGCTACAGCTCTGTGACACATCTTCAAGCAAGCTACTACTCTGACAAGATGCTGACGATCTTCATCTATACTCTTTTTCAGTATATTTTATTTTAGCTTATATTGTACTTTAATTCAAATAAGATAGTAGTCTGTTACTATCTTATATTCCATCTGTACGAATTACTTCTTTCCGAATGTTTTGGAAAGAAGAGTTTTAGTGGATTGCCTAACGGTGCGATCAAGGATCGCGAGTCTTGGAGTATGAGTCGACTTAGGCTTCAAACCAAGTAATCAAAACTTGTTCTTTATTTTCCACTGCACTACTCTTGTTTTAACGCTTGAAAAGAAAAATTTGTAACGTGCGATATTCACCCCCCCTCTATCGCATCTTTCGATCCTTCACCTATTATTTCATACCACAAATGAACTTGTGTCCTATAACGAGTGATCCATATAGGTTTGTATGATGAATGTTGCTACCACCACATTAGAATGGGTGGTACAGGGTAATGAAGGTGTAAGGAAACTTGCACAAAGTGATTGTCAATATGGACAATAGCTATTTCTCGATGCTCTTGGTTTAGAACTGGAGGAGTTTTTAATGACAAGTAAAACAACTCCTAACATTTTCACTAAATGTATGCCATAAAAGTTTGAGGAGAGATAATTTAAAAGGAATGAGAGGTTTTTATATGTGTCAAAAATTAAATAAAATAAAAAAATTAATGGAAAAATAATAAATAAAACTTATTAAAAAACAAAACTAATAAAAAAAAACTAAATAAAAATTAAATAAAATTGAAAAAAAAAGATACATAAAAATATATAAAGTGTCGAATTAGGAAAGTAATTTAAAAGAAGGGAGAGATTATGTTAAAAATTATATAAAAAAAATAAAAAATTTGATAAAAAAATAATAAATAAAATTGATTAAAAAATAAAACTAAAAAAAAAAAAATACCATTTAAACGGGAATATAAAAGGGGTGCTATAGGGGGAGAAGCAATTTGCATCTAGGGAACAATTTTACATATCCTCGATTCTTATATTTGGTTTCAAGTATTGCACGATGTAGAATACCATGAGTTTTATTTTATAGTCCAACTCTTAGCTAAACACAAATGGCTCCCGTATTCTTGACGGATTAATGTAATATTGGTCTCATTCGAAAGCTATTTTCACCATCTACAGATTAGTAGAAATATCTCACGAATCCATTGGCTAAATCCCAAGTTATTCTCTCTCAGGATGAGAAGAGAAACACACGTAAACCCATATTGCACCCTACAAATCCTAAGCTTCATTCTAGTATTTTCACCGTAGGACAATTTCTACCGTCGATGTCATCTAGATCCAAGGGTCTACGTTTAAAGCGAGGAGAAGATAGCGATCCGCGTGCGCCATACGTGGAGCAATAGGAATTCAGGGATCTGCGGTTCGTCTGTATTTAGTCCCACAACTCGTGTGCTGCCCTTTGTCTTCGATTTGGGGTCCCTGCGTTGTTTGATTTCGGGAAACCCTAGCGATGCCGGCGTTGGAGGAGCCGATTGTTAGGATGGAAACGTACGACGATGACGAGCTAGCTCCGGCGAAGCCCGCGGCAGAGGAGGGTGCGATCGCCCCCGCTGTCACCGTCAAGGCTGCGAAGGCGAAGGCGAAGGCGAAGGCGCCCTCGTCCAAAGCTAAGAAGCTCACCGGCCCGAGGAGTACCTCCGCCCACCCTCCCTACGCCGAGGTGGCTATTCCAAATCGTTTTGTGTGTTTTTTTGGTCGTGTTTTTGCTGCTTTCTTCGTGGATTTGACATTGAATTTCGTTGTTTTGGAGTGTAGATGATCAAGGAAGCGATCCTGACGCTGAAGGAGAGGATGGGATCGAGCCCTTACGCGATCGCAAAGGCCATGGAGGATAAGCACAAGGCGCATCTTCCGGCCAATTTCCGTAAGATGCTTCTCCTCCAGCTGAAGAAGCTCGCCGCCGCTGGCAAGCTCGCGAAGGTGAAGAGCTCCTATAAGCTTTCCTCCGCCACTGCCTCCGTCGTCGTGGCTACTGCGAAAGCCACCACGAAGAATCCCATTTCCGTTGCGTCGAAGGCGAAGCCGAAGGTGAGGCCTGCGGCATCGATTGCTAAGCCCAAGTCGAAGACTGTTGCCAATGCGAAATCAAAGGCTAAGACGGTGACTAAGCCCAAACCGGTTGCAGTGAAGCCAAAGTCGGCGACAAAGAGGAAGGATGCTCCGGGGAGAAAGGCCCTTAAAGCGCCGGTGAAGTCGGCAGCTGCTCCGAAGAAAACTCCCGTTAGGAAGCCGAAGACGAGCAGTTCGACGGCGAAGAAGTCGAAGAAGTGAGATTTTGCTTGTTTTGTCGAAGCTTTCGTTGATTTCACGTTTACCTGGAAGGGCCTGTTTTTGTAAGTTTGGCCAAGCTGTAGGGGCCCTCGTGGTATATCGCAGTGTATTGTTGGGTAAATATATACATAAATGCTCCTCGGGTCCACTTTTTTCTTTATCAATTGGATTTTCAAAGAATTTTTAATCGTTTTTTATATCAGTAAAATTCACATTTTTTAATTTTGTCGGGGAAATATTATCTGTACCAAGGGGATTTCGAGAAAATAATCTTCTATTCTAAAAAAAGTAAAAGAAAATTTAAAAGAATGAAGCTTCATTATTGGAAAACAACAATTAAGTACTTTAATCCAGTGAAATTGATATCTTACTCGAAATTTCTTAAAATTTTCTAATAAAAAAGAAAAATCTCAAACATTGTCTCAAGTATCATTTAATAGTAGATGCAGAGCAATTTCTACTATTAATAAGGGATCGAGACCATGCAATATTTATATTTATAATCACATTTTTAGGCGTTAAAATTTGGTACAAAAATAAAAGAAGCGAATTAATGGCACCTCTCTATTTAAGCGATAATATCATTAATAATATTTTTGGACCTCTTGACTATCTTCTAAATTATTCTATTTTTAGTGTAATTTTTTTGGGGCTACAACGGTCATGCCATTTTTGTCGGTATAAATTGGATGCCAATTAAAATAACAAATAAATTATTTTATTTTTAAAAATTCTTTTTCTCTTAGAATGTGATAGTAAAAGTTGAGATGAGTTGCTCTAAACAATTAATGTAATTAGAGTTCAAATCTCACCAAAATACATTACTGTGTTTCTTAATTTATCGTGACAGTTAATAGAAAATTTATGTGGAAATGAATTAAACAGTTCAGCTTGGATATCTGATATATTAATAAAAATTATTTTTAAAAATATTAATCACCAATCACATATGTGATATGTCAAAACTTAGGGCATCTCCAAAACTTTGTTGAGCTCCATAGTTTTAAAATTTAAACCCGCTTCTTAATCTCACTATCTTTGTTTTTTTAATGGGCGCCTCTGTATTTTAGGGATAGCATCCCTACTCCTAAATTATATTTAATCGGTGAATTTCTATCTGATCTCACAAGATAAAATCTCTATATATGTTCTTATTCTTGATCCCTATCCTCATCCTCATCCTCATTCTGTTGGTAAAATGATATGAGGTGATCTTCAAAATTAAGAAATAAATGGTTGAAGATTTGAAACACGTATGAGATATATTTTCCTAAAAATTATATTTATCCTCTCTTAATGTTACTTAAAGGAGTAATGACAAATAATTTTTGAGATATGAGAAACCTTTGCAATATTTTTTATAAGCAATAATAGAAAATATTTTGAAACTTGGAGAATATATAAAAAAATTGAATGAGAGAAAAAACTAATTATTTTTCTTCACAATCTCTTCTCTATTTATAGACTTGAATAGTCACTTCCAAAAATCATAATGAATGGATACGTCTCTTGCTAAAAAGACATGTATAAAAGACACGACTTGTTTTCAGTTTTGAATATTAAACCTAATACCTGCCAAGCTCCAAATACCCATTTTACTTCGAATATCCATTCATTTAGATTTATTATTTCATTAATTAATTTGAACAAATGAATTCTAACAATCCCCCCACTTATTCAAAATAATTAATCATTTAACTCATACTCTTGATGTTTACTAATACAACATGATATCTTTCGATTTGAATCACACCTTAATGAATAACCCACAAAGTAATTGTATACATTAATGGTAGCATAAAAACTTTGAACCATAATTCCTTATTACAATACATTGACTTAGTCACATATACACACTCATTTTCACAAGTTCCATTTTTCTTACTCATAAGGATAACAATGGGGCGAGGCAGGATGGGTTTACCATCCCCATCCCCATCCCGTCCTCATTTTTTCGAGTTCGGGGATTCTCCGAACCCGAACCCACGGGGATCAAATCCCCGCCCATCCCCAAATTTAATTTATATTATTATTATTATTATTATTATTATTATTATTATTATTATATCATTATTATTAATGATAATATTAATATTAATATCAATAATAATAATAATAATAATATTAATATTTTCAAAAACTTTAATATTAATATTAACACTATTATTAATATTTCTAAAAAATCTTATTATTATTTATTAATATTAATAATACTAATATTGGGGGTGGGTTCGGGGATGGAGATATTATTCCCATACCCGCCCCGAACCTGCGCCATCCCCGAAAAAATTGGAGATCCCTATCCCCGTTTCAGATTTTCCTCGTGGAGTCCCGAACCTATGAGGAAAATTGCCATCGCTACTTACTCGGTGCTTTTATAGCCTTACACTCATCTATTCTATGAACATTTCGGAAAGAAACTCCCAACTTTCTTTAAAGGCGGCACCACCTTTAAGTTCATATAGGTTTTATTCTTCCAGTATCTATGTTACATTTGAGATATTTGTTCTTCGAACCAAATCTGGTTAAGAACATCCAGTGTTCAACCCTCTATCTATAACATCCAATACTTATTTCATCAAAGATGGGTCACTTATAATAAAGTAGATTTTCACAATCAATAATTTGTTCTTATCATTTGAATCTTGTATCATTCAAATAATGACATGCCGTAGGGTTGCCATTATTGGTGGTTTATTTCAATAAGGAGTTTTAATCCCATCTTCCTCGATGTAGATTTTACTAATTCTATTGTAAAAGGCTTAGTAAAAGGATCTGCTAGATTTTCACTGGATTTCACATATGTGAGAGAAATAATTCCACTTTTAATTAATTTTTTCATATAAGTATATCTTAGGCTTATATGCCTAGACTTTCCATTGTAAATATCATTATATGCTCTTGCTCGAGTGGCTTGACTATCACATAAGATTGATATTGAGCCAATACCTTTTGAAGTCAATGGTATTTCATACAAAATATCCCTTAACCACTCAGCCTCTTTTCTTGCTTTGGCTAATGCAATAAATTCTGACTCCGTGGTGGAATGTGTTATGCATGTTTGCTTATTGGATCTGTAAGATATTGCACTTCCTCCAAAAGTAAACATCCACCTTGAAGTAGATTTATTATCTCCCATACTCGATATCCAACTAGCATCTGTATATCCTTCTAATATAACAAGAAATTTAGAATAATGCAAGCCATGGTTTTTAGTTTTTTTTAAATAACCAAAAACTCTTCCAATGGCTTTCCAATGATCATTGTTTGGATTATTGGTAAACCTACTTAGTTTACTAGCTGCAAAAGCAATGTCCAGTCTTATACATTGCAATGCATACATTAGGCTACCAATTGCACTTGCATACTCAAGTCGTGTCATTGCTCTTCCATCATTCTTGATTAGCTTGACACTTGGATCAATTACGGTAATAGCTTCTTCAAAATTCAAATATTTGAACTTATCAAGCATCTTTTCAATGTAATGTGCTTGATTTAGTTCATAACCCGCACTATTTCTTGTGACCTTAATACCAAGTATGGTATCCACACGTTCAAGATCCTTCATTTTGAATATAGAATATAGAAATCTCTTTGTTTATACTATGCCTTCTATTTTATTACTTACTATCAACAAATCATCAATATAAAGACAAATAAATATAATGCAATCATCAAATGATTTATAATAGAGACATTTATCAACGATATTGTGAGCAAAACCATTCGAAAGAATAGTATAGTCAACTTTTATATGTCATTGTTTTGAGGCTTGTTTCAAACCATCAAGGATTTTAGTAGTTTGCTTACTTTTTCTTTATTTCCTGGTAGATCAAAACCTTCAAATTGTTCCATGTAGACCTCTTCTTCGAAATCACTATTTAAAAGTATTGATTTTACATTCATTTGATGGATAATTAAATCACGAATAGAAGCTAATGCAAATAAAATCCTTATGGTTGTAATTCTAGCAACAGGAGCATATGTGTCTACATAATCAATTCCCTCTTGTTGTTTATACCCTTTGGCTATTAACCTATCCTTGAATGTAGAAGTGATCCATCATTATAATACTTTCTTCTAAATACCCACTTGCAACCAATAGGTTTAGAGCCAGAAGGTAAATCAACAAGATCCCAAGTGCAATTTGATATAATAGAATCCATTTCATCATTTATGGCATCTCTCCAAAAAAAATAGAATCTCTTGAAGCCATAGCTTCTTTATAAATTATAGGATCACTTTTAGTTTGTAAGACAATTGGAATTGTTCTTAATATCTTATGTCTATCTCCTTCTACCAAACAAAGAGATATGAGTTGAGAATCAATCTCATTAGGATCTAAATGTTTTATTTTCCTTATTCTTTTGCTTCTTCTGGGTTCACTTGTTTGTTCATCAACCTTAGAAGATGCATCATTTTTTTTTTGATCCTTTTGAAATTTCCTTGAGACTCATTATATGGAATTAATTTAGAATTTTCTTCTTAAGTAAGTAAATTCTCAAAAAATTCCACTTCTCTTGATTCAATTATCATGTTAGCTTCTAAATCTAGAAGCCAATATGCTTTACTATTTGCGGCATATCCCACAAATGCACACTTGATTCCTCTAGGACCTAATTTAATCCTCATTGAGTTCATGTTTTTGCAATAAGCAAGACACCCCCATACTTTGAAGTAACCTATATTAAGCTTTCTTCCTTTCCATATCTCATAAGGAGATATATTATTCCTTTTAAGAGGAATTCAATTCACAATATGACATGCTGCTAGTAATGCTTCTCTCCATAAGTTAAATGTCAATTTTGCATTTATTATCATAGCATTTATCATCTCCACAAGAGTTCTATTTTTTCTTTCTGCTAAACTATTTTGTTCAGGAGTTCAAAGTACAGAACATTGATGTAAAATTCATTTTATTCACAAAATAAATTAAATTTATTTGAAAAATATTCACCACCTCTATCACTCCTAAGTATTTTAATCTTTTTATTAAGTTGGTTTTCCACTAAAGCTTTATATACTTTAAATATTTTAAAAGCTTCATCCTTATGTTTCATTAAATACACAAATGTGTACCTTGAATAATCATCTATAAATGTTATAAAATATCAATTTCCTCCTCTTGTTAACATTCCATTTTGATCCGGTAGTAAGAGTGGGCCCCCCCCTTTTCTTGCAAAGTCAACGCCAAGTGGAAGTCACCGGAACAGCCGCCCACCCAGAGGAGAGTGTGGTCCGACCGGACGGACGGCCGTAGACGGCCGGTCCGATCCGGAGAGGTCCGGCCGGCTCGCACTTATAGTTGGGAGGCACCTTGTCAAATCGGGGTTCCGACGCTTAAAGGTCATGGACCGAGCTGACCTTTTGACCGACCACAGTCATAAAGCACCCCTGTTTGTTAGTCTCCACAAAGCACAAGTAAACCACTGCGGATGTCCGGTCGGATGTTTAGGTATCTGTCCGCTCGGACTACAAGTTTGGAGCAAAGGAAAAGGCCAGAGGATTTCTTTCTTTGACAACCTGTAGGTTTCACGTGTGTGCCATGCTCCAAATCTTGTGACAGGGGATTCTGCTGTCCCATCGAGGGCATGCTTTGACTGTAGCGATATGGGTCAGGTAAACTTTCTGACAGCCGCGTACCTAGGAAAGGACAGGTAAGCTTTCTGACAGCCGCATACCTAGGATAGGACAGAGGACACTTATGCACCTTGGTACGCGTGCCCAAACCTTTCACAGCTCTATATAAAGAACCTCAGGTTTCATCGACAGAGGATTCTGGTACGTACTCTGAGACTTTGGGAGCCACCTTGTTCATCGTAATTTACCTGACTTGAGCGTCGGAGGGTCGTCGCCGGGAACCCCCTTCCCGGCCCGACTTCTGTGCAGGTTAGCCGGAGCATCGCGCCACCAGTCGGAGATCTACATCAGCGAGCCAGGGAGCGCCACGTGCCCAGCGTCTGTTGATTTCTGGTTCGAACAGGATCAAATTGGCGCCGTCTGTGGGAACGCACCTGCATTCGAACAAGAGCAATGGATGAGGCTGGACGACAACACACGGTGGCGCTTTCAACAGAAGAACTCGAAGCTCTGGTCGAGATGAGGGCTGCCAAACTAGTGGAGCAAAGACAAAAAACATCAGCCGAACGGCCAGAGCAACAAGCAACATCTGCGTCAGGTGGCCGAGCGGAAGCACCTCCAGCCACCGTCGCATTCCATCGGGCCTTATTCAAGAGATAGAGGATCTTCTTCGGATGAAATTCCAAGGCGGGATGACAGAAAGGGAAAACCTCCCGAGCGGACTCATCGCCCGAGCGGATCAATCGCCAATTTTCGGAGGCTATTCTAAGAGACCCTCTGCCAAAGTACTACGTGCCTCCGACGATCGGCGAATACAATGAGACCACCGACCTGGATGATCATTTGGGTAAGTTTGATAACACTGCAACCCTGCATCAGTACACAGATGGGGTGAAGTGTCGAGTTTTCCTCACCACCCTCTCCGGATCGGCTCAACGGTGGTTTCGGAGGTTGCTGGACGGATCTATCACCAGCTTCAAAGACTTCCGAACGACCTTCCTCCACCACTTCGCAAGCAGTCGGCGCTATCAAAAAACCAGTGTTAGTCTGTTTGCCATCAAACAGGAAGCCCGCGAATCGCTCCGAGCTTACATCCAGCTGTTCAACAGAGTGGCCATGGACATTCCAACGGCCACTTCGGAGACCATGATGAATGCCTTCACACAAGGCCTCATGGATGGGGATTTCTTCCGGTCGCTCATCCGAAAGCCGCCCGAGATTATGATCACATGCTACATCGGGCCAACGAATATATAACGTGGAAGAAGCGCAAGCCGCCGGAAAAAAACTCCGCGCGCACTGCTCATGCCGAGCGAAGCGACGCCGCCTGACCACCCGAGGATCGAGGGTCAAGCACGATCCCTCACGCCGATCGCACGTACAAGAAGTGGCCGCCGCCAAAGCGAAGAGGTGGACCCTATGTTCCACATTCCACCGACGGACACGCACAACACGAGGGATTGCCAAAGCCTTCCCTTTGTGTCCAATCTTGTTCCCGGAAAGCCGAACGACGGTCGCCTCCCATCGACGGGAGACGTAGGACTCATGAAGCCGACCGGACCCGCACCGAGGGGCGACATCAGCAGACACCGATCGGCGCCGATCTCCGAGGCAGAATCGCCGGGCGTCCAGAGAGCGGTCACGACCGTCCGCTCGGGAGGAGGAAAATAGGAGCAATACTTCCGGGCGAGATCAACGTTATTGTTGGTGGGCCGACCGGAGGAGACTCAAACCGAGCTAGAAAGGCGGCCGGCAGCAGAGATCCAGAGGGATGGAAGAAGCATAGAAGTCAATCAGCAATTGATGCGGAAGTGAGAGTTAAATAATAGCACAGGCAAAAGTCTACGCTTCATTCAACTTTTTGACCGTGTAATAGTCAATATATGTTGAAAAACGAAGCTTTCCATTTCGGTTTTGCTTCACCAGGGGTCAAGTAGATCGAGAAGTGTGAACTTGCAACAGTGGTAGGTATTAAAAGAGCAATTGTTTAAAGGTGGCTACCTCGCTGGGAGAGGAGCCGCTCAGGAGGACCAGGACAATAAACTTCGTGGTGGTCGACTCTCCCTCGTCCTACAACGCTCGGCGAATTCCAAGCGGTTGTCTCAACCTTCCACCGAAGATAAAATTCCCGTGGAGGATAAAGTAGGAGAAGTACGTGGAGATCAGCTATCAGCTCGGCGGTGCTATATAGAGATGATCCGAGCAGCCGCTCGGAAGGCGCCCGAATCGAGGTACACGCCATAACCGAGAAACCTCCCGCTTTAATTTATGATGAAAAGGAGGAAGTTCAGATCCATCCGACCCGATCGGAGGCCACGACTTTTATCGCCTCGATCCGGAGGAAGAAGAAGGAAGCGATCCAATGCCTCCAACGAAATCATGATGTCTTCGTCTGGCGACACATGAGTCGAATTCGCCGAGCCTAACACGGCATGAGTTGCATGTCCGACCGGACGCTCGGAGAGGAAGAGGAAATAGAGTGCCGAGTAGAATGCCATCATCCCGGCGGAAGTAGAGAAACTTCGGAGGCCGGCCACGCGAGGTGGCTGGCCAACGTGGTATTGGTCCCCAAGCCGGCAAGTGGAGAGTTTGCATCGACTTTGGGACTTAAACAAAGCATGCCCCAAAGATTTTATCCTTTGCCCGGATAGATCAGCTGGTGGACTCACGGCTGTGAATTAATTTGCATGCTCGACGCCTACCAGGGCTATCACCAAGTGAAGATCAGGAAAAGGTTAGCTTCGTGACTGCCGACGGCACATATTGCTACAATGTGATGCCGTTCGGATTGAAGAATGCTGGGGCCACCTATCAACGCTTGATGAACAAAGTGTTCAGGGAGCAGATCGGGCGGAATCTGGAAGTTTATGTGGACGACATTCTTATCAAATCCTTCCGAGCGGCCGATCTCTTCAAGGACATGGAAGAAACCTTTCAAACGCTACGCAGATATGGAGTCAAGTTAAATCCCCAGAAATGCTTGTTCGGAGCAAAAGGGGGGCGTTTCTTGGGATATATAGTGACCGAGCGGGGAATTGAAGCCAATCCTAGCAAGGTGAAAGCTCTGCAAGACATGCCGCCTCCCAGAAATACAAGGGAAGTGCAACGGTTAACCGGTCGGATAACTGCTTTGTCCAGATCCGCCGACCGGAGCTTGCCATTCTTCAAGCTCCTGCGCAAGGCTACTAAGTTCCAGTGGGATGAAGAATGTGACCAAGCATTCGGAGAATTGAAAACATATCTTAATTCTCTGCCTGTACTTGCCAAGCCGATCGGGGGTGAGTCACTTTATATTTACCTGTCGTCAACTGAGCATGCTGTAGGCTCAGCGCTTGTGAGGGCGAGCGGCGAAGAGCAGCCGGTGTATTTTCTAAGCCACATTTTAAAAGATGCTGAATCTCGTTACACCGGGCTCGAGAAGTTGGCCTTTGCTTTGATTCTAGCCGCTCGGCGCCTTCGACCATATTTCTTGGCTCACACCATCATCGTCCGGACAAACAGTCCACTAGGAAGAGTGCTGTTGAATCCAGAAGCGTCCGGACGGCTCATCAAGTGGACGACAGAACTAAGTGAATTTGACATCCAATACCAGCCCCGCTCGGCAATCAAAGCGCAATCCTTGGCTGATTTTGTGACCGAAGTGCAGAGGCCAGAGCCGGAAGCTCTGTGGAGGATATATGTGGATGGGTCTTCCACTCGACTCGGAAGTGGGATTGGAATATTGCTGATCTCACCTCAAGAAGAAAAGATGCACCTATCCGTCCGGCTGGACTACAAAGCCACCAACAATGAAGCAGAGTATGAGGCCCTCATAGTCGGATTACAGGCAGTACGGCATGTGGGAGTCGGTCGGGTGACTCTCTATTCGGATTCACAGTTGGCCGCTCAGCAACTTTCTGGTACCTTTGAAATCAACAGCGTTCGGCTTAAGCTCTATACTGAAGCCTTTGAAAAACTCAAAGCTACTTTCCGAGAGGTCCTTATTCAAAAGATTCCCCGAACGGAGAACCAGGCAGCCGATGAGTTAGCCAAACTAGCAAGTTCTATAACGCCGATCGCCATTCAGCAACCAATTGAAAAAGTACTGCTGGTGGCGCACGTCGACCAGATGGAAGGCCTCACATTTCCAAGCGACTGGAGGACACCCATCATAGAGTTCCTCCGCTCGGGAGCCACACCGGCCGGTCGGGATGAAGCCCAGCTGCTCAGGAGGAGGGCCGGTCGGTTCACACTCATCGGCGATCAGCTCTACAAGAAGGCTTTCTCTCGCCCGCTGTTGAAGTGTGTGAGCTCGGAAGACTCGGCTTACATCCTCCAAGAGGTACATCAAGGATCGTGCGGATGACATCCGGGCGGAAGATCACTAGCCAAGAAGATTTTGCTAGCTGGATACTTTTGGCCGACCTTACAAATAGACGCCGCCCGGACAGTATCTACTTGCCTTTCATGCCAGAAGTATCACAACGTCTCCCACCGACCGGCAGAGGAGATGAAGGCATCAACCGTCTCATGTCCGTTTGATCAATGGGGAATGGATATTGTGGGTCCATTTCCTATGGCGACCGGGCAGAGGAAATTTTTGCTAGTGGCGGTCGATTATTTCTCCAAGTGGGTGGAGGCCGAGCCACTAGCCAGGATCACCGAGCAGATGGTCAAGAAATTCATCTGGCAACATATCATCTGTAGGTTCGGTATCCCTCGCCGATTGGTTTCCGACAATGGGCGGCAATTCACAGGGAAGGTGCTGGAAGATTGGTGCAAAAGCTACGACATCGAGCAACACTTCACGTCTGTGGCTTACCCCCAAAGCAACGGTCAAGCCGAAGTAGCCAACCGGGAAATTCTCCGTATTCTGCGCGCTCGGCTCGACCACGTGGGAGGAAGTTGGCCGGATGAAGTGCCGGGCGTTTTATGGGCCATCCGAACGACGCCAAAAGAAGGGACAGGAGTCACGCCGTTCCATTTGGTATACGGCGGTGAGGCCGTCATTCCGGTCGAAGTCGGCGTCGAGTCCGCGCGGATCCAGTGTTATGATGAAGGCAACGCCGAGCGGAGAAACATGGAGCTGGATTTAGTCGACGAAGAGCGTGCCAAGGCATCCGTTCGGCTGATGGCCTATCGTCAACGAATGAAGCAAAACTACAACCGACGCGTCATTCCCAGATCATTCCGGTAGGCACCTCGAAGAAAGTCAAGCCGGTCGGCGACGCCGGCAAGCTTGAAGCTCCGCAGGTCTCTTCAAAATCATCGAAAAGCTCCGCGCGGATTATTTGGAGGATGAGGACGGTAGGGAGCTAGATAGGCCGTGGAGCGAACCACCTCCAGCGGGGTGAAAGGTGTGCCTATGTAAATCATCCTGTACATTTTTCGATTGATTACTGGAATGCAGAAATGAAAAGTCAAAGGAGCGAATATAAGGCATTATCATCGAGGAACGAAGGCCCGGCGGGAGGTAAATGGGTCGAGCCAAGCGCCCGAGGAACCGCTCGGCCGGAGGTAAATGGGTCGAGCCAAGCGCTCGAGGAACGAAGGCCCCGTGCCGTTCGGAAGGAGGCAACTTATTCGAGCCAAAATGCCCGACGAAGTAGACCCTGAGCCGTTCGGCCATGAATACGTTCTCCAAGTTGGGTGAAAGGTGCGCTAAATATAAACTTATATACTTTTGGGTCGCCTATGTACTTGCGATGCAGGAAGTAGAAAGATGAAAGCACAGGGTATCCTCTGCTGAAAGGAAGGCCAAGGTCGCTCGACCTGGTAAGGAGTTAGCCTTGAAGGTCGTCTAGCCCAGACGTTAAACCGTAGAGCCGCGCCGTCCGGCTATAAATAATCCGAGCGTACGAACCGACGAGCTCCGTCGTTAAAGATCGAGAGCCGCGCCGTCCGGCTATAAATATCCGCGCCGACGAGCTCCGTCGTTAAAAATCGAGAGACGAGCCGGCGTCTATAAATAATCCGAGCGGACGAACCGACGAGCTCCGTCGTTAAAGATCGAGAGCCACGCCGTCCGGCTATAAATATCCGCGCCGACGAGCTCCGAGACGAGCCGGCGTCTATAAATAATCCGAGCGGACGAACCGACGAGCTCCGTCGTTAAAGATCGAGAGCCACGCCGTCCGGCTATAAATATCTCCGCCGACGAGCTCCGTCGTTAAAAATCGAGAGACGAGCCGGCGTCTATAAATAATCCGAGCGGACGAACCGACGAGCTCCGAGACGAGCCGGCGTCTATAAATAATCCGAGCGGACGAACCGACGAGCTCCGTCGTTAAAGATCGAGAGCCGCGCCGACCGGCTATAAATATCCGCGCCGACGAGCTCCGTCGTTAAAAATCGAGAGACGAGCCGGCGTCTATAAATAATCCGAGCGGACGAACCGACGAGCTCCGTCGTTAAAAATCGAGAGACGAGCCGGCGTCTATAAATAATCCGAGCGGACGAACCGACGAGCTCCGTCGTTAAAGATCGAGAGCCGCGCCGTCCGGCTATAAATATCCGCGCCGACGAGCTCCGTCGTTAAAAATCGAGAGACGAGCTCCGTCGTTAAAAATAGAGAGACGAGCCGGCGTCTATAAATAATCCGAGCGGAATATCGTCGACACTGCAATTATCCGTATTCTCCGCCGAGTCAGACCGACGCTAATTTCCGCTCGGATTCGAGGTATAAAAGGTTCGGATCGGCTTATAACAAGCGATTCTGGCTAGCAACACAGAATGATATTCGGCCGAACGGAAGAGCTGGGGAAAACACTTGCAAGAATGCACCTCGAATGCCCAAGGTATGATGTGATAGAAGACGAGCGAACAGTACAAGTGTTAGCAAGGGAACAGTGCAAAAAGATAGAGTACACGAAAGGAAAGCATTTCATTAAAATTAAAACCTTAGGCCGAGTGGCCTAAGTACAAAAAGGTTCATGTTCAGCCGAGCGGCGAAATTACAAGAATTACTCGATGTAGTAGTAGAGGTCCCTCGGAATGTTGCTCAGGAGCTCCACCTGATCGCCGGCCGGAATATTGGTGGACTCCGGAAGAAGGCCCTTCGACTTCAGATAGGTCATAGTGGCCGTAATGGCCAAGTCGAAAGCCGAGTACATCCGCTCGCAAATTTTCTCCGAGAACTCGGGCGATCGGATGTGGCTTTGTCGGAGAGCGGCGACTCGGCTCGGCTCGGCATCCTGGTATTCTTTGAAGGTTGTCTGGGAGCTTGCGAGGGCCTCATTCAGACGTTCAATCTTCTCCGCCGAGCGGCCTGCCTTCTCCCGATCGAGCTGCTCCGTCCTTTTTCTCCAGGCCCCGGCCTCCACGTTTTTCTTCTCCGGATCGGAGATGGCCGTGTTCTTCCGAGTGGTGGCGAGTTATCTTTGTGTCAAGCGACTTGACTGTCGCTCGGACTCGGCTAGGGCGTGGGCCCGCTCAGCAGCTAGTTGAGTTTGAGCCCTCTTCACTCTTTAGCTCGGAGTAGGATGGGCCTTGGGAGCCGCTCGGACCGCCTGCCGCCCGCAGTTGTCTTATCTCCTCGTCCGCCATAGCCAAGCGGCTTCCACCCATCTCTGAAGCAAGAAGGCCCAGTTGTTAAAAGCCGAGCTGAAATATTTAGGCAAAACTTGAAAACAACAAACTTCCCGTAGCCGCTTGCATGTGGTTGTTGGCTAAGTTCGGAGGGGATCATTGCCCGAGCGTCTGCCCACATCTCGGCGAGGGCCCTTTCAAAGTAATGGTGTGCTCGGGCACGGTGGGCCGATCGGCCACAGCAACTCTTGATCGGAAGATGAAGAGTAACTCATATTGTGCGGCCGTGACAGCCGGCGCGGAAAACCGCGAATGGATGGTCGAGCGTTGGGAACGCGAGCGGGGAGAGTGTCGACCGAGTGGCTTCAACCGAGCGGCTCGTCCTGGGCGTCGGTCGGACGAAATGGTCTCGGCACAGGCTCCTTTCCTTTAGCAGCCACGGCGGCCCGATCGGATGGTTGGACCGCGGAGGTAGCCGAGCGCAGCGGAGTCTCCACCCGGCGCCTCTTTTGCAGTGGCTGTTCCTCCTCCCGAACGGACCCTTCCTCGGGGCCGTTGGTTCCCTGGAGGGGTAGCTCCGCTGGCCACCCGCTCTCTCCTTCGTGAGAACCAACCGGCTGAATACCCAGCGCCTTCATTTCCTTGGCCGCCGCGGCCTTCCTCTTCGTAACGCCGGCCATCACCGAGTCCATGACGATGTCACCTGCATGAAGAGAAGAAGAAATCAGTTAGCAATTAAAGCAAGTGCCCAAGCAAAATTCTTACCGAAGCCGGTCGGAAGTGGGGTCCGTATAGGACTCAGCCCAAAAATGTATGAAGAAGTTTGTTGATGTCGAGCCGCAGACCGGCTAGTACATTTGCGGCGTGAAGATAATCCGGTCGGGTCTTGTATTTCTTCAACTCAGGAGTAGGAGGTAGACTGACTTGCCACTGGGTCGGAAAGTTTGGCTGACTGGGCATGCGGATATAGAAATAATAGTCCTTCCAATGTTTATTGGAAGTGGGTAGTTTATTGAAGAAGACCAAACCGGGCCGAGCTTGGAACATAAAGGTGCCCGGCTCGGCTTGCTTAGGATAATAGAAATAAAAGAAGACCTCCGGTCGGAGGGGAATGTTGTGAATCTTAAACAAAATGACAACGCCACAGAGGAGACGGAAGATATTTGGTACTAAACTTCCGAGCACGCCAAAATAATTGCGTCGCTATAAAAGGATGTCGGGAACCGCAGATAAATTGGTCGCGAAGACACAGAAACCACTGCTGGTGGCCGAGGGCACCAGGCGTGAACTCGATATCCTCGTGGATTTCAAAATTGTCGTCAATATGTCAAAATCCCGTTGTTCGAAACGGGATCGCATGGTAGTATACCATGGGCCTAGGGATTGTTCTTCGAGAGGAGAGGAACTGGCCATGATCCGGACAGGATAAATCAAAAAAAAAAAAGGAAGTTCCAAAGACGAAGGAATGGAATTTCAAAGACTCGAGCTAGGGGAAGAAATGCGGATTAGATACCGGAAAGGAAGGAGGAGAGATCTAAAACCTTACTGAGGGGAGATGAATCGAGGAAAGGCGCCGGAGAGCGTCAGAAGGCAGCAACAAGATCGCCGGAGCTCCACAGCGCAGAGAGCAACAGTAGAGGTAACGGAGGCGTGTGAAGGCGAGAAGGAAACGAAGAATTTATAGGGTGAGGGCCGGTCGGCCTCCACCGTCGGATCCAGGTCACGGGAATCAATGCATACATCTAGCCGTTTATTTCGAATTGCTTCGGTCACATCCAAATATCATGCAACCGCCTCCGTACTCTGATGGCATTGCTCCACGTGGCAGTCAATCATTCGGAGCATTTAATGAAGGTATGATCGACATTGATGTCGAAGATTGGCGCAGAACGCGAGGAGATCCGGCGAAAGCCATCATTGATTCATTCAAGGATATCTCTGCCGCTGACCGGGCGGAGAGTATTAGCATGGAAGAGCCGTTCGGCTAGACTCACAGTCCAGTCAGTCGGACTATGTGCCTCCTTCGACTAGACTTGAAGGGAAGGCAAGTGATCCGGTAGTAAGAGTGGGCCCCCCCTTTTCTTGCAAAGTCAACGCCAATTGGAAGTCACCGGAACAGCCGCCCACCCAGAGGAGAGTGTGGTCCGACCGGACGGACGGCTGTAGACGGCCGGTCCGATTGGACTGCCGGCCGGCCAATGGAATCGAGTACCCGGAGGGGTCCGGCCGGCTCGCACTTATAGTTGGGAGGCACCGGTTCCGACGCTCAGTTAAAAAGGTCATGGACCGAGCTGACCTTTTGACCGACCACAGTCATAAAGCACCCCTATTTGTTAGTCTCCACAAAGCACAAGTAAACCACTGCGGATGTCCGGTCGGATGTTTAGGTATCTGTCCGCTCGGACTACAAGTTTGGAGCAAAGGAAAAGGCCAGAGGATTTCTTTCTTTGACAACCTGTAGGTTTCACGTGTGTGCCATGCTCCAAATCTTGTGACAGGGGATTCTGCTGTCCCATCGAGGGCATGCTTTGACTGTAGCGATATGGGTCAGGTAAACTTTCTGACAGCCGCGTACCTAGGAAAGGACAGGTAAGCTTTCTGACAGCCGCATACCTAGGATAGGACAGAGGACACTTATGCACCTTGGTACGTGTGCCCAAACCTTTCACAGCTCTATATAAAGAACTTCAGGTTTCACCGACGGAGGATTCTGGGTACGTACTCTGAGACTTTGGGAGCCACCTTGTTCATCGTAATTTACCTGACTTGAGCGTCGGAGGGTCGTCGCCGGGAACCCCCTTCCCGGCCCGACTACTGTGCAGGTTAGCCGGAGCATCGCGCCACCCGTCAGAGATCTACATCAGCGAGTCAGGGAGCGCCACGTGCCCAACGTCTGTTGATTTCTGGTTCGAACAGGATCACATTTAATTAACAAATATCCTAATGAACAAGATTCAGAATTTGAGTCTTTCTTTAACACTTTGAAATGATTTCTTAGTCATCTTGCATTTTACACATATTTCACATTTTTTAAAGTTATTTAAATCACAAGATATAATACCACATTTAATCATTCTATTCATTATAGATTTTCCTATGTGTGCTAATCAATTATGCCATAAAGAAATAGAGTCAATCATGTAAGCAGAAGAAATACATTTATTTATTCCATTGTCATTAGTACATAACTTCACCATTCAATCACAAAAAAATCCTTTTCCATTATTATAGATCAAAAGAATCAATTTTCCGGACTCATACATGTTGAGAATATGCCCATAATATTGGTGCAATATCCCCTGGGTCAAGGTTGACCAGGTTGACTATGTTTGAATTGGCTCAAACTTGAGTCTAGATGTTTGAGTTTCGATATTTGACAATACGTGGAGATTGCAGGTGCAATCATCTGATTGAGGAGATTGCTGGTGAAATTCCCCTCTGGTCAAGGATGGCCAGGTAGGTATGAAGAAAAGTCAAGTAGGTCAAAGGGTTGATTGGATACTTGACTAGGAAAGTCCTAACTGGAGGTTAGGCAGATGAAAAATCCTGGTGAGTGAAGCCAGGTGAAAGACCTAGTGAGTGAAGCTAGGCAATTGGAAAGTCCTAGTGAGTGAAGCCAGGCAGGTAAAAGTCCTAGTGAGTGAAGTCGGGCAGTGGAAAGACCTGGTGAGTGAAGCCAGGCACGTGGAAATTATGTGGGTCAAGGTTGGCTGGACACATGGTGTGGGAAGTCTAAGTAGGTTAAAGGTTTGACTGGATACTTGGCACAAGGAAATCCAGATGGGGCAAGGATGATCAGACATCTGGTGAAAGGAAGTCCAAGTGGGTCATGAAGGACCAGACACTTGGCACGAGACGGTAAGTACAAGTGGGTCAAGGTTGACCGGATATTTGGCACGAGAAGAAAAGTCCAAGTGAGTCAAAGGGATTGACCGGACACTTGGTTAAGTAGTCCTAGCAGGTCAAGGTTGACCGGATGCTAGGTATGATATTCCAATAGGTCACGGTTGACCAGATGTTGGAATTGGGGACCTTAGACTTGGTTTAAGCAAGTCAAAGGGTAACCAATAGATTAACTGATCGATTAAACAAGAGTTCAATCGATCAACCGATCGATTGAGGCTGTGCTGCGACAAAGCAGTGGCCCAATCGATCGACCGATCGATTGGGAGCTTATATCACGCACACAGAAGAGCTCTCAATCGATCAGCCGATCGATTGGGCACCTCCAATCGATCGGTCGATCGATTGGGGACGAGATCTCTTGCGCAGACGGGAGAAATGCTAGATCGATTGGTCGATCGATTCATCTAATTCCCAGAGAGCACAGAGGCGCTCTGAATCAATCGACTGATCGATTCAAAGTCTCCCCAATTGATTGAGAGTCATTCAATCGATTGGGATCCAACCATTGCACAGGTTTAGCCGTTGGTGAGCGATTTCTTCAACACGACTTCCAGTTCTTCGATTCCTTTTCACGCGATCTTCTCCACTGCTCACGGCCAGTTCTTGGAAGCTCTTGGGAACAAGTGCTGGCGCACTTCCAAGGTTCAAGAGTAAACGACAAACAACAAGTAAGCAAGAAGAGAGGGGTTTCATTTGTATTCATTGTATTTTTCTTCTTGCGTGTGTTGTATTTGCTCTGTGAGTGTTGTAAGGCTTCTCCACCTTTGGTAGTTACCGTAAAGGAGTGTTTTTATAGTGAAAAAGTGCTCGCGTGTGTGGATCCTTGGATTAGTCACCTCTTCTTGAGGTGGATACCAAGTAAATCATTGTGTTAGCATTATAGAGTGTGCTTCTTGTTGTTTATTCCGCTATACATCATAGAAGAAGCACATCAACAAGGACAACGAGCTATTCACCCCCTCTAGCACATTTCAACCATAACAAGTGGTATCAGAGTGAGGTCGCTCTTCACCGGAATCATCCCTTGAAGGGACAACAAAGCTAGAGGGTGAAGAAGTTGGAGCAATATTCATAAAGTCGAAGACTTCAACAAAAGCTCAACTTCAAATGGAATTCCGATATGGACTCGGATTCGACATGACGGTGCCTCCACCATTCACAATGACGAGCTTCGATTCTTGAAAATTAAGAATCGAAAATTTCTTGATGATGGAGATAGAGCAATGGTTTGCTCTAATGAAAGACTTTGAAGCTCCAACAAATTCTAAGGGCAAAACTCTCAAGAGGAGCAAGTGGAGCCAAGAGCAAATTCAAAGGAAAGGCAAATGACAAAATGACGAAGCTATTGGTCAATTTATTGCCAAGCAATATTTTGACTCAAGTTGGAGAATTCAAGGATGTCAAGGAGCTTTAGAGCAAATTGACAAAGATTCATGAAATCCCCTCCACTGTACCAAATCAAGAAGAATTCAAAGAGGGTGACTCATTGGATCAAGACTAAGAGGAAGAGGACTTCGAAGTTGAGAGATACTCAACTTCTGAAGAAGAGGTCCAAGAAGCTTCATCTTCAACGGAATGCAACAAAAAGGGTAAAGAGAAAGCATACTCTTTGTTTCATGTACAAGATGAAGATGAAGAAGTCTCCACCTCTAGGATTGAGGGGGAGCGACCGTCGTTGACACCGAATTAAGAAGAAGGAGAAGCTTCTACTTCTGGGTTAAGCGAAGAAGAAGAAGAAAGTGTCATCCCTACACATGAAGGTATAATTATTTCAATTAAAAATAAAAATCATATAATATGTTTTGAGTGTAGGGAACATGGGCACTACAAGAGCAAGTGTCCCAAATTGACCAAGAAGAAGGGTCAAGTTGCACCAAAGGACAAGGAGAAGCCCAAGGAGACCGCCCCCACAATAAGGAAGAGCAAGGAGCACATAGTGTGCTTCTTGTGCAATAAAAAAGGACATTACCGGAGTTAATGTCCTAAGGGGAAAAAACCAATCAAAGCCAAGGGTGGAAGCACAAGTCAAGGAGGAGCTTCCAAAGTAAAACCCAAGGTATCATTTATTGAGCCTACCCCTTTAAATAATGGTAAAAACATGTTAGCTGTAATTTATTGAGCCTACAAAGCTCCAAATATTCATTTTACTTTAAATATCTATTCATTTAAATTTATTATTTTATTAATTATTTTGAACAAATAAATTCTAACACATCCTCCGTCCTTCATCATATTGTATCAGGATGGATTCGAAGATGAAGATAATATCCCTATACCTATCTGAACCTTAATCCAAACTTGAATCCAGAAAATTTTTCTGATCCCGAATCCGAATTTTTTTTCCAAATCCACCCGCATTTTAGATTTTCTCGACGGCCCAAATTTCTGGGGAAATTTATCATCCCTTATCTGCATGGGTGATGCTGTAATTTACTAATTATATCGATGTGGCATGATTTGGGTCGGGTCTTACCATCCTCCCTAAACCGGTTTTATTTGGGGCGTATAGAACTTCACACAGACCAAATCAATAAGCAAGCAGAATTATATTCAACACTAAAAGTGACACATCATCACAAATATACTTATATAAACACATTAGCAAATCAAATCTAAAGATCAAACCCAACAAACGAAAAAAGTGAAAAGAATTGAAGAACAAAAAAAATCCAAGAGAATACAAATCTAAGGATTCTGCTGTAGTTCTTGTTGCTGCTCATCCTGCTGTGGTTGTTGTTGTTGGTGTTCATCCTGCTGTGGTGGTTGTGGTTGTTGTTCATCCTGCTGTGGTTGTTGTGGTTGCTGTTCATCCTGCTGTGGTTGTTGTTGCTGTTCATCCGGCTGTGGTTGTTGTTGTTGCTGTTCATTCTGCTGTGATTGTTGTTGGTGTTCTAGCCACATCCTTCTGCTCATGCTTCCATTGGCACACATAGGCGTCGAACCACAGCTCGAATCCATGACCATGTCACCTTCAAGAATCCGAAGAACCTTCACACACCAAGAACGCTTACAGGATTAGAAGAGAATCTGTTTACTTCTCACATTCGCAACGAGGGTATAGTACCTGAGACATTCGAGGTCTGAAGTCGGGTTCGCGATTGATGCACAGAGAAGCTGCGTGCAGCATGCACTTCAGCTCATGCTCAGAGTAGAGGCTCCCTAGACGCCGATCGACAAGCTCTTCGATTGCAGATTCATCAAGCAAAGGGCGAGCCTGCACGACCGGGGTTACAAGATAAGCCTCAATGTTAGAATTCAAGAAAACCACGTTTGCTATGATCGTCCATTGAGTGTTAACGCATTCAACCACCAAGAAATATGTAGAATTCAGGCAAAACTAGTCTCTCCTCACCCATTCAGTGAGACACTGATTGCCCTTTGGTTGGTTTATATCAACTGCTTTACGTCCGGTGATCAGCTCCAGTAGTACCACTCCGAAGGAGAAGACATCGGCCTTCTCTGTAATTTGCCCACTTTGGGCATATTCTGGAGCCAGATAACTGCAATAGAAGTCTGAAAGTGAGTCGAGAATTGAAAAACTGTTCGCTAGTGAAAGAAGCATCAATTGTAGACGCACCCAATAGTGCCTATAACTCGTGTCTCGACACCGAGATCACCATGAGGTTGCCATCTTGCTAAGCCAAAATCTCCAACCTTTGCTCATGTATATTGAGGTAAAGAGAATGAATAACTCACAAAAGACAAGCATCAAAAGTGGGAAAAGGCTTTACATTTAAAATTCTGAGGAAGATAGAAGAAAACCATACCATAGGTTCAAAATCATGGGTTAGAAGAATGTTATTTGGCCTCATGTCTCTGTGGACTATGCAACCAACTCTGCACTCCTCGTGAAGGTATCGCAAACCCCGAGCAGCTCCTACTGCTATTTTTTGCCTGGCAGCCCATTCAAGTGGATCTCGTTCTTGACCTGCGGCAAGAAACTTTCATAGTTGAATGACTTTGTTTCATATATTACACCTCGATAACAATAGTAATTGAACAGTTGCATTTCATGACAAAAGAAGTACCATAAAGATGAGTATCCAATGAGCCATTGCACACATATTCATAGACCAATAACCTTCTCTTGTCTTCGACACAGAATCCAATCAACATCACGACGTTGCGATGTTGTGCACAGCTTAGAACTTCCACCTCCGAACAGAATTCATGGTCCCCCTGTGAACTAGCTAGTTTATGTTGCTTGACTGCAATTGCTTGACCATCTGACAGGATGCCCCGATGCACAGAGCCAAATCCACCCTCTGCTAAGAAGTTTTCTTGGGAAAATCCACCTGTGGCAAGTTCTAGCTCAGAATAGCTGAACCACTTGGGAGGTTTTCCAAACACTGGTGTCTTGTGCTGACATAGTGAACATAGTGGAGGTGGCCCTGGTGTATTTCTAGACACAGAAATTGCTTCTCTGACGCTAAAATCTAAATCTGACATGTATCTGAGAGAATTAATTCCAGCCTCCCTATCGAGTTTAGAAAATTTATCACTCAAAGCTTTTGCTGTAGTTACGTGGCTTTCTGGAGACTTATGATGAGTGACTTTTGGAGATGGGCAGCCAATGGCTAAAACCTCAGCTGTCCATGGCTGAAATTGTGATCTTGCTGGAGTTAAATTCCCGTTAAAGGCAGTCACGTGTGCATTCCTTATTCCTTCAGCACTTGCTTGATCTTTTGTTTCTACAGACACAATTCTTTCAGTGACTAAAAATGGAGATGTTCCAGGATCTGAGCTTGAGGCTGAGGGGGTCCAAGCTTCAGTAGCAGTGAATGATGCATCCACATCAGGACTACTAGCAGTAGTCGGCGTTACAGACGGTCCTTTAATAGACTTTGGAGAATTATTGCCAATAGTGCTTTTATCAGAACCACAAAGCGTTTGGGGATTTGTCTTGTGAGATTCTAGTAGATTCAATCTGAGAACTTTAGGGTGAGACCGCTTCATGACCGCAATGTTACATTGGAGTTTACAAATGCAATGCTTCTCCTCGTGCTTCAGATGTCTGTAGAAAGGAATGGTGAGTTCATTGACAAAAAAATCAAAAGGAAAGATCAGTTCAACAATAAAATAACAGAGAATTTTCATAGACTAGTCAAATAATTCTGCCTTGCTTCTTAAAACACAATGAAAGGAGGAAAGCAAAGTATTACTTGTCCAGGACAACCCAATTCGACTGAACTCGCATGGATTCCACTGCTACTGCACCATAAGGAGAGCCGGAAAGGACCTTTATCTTGATACTTGTCTACACAATCAAAAGGATCGAGCGCATTCATAAGAAAACCAACTAATAAGACCATATGAAGTACCTCCAACTACTGACCTTATTTGGATCATAAACATCTTTAAGTTGAAGTAGCATTTTGGAACATGAATCAGTAATGTCAGACTTCTGTTCCAAAATAGTACCAAACTGGGAGCTTCTACTAGCACAATCAGTAGCAAATCTTGGAAAAACCCATAGTCTTCTGCCTGAGATGTAGAACTATTAATCCTCAATGCCCAAGAACAAGAAATGATAAATGACATTGTCTTAATACCTCAGTAACTTGGTCTGAAATCACAATAGAACCAGCAAAAGGAAACAGTAAAACACAACTTTTTCACTTTTGAGGTTTTACAATCTACACTGAACACTGAACAACCAAGTAGACTATAGGAGATGAAGCAATACTGTTAGTTTATTCATAGTGAGTGCAATAAGAACTAGGCACAAACAGCTCTCAATGTCGAAGAGTGTACGCCTTGAATTTGTGTTTATTCATAGTGAGTAAGCTCCGACTGTTAGTTTAGTCTCTAAGTTAGCAAAGATCTGTACCAACCACTTCAAAACCTTAAAAGCATACACATTTTAACCTCGCTGAAGAGTGATGAAGGCATCATGACTAAACAAATGCCATCAGTATATAACCAACAACGAGAAACAGCAAAAACAAGTACAGCTACGCAGATTGGGAAGATCAATACCAGAACTGTAAGGTGGAACAACAACTAGAAGGATTATGCAATCACCAGGCTGAACAACATGCGTCAAAGCCCAAACAAGGGCACTCTTTGAGATTTCTCTTGAAGCCTTGACCGCAACAATAACCTTCTCAGTGAAGCCATCGACTTTTCTTTCCTGCTGGTTGGAACTCATATCTTCCCAAAGTTGAACAGACCCTTCTCAGCTATAACAAGGACTCCGATTCATCATCGCTTACTGGAATCGGCAAATGCTGTTAGAAAAAGTATAAGATAGAGTGGCCTTTTGATACACCATACCAAACGTTGTCTTCGGCGTTTAAACCAATCACATGAAGAAAATACTGCTTTGGCCTTCTTGGATGAAAAAAATGCTTCTACCAGCTAGAAAAGCGAAGATATGATGAAATCATAGATGGCATCAGAGCAATGTTCTCGTGAATGCAACAACGTCATCATACCGTCCTCGTGAACAATCTCCGCTTTTTCCCGAGGAACCGATAGGCCAGGAAGATCCCGACAAGCGCAAACTGTAGCAACTCTGCGCTTTCAAATCAAATAGTCAAAACCACTAGACAACACGGAAGAGGATGTTCACAGCTGGAAATCAGTAAAGAGAAAGAATCACCAAGTGGATCAAATTCCTATCTTTCAGCGATCGACAGCTGATCAACAATGTACGCTTCAGACTTCAGGCGTTCCATCTGGAAATCCAAAACAGGAGCTCAAAAAATTACCGAATGCGAAGCTTTCCTGCATTCTCAAGATCGGCGCGGTTCTCCACGAATCACCCTCCTGGAGCAGACAAAATCTGGGGCGAATACCGAGAAATGCGCGAGCAGTGAGGCTTCTAATCGAGATCTCTGCCCGCCAGATGCGTCCAAACTAAGAAAGCTCCAAATAAGCGAAGCTAATCGGAACCTCCGACGCCGAATAGCGATAAAGGAGATGTGAAAGATGCAAATCTCTTCTCTTTCCAGAACACTTTAAATTGAATGAGCCGGTTGCTATCACTAATCCGCCAAACTGATGTTTTGAAACATGGCCATTGACGTGGAGTATTAAAGTTGCTAGAATGCGCCCGGATTTTCAAAATATTTACGTGACTTGACCTTCCTTTTAGTGATATATTTTTAACGGCTCTATTTTTCCTGTCAGCGTTCTCTTTTCGATTTTTCTTTTTCATGACATTTATTTTTTTTGCAAGATCCATTTTCTCTATTTATTAAAAATAATAAAGTGCATTTTTTCAATTAAGAAAAATGTATTTATTTTTTATAATTCTAAATCTGGTACACGGTGGGCCCTACATGCTCGCGTTGTGAGAGGGGCAGCAACGCGTTCCCTGTCTCGGGTTCTCTAAAACTACGCGTCTGTCATCCCGCGATTCCTTTTTCCTCTCTCTCTCTTTCGCACAGACGGACACCGTTTCTAGACACCATCGTTGAATTTGGGGAGGCGGAGAAGAAGAAGGAACAGATCACCTCTCCCTCAAGCTTCGACATTGCTGGTTCAAGAATCCTCTCTCTCCGGAGGTAATAGAAGCTCCTACTTCTTCCGTTGCTAGCTAGCATTCATATCAAATCTCGTCTTTGCCACATTCATTTTTTTTTTAATGTTTTCCGTCTTTTTTCTGCATCATGAATCCCATCCGCTTCCGATTGTGTGATTGCATCGAAATCTGTTCTTCCAATTGTACAAAGCTTCGTTTTATATTTCTCTCTGATCATGAATCCCATCAGCTTCTGATTGTATGCGGATTGTTGTCCGAACTGCTGGATTTTCTAGGTAAGATCAGTCGGGTTGATTGGTTTGGGAATTGTGGAACAACAACGAGGATGAATGCGATAAATTTCTAGATCTTGTGTTAGATTGGGCACTTGGTTGTATGGTTAGGCTGGTGGTCTTGATTTTGTGATGGTGAATCGTTCAGACCCAATATATCTGTTCGATGCGAACTATCTAGGTATGCATTGCATCTGCCTTGTTTACAGCCCTGGCTTTGAATAATTCATACTGTCAAATCTGAACTATACTTTTCTTCTTAAATGGATTAAAGTTGGCAGCCTAAAGCTCATAGTTTTGAGTAGGAGGAATTGTAATCCTTAATTTCTCTGGTCGAAAGTGAATTGAAATGTGATTTTTCACAAAAGATTAGAATTCCTCAAGTTCAACATTTTCATTGTACCCTTATAAATGATCAACGACAATGGCAACAGTACAACTTTTATTGCACTATAAGTTAGGATTAGATTAAAAGTGTTATTTGAAGTTATATATACATTATAAACAATATTAGGTTAATCATTAATGTGTGATGTAACTTTGGGATAATGATATAATTTAAGCTGGATAGGGTCAATAGGTAATAGTATAATACTATTAGATTGATTGTGGTAATTGAAGTTACTCATACATTAATGTGCATCATAAGTTAGGACAATAATTTAAGCTAAGCCGGATTAGTGTTAATGGGCTATAGTATAATACCATAGATGAAGATTTATATGCATTATAAGTGATATCAGACTAATATTAATGTGAATATAACTTAAAGTATGTTGTATTGAATCAATAGAATAAATTTGGGGCCTTGTGACTGTATATATAATTTAGGGCCTTTTTGTGCGAGTTTGTGTTCTTATTGTGAAAAAGAATCGAGTGGTTAACATGGAATCACACAGATGTGGATCCAAAGTATGAGAATTACGCCCAGTCTAGATACTTGTGCCTATCACTGACAGAATAAGGAAATTTACCTGAAAACTAACCATTTCTTCCAATTTATGCACGCCTTATTCTCTTTATTATTTTTTTTTTTAGTTGACACTAGGTATCCAGTTTACGCCGACTAATGACCAGACCTTATTCTCTTTATTGCAGTAATGCATGGTAAACTTCATTGAGAAAATCATAGGGAGAATACTCCAGTGAGGCAGCAAAAAGAATAGTTAAGCAATTTACAAACTCTAATCTGAAGCACAGAAAGGATACTGAATTCTAGATTGGCTCCTAAGCCTAACTAGATCCACCTTTGTCTTTCACAAGAATCACCAGGGTCATTTTGTTCATATGCATGTGCATGTTTCTCTACTTAGGTATCTGGTTGTCTACCTGCTGCTGAACATCGTAGTTTAGGAATCTACTGATTCTGTTTATTAAAATGTTTTGCAATATTTCTAATCCTTATTTCTATCTAATGTCATTACACTATAATTCGAGCTAATATAATTATAGTATATTTTGTTGGAATTTTGGTGGATCTAGGATGATGAAACAAGAATATAGGAGAGACTTTGTAAGAAAGTATGAGGATGGGAGAGAGACTGTATAAAGAGGAATGCTTACTACATATTATTCATCATCATACAAGACCCCTATTTATACACTTAGATTCATGCTTTTACATTCTTCTACAATTAATACATCACATCATTAAACACAAAACAATTAGATTTTGTTCTTTTCTATACTAATGACTTGTCATAAAGAGTTTCACTGAACTTAGTAAGATAATTGTATAGGACCGTTGAGAACGAGAGAGAGGGGTGAATCCCATCGCTTAAAAAATTTTCTTTTCTTTAACAAAACCTTTCAGAAAACTTGAGTACGCAGCGGAATAAAATAAAGAAATAAAGACAAAAGACAAATCCCTTTTTTACTTGGTTTAGAGCCAGTCGACTCCTACTCCAAGACCCATGATCCCTTGGATCGTGTTTGTTGGGAAATTCACTAAAGATCTCCGAAACTTTGCAAAGAGAAATCAAATACAAATGAAGGAGGGTGTAACGACCTGTACACCTCTCCTTAATAAAATAAGTACAATAATGAACTTTACAAACAAGTCAAAGAAATTGAAATCGGAGCTTTCTTGTTGGAGTAGACTTTAGCGTAGAAGTTGATAAACCATTCCGTTAACTAATCCTATCTGTCGACTGATCATCCTATTCGTCGACTGATTCTCGTGCCTTCCTTGTTTGCTTTAATCTGATCCGTCCGATCACGGAAATCACGTTGTTCCGTCAACTGATTAAAGTTATCCGTCGACTAAACCCTGCGTCTTTCTTTGTTTGATCCGATCTGTCCGATCCCAAAAATCATATTGTTCAGTCAACAGATAGGTTTCATCTACTGAACCTCGCTTTCTTTTTCTCTGGATCTTGTTGATCTAACTGATCTCTAAAATCCCTGATTCGTCGACTGATCAGCTTAATCCGTTGACGAAACATTTTAAGGATCTGCTGACTGAACAATCCTATCCGTCGACGAACCCACTTAGTTCCTGCAAAATAGTATTAGTACAAATAATATTTAACCTGCAAAATAGAGTTAACACAATAGATAATGATGCATGAGTATGACAGTAATGATTGTCTTGATCTCAACTTAGAAACCTCCTGATTTCTTCAGTTGGATCAGCACCTAAGATTTATCCTTCAGACTTATTTGAACTTTCTTTGCTAAGTGTCTAGTCGCCTGATCCGCTATGACTTTTCATACCATACTAAATTAGTACAATAGCAAAAATAGTAATGCAAAATAGTGTTAGTAAAACTATACTTAGGTTTACTAAAATCTACTGGTCTCATCGACCGGGCTCGATCAACCAAAAACCTTTTGGTTAAACTTGCTTGAAGTTCACTTCTCCAAGACTTCTCATTACCTACGGTTATCTTCCCCTAGGATTTTCCACTGTCTAGCTTCACTCACCAGAACTTTCACCACCTAACTTCACTCACTAGGACTTTCATTGCCTAACTTCACTCACCAGGACTTTTACCACCTAGTTTTACTCACTAGGGGCTAGCTTCACTCACTAGGACTTTCACCGCCTAGCTTCACTCGCCAGGGCTTTCACCACCTAGTTTCACTCATTAGGGGTCTAACTTCAGTCACTAGGACTTTCACTTTGTTTGGAGTTTACTCCTCCAAGATTTGTCACCCCTTTGCTCGTCATCCGATTAACACCTGACTAGATTCTAATAAACATATTGTTAAACAAACATTAAATCCTAAAGGTCAATTGCATCAACAAATTGAACTTTGCTTAGTTGATGAAGAGTCACATAAAGTCAAATTGATTTTGACAATTTCTTTACATGGTTGAAGAAGTTAAGTTGTTCTGCGCATTCTTTTGTATAGTTGAAGAAGTCAATTTTGTTGGGTTACTTCGGAGCTAGGGGGGGGGGGGGGGGTGAATAGCTTCTCGCGCTTCGATGATGATGATTTGCAGTGGAAAAACTCGAAGCAATCCTCCCAATGCTAATACAAGGATTTACTTGGTATCCACCTCACGAAGAAGTGACTAATCCAAGGATCCACACACCGAACACACTCTCCTCTATGTAAACTCTTCTTCTTGGAACAACCGGAGGTGGAGAAACCTTGTATAAGACTCAACAACAAGATACAACTCAAACAAGAAGTAAATCACAAGAATACAGATAAAACCTTCTTCTTGTTTGATCTTGTTGATGAAGATTGCCTCTTGATGCTTGAAAATGCAGCAACACCTTGCTCCAAGCAACTTCAAGAACTGGCGAAAGAATAGGAGAAGTGTCGTGTAAGTGCTGTCTTTCATTTGAACATGTTGTCGCCTTTATATCTGCATTTTTAGGACTCCCAATCGATTGAGTCTGCTCCCAATCGATTGCCACATCATATCTCAGCCGTCCAAACCCTGCATCCTACGCAACGGTCATATCCCAATCGATCGACTGATCAATTGGGAAGGCTTTGATCGATCGACCGATCAATTCAGAGCGCCTCTGTGTTCTTGCAGATAAACCTAGAATCGATTGACCGATCGATTCTGGCTGTCTCACAATCTCGTGAGAAAATAAGCCCCAATCGATCGCCCGATCGATTAGAGTATCCCAATTGATAGACTGATCGATTAGGGAGCACACTGTGCTCTTCATGCGAGTGACTTCCAATCGATCGTCTGATCGATTGGCGTAGCCCCAGTCGATCGGCTTATCGATTCAGCTATCCTTTCTTGCGAAGCTCTCCCAGTCGATCGATTGGGCTCTGGTTCAATCGATCGGCTGATCGATTGATCGATCCTAACTTGACTAACTCAAGTCTAGGGTCCCAAACCAACATCCGGTCAACTATGACCTGGCCGGACTTGCTCATGCCTAGCATCTGGTTAATCTTAACTTGCTGGGACTTCATTATCAAGTGTCCTGTCAATCGTTTGACCCACTTGAACTTTTCTAGCCTTGCCAAGTGTCCGGTCAGCCTTGACCCACTTGGAATTACCGTCTCGTGCCAGGTGTATGGTCCTCCATGGCCACTTGGACTTCCAAACGCTAGGTGTCTGGTCACCCCGGACCCACATGGATTTCCACACGTATGACTTCACTCACCAGGATTTTCACCTGGTTTTACTCATCAGGATTTTCTCACTGCCTAACTTCACTCACTAGGTCTTTTACCTGACTTCACTCATCAGACTTTCCATCTGCCTGACTTCACTCACTAGGACTTTCCATCTGCCTGACTTCACTCACCGGGACTTTCCAAATTTTCCTAGCTTCACTCACTAGGTATTTCACCTGGCTTCACTTACCAGGATTTTCCATTTACGTAGTTTCACTCACTAGGACTTTTCATCTACCTGACTTCACTCACTGGGACTTTTCATACCAAGTGTCTGGTCAACACTGACTCACTTGAATTTTTATCATTATCTACCAACCTCCTCGTTGAACTTGTCCTTGCCTAACTTCCAGTTCTCAGTCAAGTATCCAGTTAACTTTGACTTACTTGACTCTTCTTCATGCCAAACTGGTCAAACATTGACTAGAGGAGAATTGCTCCAACAATCTTTCCAAATAGACGATTGCACATGCAATCTTCACACATTGTCAAACATCAAAACTCAAACATCAAAACTCGAGCTTGAGCAAATTCAAGCTTAGTCAACCTTAACCTATGGAAATTGCACCAACAAATTTGTCTTTGGAATTAGTTTACATGCCAACATCTACCCTCCTTAAACTTGTTCTTCCTTGAACTCCCAATAAATTTCTTAGGTATAGGAAAACTTTTTCTTTTAGAGGCTTTGTAAATATATCAGTTACTTGATCACTTGACTTCACATTAAACAATTTTATTTATTTTAACTTAACATGTTCCCTTATGAAATGAAAATGAGTATCAATATGCTTGAATCTTTCATGATGAACTGAGTTTTTGGCTAAAGCAGTTGTTGATTTGTTATCCACATAAATCTTAGTTGTAGCTTCTTGTTGCAATCTAAGAAACTGGAGTAATCTCTTTAGCCAAATAGCATGCCAAACACACTAGGCTGCAGCAATATACTCAACAAGTTGATAGAGCAACAATTGATTATTTCTTTGAAGACTAAGTGAATGCAACATTACTAAGATAAAACACGTATCCAATAGTGCTCTTGTGATCATCATAACTTCCTGCCTAATCGCTATCATTGAAACAAAAAAACTCCATATCTTTCGTTGATGAATAGAGAAGCCTATAATCAATTATCCCTTTGATATATCTAAGAATTCTCTTAGCTGCATATAAGTGAGAAGTTTTTGGAGTTTCTATTACCTGCTTACCAAACCAACTCCAAATAATATATCAGGTCTTGTACATGTCAGATACATGAGGTAACCCACAAGACTCTTGTAATAAGTCGGATTTACAAGTTTGCCTTCTTCGTCTTTAGTCATTCTAATGTCATATTCAACGAGCGTATCCATAGCATAACAATTATCCATTGAGAATTTCTTCAGAATCTCTTTAGTATATTTTTCTTGTGATACAAAGATTCTCTCTTCTCTTTATTATACTTCAATGCCGAGGAAGTATCTCATCAATCCTAGATAGATATTATTATTTATAAAAATTAAATCATTCACATAAAAACATACCAGCAGAATATCTCCATATGAATTTTTCTTCAAGTATAAAGAATGCTCATAGGAGCACTTTGTGAAGCCTTCCTTTATAAAGTGCTCATCAATTCTTGAGTTCCAGGGGGGCTTGCTTGAGTCCGTAAAGAACCTTCTTTAATTTGTATACCTTTTTTCTTGCCCTTTGATGATAAAACCTAGTGGTAGTTCGATACAGACCTTTTCTTCAAGATTTCTATTTAAGAAAGCAGATTTTACGTCCATTTGATATATCTTTTTTGAACTGTAAGAGAGATGAGTAGTCTTACTATTTCAAGCCAGGCTACTGGTGTGAAGACTTTTTCGTAGTCAATCTCATATTGTTGCTTGTATCCCTTAACAACCAATCTTGCTTTGTGCCTTTCAACTTCTCCTTTTTATTTGGCTTTATTTTGAGCACTTATTTGACTACAATAGTTTTGTATCTTTACAGAAGTGAAATGAGCTCCCATGTATTATTTTTCTTTATAGTATGAATCTCTTCTTCCATTGCTTTTCTCCACTTTGCATCCTTGGAAGCTTCTTCATAAGTTATAACATCATATCCTGTAAATAGCCATAAATTATTAAAAGCAAAATCATCATCACTCACTCAGCTGGAGTTATATATGTTGAATGCTCTTCATCTTTTTCATAATGGGATTGTTTGGATCATTACTTCTGATTGAGTATCAATTTGTTAGGGTGATAATACTTCATTACTCTCTCTTTGCTTGTCTTTCTTCTCGTTATATTCTTCTTCAAATGAGATTTGCTTCATGTCATCATTATTGTTGTTCCAATTTCATGCTTGTTCTTCATCAAATTCCACATATCTTGATATCACAAGCTTTTGAGTTATGGAATTGTATCGTTTATACCCGCTAGCATTCTCACAATAGCCCCGAGAGGATACACTTTTATCTTCAAGTTTTGTCTGCTTATCTTCTTGTCCACCTTTGCTTTGTGTAAACTCCAATCTTCCTCTGGGGTGATATCTCCAATTCTTTTAGTGGGAAACCTGTTCAATAAATAAAAACACATGCAATAGCATCTCCCCAAAATTTTTTTGTGATATTTTTCTCTTTCAATATACATCGAACCATATTTAGAATAGTTTGATTTTTTCTTTCAAAAACACCATTTTGTTGTAGTGTTTGAGGCATTGTGAATTGATGAAGAATACCACTTCCAATGAGGTGTACTCACCTCGATTAGTTCAGAGACATTTTATCTGATATCAACTTTTTTTTCAACTAAAATTTTAAATTGCTTAAATTTGGTGAAAACTTCTTTCTTCTCTTTCAACATATGTACTCAAGTTTTTCCACTATAATCATCCATGAAAGTAAAAAAATACCACTTTTCTCCAGAATAGATAGGTTTGATGGGTTCACAAACATTGGAGTATTCAAGTTCAAGTTGTGAAGATGCTCGCCTCATATTGTATTTTTTGAACGGCTTCCTCTGCTGCTTTCCTACAGCACATATTTCACATAGATGATTGAAACTTTCAATCTTTGACAATCCAAATACCATGCCATATTTTGAAAGTTACTTTACTGCTTCAAAATTCAGATACTCATATTAAAGATGCCAAAGAGTGGAACTATCTATAGTGCTTACCTTAAGCTATTCTCTTTATTGATGCTTAACTTTAGTGGAAACATTATGTTCTTGGCCATTGTGACATGAGTAATAGGATTATTACTCTTATCACAAATACTAAGAGTCAAGTCATTCATTTGTCTATCATACTCTTTCTCTAATAGTTTACCAATGCTCAAAAGATTATTTTTTATATCAGGAACATGATAACATCTAAGATGCATACCTTCTTTCCATTTTGCAATTCAAACATAATATCACCTTTTCCTTTAATTGGCCTTTGTGAGAGATCTCCAAAGGTGATATTGCCTATGGTCTCTCATCAAGCTTTGTGAACAACTCCTTTCTCCCACACATGTGGTTTTATGCTCTTGTGTCTAGGAATGTAATAGATTGGATAGATTCTGGCCCATTGCATGCCATCAACAATACTGGTCCTTTATTGCCCACCTCCTTATTAACAAGATTGACTTGTTCTTCTCTATTGTTAGTGTTATACCAACATTCATTATAGTGATGCCATCAACCATACTTCTTGCAAATGCGACATTGAGATTTAGTTTCTATCACATCCACGACCTTAACCTCGGCTTCCACCATAACCTCTTCCATGTCCTTTTTGATTATCTTCATTTCCATCATTCTGATTTTGAGTGTGCCAATTGGAGTTAAAAGTACGACCATCTCTCCTCTCCATGTAAAAGCCCTTCCTCGTTGAAGATCTCCTGTGAACGATTCATTCTTCTTGAATGATAGTTTGGCTTGGAGTGCTGACTCTAAAGTTCTTCCTTGATTTTTCTTCAATATTCTTTGTTCATATGCTTGAAGGGATCCCATAAGCTCTTCCACAACCATCACCTATAAATCTTTTGATTCCTCGATCACCACAACTACGAAATCAAACTTCAAGTCTAAAGACCTTAAGATCTTTTTAACGACTCGAGCATCTTTTAACTCATTGACATTTCTTCTCATTCGATGAACAATGGAGATAACTCGGAAGAATGAAGCCTCTTGTTGTAGTGTTTCAAATTGAGTTTGTAGGGCTTGTAGGTGAATCTTCTTTACTTTATCTACTCCATCATATGTCGTCTTCAACATCTCCCAAGCCTCTTGTGACGTTGTTGCTAGAATAATCAACTTAAAAGCGGTTTTATTTACTCCTTGATAGATAGTGAATAAGGCATTCTTCTCTCTTTTCTTCATCGCCTTAAGAGCTTGCTTATTTCCATTGCTTGTCTCGATTATAGTATAGCCGGTCTCCACAAGGTCCCATACATCAAGGGAACTTAATAAGTCTCCATTTGTATACTCCATGTTCTGTTGTTATCTTTGGTTAACTTTGGCACTTGGAGGGAGCTCGTCGAAACCATTGGTGTATATGACTCTAATATCAGATTTGTTGGAATTTTGGTGGATTTAGGATGAGAAAACAAAAATGTAGGAGAGATTTCGTAAAAAAATATGGAACCGCCACATCAGCGGCCCCCCTAGAGCCGGTCCCACGGATATGGAGGGAGGTAAATGCAGGTACACAGGTGAAAAGTGCATGGCGGAGACGTTAACCCCAGGCAGTGACACCCCGGGGATCGACCCCTGGACCTTTCAGCCACAGAACTATGCACTCCCCATCTGTGCTACGCCCTGGGGACATAGGAGAGATTTCGTAAGAAAGTATAAAGATGGGAGAGAGACTCTATGAAGTAGAATGTTTACTACATATTATTCATCATCATACAAGGTCCCTATTTATACACTTAGATTTATGCTTCTACATTCTTCTACAATTAATACATCACAACATTAAATACAAGACAATTACAACATTTAAATACAAGACAATTAGATTTTATTTTTTTTTCTTTACTAATAACTCTTGTCATAAAGAATGAATTCATTGAACTTAGTAAAATAATTGAATTTTGCTTAGTTGATGAAAACCATATAAAGTCAAATTGATTTTGACAACTTCCTTGTATGATTGATGAAGTCAAGTTATTCTTGGTATTGTTCTTGCATAGTAGAAGAAGCCAATTTATCTTTGGAATAAATTTACATGCCAATATATTTTGCCTGCCTCTTCATTTGCAGTTCTCTAAATTCATTCTAACCCTTCGTGTCAAACATGGATACTGATGAGGATCTGAACCAAACTGAGGCGAATGAAATGCCATCATCTCAACAAGAGGTAACTATGAAAAAACATAAAATGTTGCCAAGAATTATTTATTAATAACTCAACTTTTTGCAGGAGGAAGTACTGAAGAAGAAGTATGGAGGAATTGTACCGAAAAAACCACCACTCATCTCCAAGGCAAGTGATGATCTGCTTTTGTAACATAGTTAACTTTACCTTCGTTGAATTCCAAATAACCAACATTTTTGGAGGGTGATGCAGGACCATGAACGAGCTTACTTTGATTCAGCAGACTGGGCATTAGGCAAGGTATTACTGTATTTTTATCAGTTTGCATGCCTTAGCAAAGATTTTTTATTTTTTTCGTTCTTCTATCTTTCAACTTGGTTTTTTTGCTACTATAGCAGGGGGCGGAGAAACCCAAAGGACCCCTTGAGGCACTACGACCAAAATTACAGGTAACGACTCTTACCACGATGATGCTTTAGATCTATTCCTCAAAATTATCATGATACAGTACACCAAGAATGAAAAGTGAAAGTGCCCATGCTTCTTTTGAACACAGCATACCTATTTCATGATATATTTTGCTTCCTTTTCGATTTTGTCAGCCTACTCAGCAACAAGCACGGTCTCGTAGATCGGCCTACGCATCTTCTGATAATAAAGGTGATATCATGTTATCTTATTTCACCTGATCTAGTCCTTGGAAACGACTATAAGCCATGCTAACTTTCTTTCCCCCTCTTCAACCTGTAGATGGAGGTAATGCTACGGCTGAAGAGATAACTGAGGACACCAACAGCAGTGATCATAAAAGTATCGATTTCCTGGATCAGTAGTTACTGCCATTCCATTTTCCCCTTTCCAATGCCACAAATAAGAAAGTGAGAGTAGATTGTCATATTTCCAGATTAAGGTCGAAGAACTTTCATTTCAATTTCAATTTTTATCAAAGCATGAAGGAAGCACCTTCCAAGTTCATGTCTGAACAACTTATTGCTCCAAGGTTCACAATTCTAATATCTTTATGGATATAAATTAGAAGCTTGCTAAACCCTTAAAGGACTTATAATTCAAGGACATCAACAAAGATTGGCGATATTGTTGGATTATAGACATGACGGTGGAGTGTAATTTGATCTCAATGTTAACTATTAGACTTGGCACTAATGGCGATGGTTATTCAAGGCTGTTATTGTTTGAACAGAGTTTGGATAATTATTGAAATACTTCAGCAAAATTTTGATAAGTATATTAAGTAACAATCAAATAAATAAACTCAATCTAGTGCTGCTGACAAATAGGTAACATACTAATTATTTTCTAGAGAAAGGAAGGACAAACCCTATTACCACAAGGAAAGCGAGATTTGATTTGAAGATCTGAATTCTACTAAACTGAACTAGCAATCACTTGTCGTGGCACATTAACTTGATTTGTTTCTGTTCATGAGCTCCTGTAATCTATCTGAGTGTCGGGTTCGGTGGCCCTCTACAAGATTGAAGAGCTATTTTGATGCAATGATATTTTCTCATACATACTATCTGCCGTCAGTAAAGGTAGTGTGGGTTGATCCTGATCTCTTTAAAGTAAGTGTTTCTTGATTCCTATAAATCATGGCCCCATAAGTTATCGAAAACACAAATCCCCTTCAAATGTTGTATAGTGTGTTCCTGTGCCACAGCATTGAAGTGTCATTTGCTGTCCATCTTGATTGAAGATGAACTAGATGTTTTCTAATGACTTGGTTGCTGCTGACGAAAAAAATGCATTCTACAGCAACATTACTCCTCATCATTGTTATCCACTGCATTGATAATCTAGTCATTTGCTGATTGATCTCACCAGTAATCCCCACATGAACATGAGCCACCACTGAAATGGTGAAATCGGTTGGAGTCTCGCAAAATCACCAACCTGTTCTCGATCGCAGATATAAACTTAATAGCACTATGACAATCTTGGCATACTCTTAGGTTCTTGATTACTTGAATCGGCCTTCCGGGTGGTATACTTAGGATTCCAAAAGCAACCGCAAGCTTCTCACTGTGATACTTAAGCATGTGCTCTTTCTCTTCCTCTTCCACATCAAGCAATACCATTTCAGTAGCAGATACATGGCCCTGTTTTTTCATCTTCATGTCCAATTCTTCAAGAAAAGCATAGATCTTTTCCTTTTCAGGATGTATCATGTCCCCCACAGAAAACGTATGGATTTTGTTGTTTGCCTCGATCCAACTAAACCCAGGAACCTTCGTGACGCCCCTATCCCGCATCATCACTCTCATCTTATCGACATCATTCCATTTACCAGATGTCGCGTACAAATTCGAAAGGAGCACATACATTCCTGAATTTTCGGGTTCCAACTCGAATATCCTTTTTGCTGCCTTCTCTGCCAATTCAGTGTTCCGATGGATCCTGCTTGCACCCAATAAGGCACCCCACATAGTCGCATCCGGTTCAAACGGCATGTCTCGCATAAGATCTTGAGCATCATCAAGCCTTCCCGCTCTACCGAGAAGATCTATCATGCAGGTATAGTGTGCAGCCTTTACCATCACACCAAAAACCCTATGCATAGTATGAAAATAGTTGATGCCGATATCGACCAACCCAGCGTGACTACAAGCCGACAACACCCCGACCTGAAAAAAAACAATGAAATGGAAAGACATGAGAATATGAAACGCAATGAGTGAACATTGGCACAATACTAAATTTTCAATGGTGGACTTACAGATGCAGAACAAAGTAGTAAAAAAAACACTTACCATGGTAACATCATTTGGATGTGTATCTGTCATTCTCATTGCGTCGAAGACTTTCAGTGCATCGTTTCCATAGCCGTGGCGAGCATAACCAGAAATCATGGTGTTCCAGGAGACCACATCCTTCTCCGTCATTTCCTCGAATGCCTTATGTGCCTGGTCTACTCTACCACATTTGCTATACATAGCAAGGAGGGCATTCCCTACAAAGCAGCCCATTACATATCCAGCCTTGATAAGCCTCCCATGCACCTGCTTCCCGCACTCCAACATTGCGATATCGGCAATTGTGCTCAAGATACAAGTAAACGAGGATCGATTGATCCTATTGCGGTGCCTTCCCATCCTGACGAACATCTGCAAAGCCTCCTCACTGAACCCACCGTGAGAGTAAGCAGCAATCATGGCAGACCATGAGACTGCATCCCTATGTGGCATTTCGTCGAACATCCGTCGTGCCTGGTCGATCATTCCACATTGAGCGTGTCCTGTGATCATGGTGTTCCAGGTGTTCACATTCTTACACGGCATTTGTTCAAACAGTTCCGTTGCATCGTCCATCTTCTGTCTCTGCACGTATCCTGCAATCATGGCGTTCCATGATACAGTGTTTCTGTAAGGCATTTCGTCGAACACCTTCCTCGCCTCCTCCAGCATCCCGTTCTGTGCGTACCCGGAAACCATGGCGGTCCAACTGAAGACATCGAGAGAAGGGGACTCGTCAAAGAGGCTCCTTGCAACGGCCATGTCCCCGTTCTGGGCGTAGCCGGAGATCAAGGTGTTCCAGGAGACGATGTCTCTCTTCGGCATCCGATCGAAGAGCTGCTGCGCTTCGGGAAGTCGTCTTCTGCGTACATAACAAGCGATCATGGCGTTCCAGGAGATCGTATCCCAGTTGGAATTGGAATCGAAGAGCCGCTGCGCTGCCTCCAAGAGGCCGTTCTGCACGTAGGCGGCGAGGACGCCATTCCAGGTGATGGAATTCTTGTCCGGAGTCCGCTCGAAGATGTCGCGGGCCTCCTCGACGAGGCCGTTCCAGGCGTAGGCGGAGATCATGGTGTTCCAGGTTACGGTGTCCTTGAGAGGCATCCGATCAAAGAGGCGCCGGGCGGAGGCGAGGTCCTGGTTGAGGACGTGGCCGTGGATCATCATGTTGAAGGAGACGATATCGTGGCGGGGCATGGACTCGAAGAGGCGGACTGCTAGGGGGAAGCACCCGTTGGAGAGGTAGCCGGAGAGCATGACGTTCCAGGAGACGATGGTTCGGCGGCGCATGCGGTGGAAGAGGGCGGCGGCGGCGGCGACGCGGCCGTGGCGCATGTGGGCGGTGATGGTTTTGTTCCATCGCACGACGTCGGCATCGGACGCCGGAGAAGCTGCATTCTTGAGAAAGCTGGCGCTGGGACGACTGGTGGGGTCTGAGGGAAATGACTGGGCGGAGGCGGCGACGCCGGTGTAGAAGAAGCGTCGGGGGAATATCTTCGAGCAGCAGAACATCTGGTTGCTTCGAACGAGCCCTGTCTCTGTATTATTAAAGAAACAAATGCTCAATAATTTTATTATAATTTTGCTATTTTTGTTCTTAATTTGTAGTTTTATGTAATTAATTAAATTTTAAACATTTATATTTCTTCTATAAATATAATATATATTGATATTAAGAAAAGAAGAAAAGAAGAAAATAAGAAAAAATGACACAATAAAAGATTTCTATTTCAATATTTTCATCATTCTTCTAGAAACCTCTATTGCCTCCTCCATCGTGTATATATATTTATAGTCACATAAGATGAAAATAGAAAGTCTAAAAGTATAGAATAGCATTGGCATTTTCCATTTCCAATGAGAACGCTTCCTTCTCATTCTTTCTTTAGCGCGAGATCGATTGCCGGAGAGAAGGAAGAATCGGAGGCAGCGGTTGAGGAATGGCGTATAGGGCGGACGACGACTACGACTACCTCTTCAAGGTGGTCCTCATCGGCGACTCGGGCGTCGGCAAATCCAACCTCCTCTCCCGGTTCTCTCGCAACGAGTTTAGCCTCGAGTCCAAGTCCACCATCGGCGTCGAGTTCGCCACCCGGACCATCCGCGTCGACGACAAGGTCATCAAGGCCCAGATCTGGGACACCGCCGGCCAAGAAAGGTTCGAATTAACTTTACATTGCCAAGGCAGTGGAAATATGGATCTCCTTCGATTTTTTTGCTCGATGCGAATTAGTTCTTCGTTTTTATGCTAATTAATTCTTCGATCGAGGGTAAATCTCAATTTCGATCCAAGCTTTTGGATGGTAGGATTTATATCGGATTGCGGAATTCTTACTAATTTGAGAGAAATGGAAATAGGGATTTCCTTTGGCTTGATGCGAATTGATTCTTAGTTTTAGGTTGATAGGTGTTCTGAGTTCTTCATCTAATTTTGGCGAAGTTCATAATTACTGATGAATTCATTTCAAACTTACTGCTTCCAACGGATCTACTATTGATGGGAAATCATAATCACTGATGAATAATTATATTCGTACTTATTGCTTCTTCGATTAGCGCAATTTACTTCAACACATCTAACTTTTGATGGAAATCGTAGTTGCTGATGAATTCTCTTCAAATTCCTGCTTCATAGATTAGACACCGGCCTACTTGATTAGACCAAATTGTTGTAACATCTAGCTGATTAGGTCATTTCACCTACATCTATTTCATATGTAAACTAAACTAGAGGAGTAACATTACATAACTAAAAAACGTGATCATGAAACAGTGGAATTTTTCTTCCATTAGAATTCATAGAATTAGAATAGCTATTCTCATAAATCAAATGCATCATATATATATGTCTTGGTGATACTGCATGATCTAAACTTATTTGAATTGCATTCCTAATTTGCGCAATAGCCTCCTACTCACGCCAAGTTTGCATATTATTTTAATGGTTAATCAGATTTTGGTCATTACTCTTGGATGTTTTGTGAGATTACTTCATCATATTTTATCTTATCTAATTCGTATCTAAAATACTTTTCTTGCATTAGTTTGAGTAGCTCTTATGGCTTAAATCTACACCTATCGAGAAACTAATATCTTCTCAAAAAAGGTACCGAGCAATCACTAGTGCATATTACCGTGGAGCCGTCGGTGCCCTTGTCATCTACGATATTAGTCGGAATATGACCTTCGATAATGTGGAGAGATGGTTGAAGGAGCTAAGGGACCACACTGACTCCACCATCGTCATCATGCTTGTGGGTAACAAAGCTGACTTGCGCCACCTTAGGGCTGTCCTGACCGAGACCGCAAAGTCGTTTGCTGAGAGGGAGAATACCTTCTTCATGGAGACATCAGCTCTCGAGTCAATGAATGTAGATACTGCCTTCACAGAAGTGCTCACTGAGATCCACCGCGTGACTAGCAAGAAGGCACTCGATGCAAGTGACAACGCTGTAACGTTGCCCAAAGGACAAACGATCAACATCAATTCTGATGATGTATCGGCTATTAAGAAAGCTGGTTGTTGTTCGTCGTAGCTTGGTGAGTTGCTCCTCCGTTGGGCAACCGATGCGCGAAAAGTTAGCTTAAAGGGTTATACGATCATAGAAACGCTATTGGCATAGCTTAGAATTTGGATGCAGATAGATATCTATATCTTGCACCCAATTTTTTCTAGCCTTTTGTTTTTGCTGTGTAAATCGAATCTTTTATTGCTGAATTGATGCATCGAGATTACCTATTTTGTAGTGCCGCATTAATTCAGTTCATTTGATTTTGGCTCAAATAGATAAGTCTACTCGCATAATCAAGTATTTTGTTCTTACTTTCCATCTCTTTCTTATTTTCATGAAATGAATAATTTTTTAATTCATGAAAATGTTTGTTACAGTGCCAAAAAATATTTAAAGTGATTTGTGATAATATCGCTGGTCAAGGACTTGTTTTAATGAAGGTAACAGTTTAAGCTGATTTTGTTATTAGATTATGAGATGATTGATACTGTGATCAAGAGGGGCTCATTTAAAAGTAGTCAAACTAGTAGGATCGGCTGACGTAGAGGTCAATGTTAAATGGTCAAAATCACAAGATCGGATGAATCGCGAGACTGCGGACTAGGTAGGGTTAGCCGAGTGGGCTCTCAGAGCTGGTTGGACGTGAAATGCCGACTAGACCATTCAAATGGCCGTCCTCCATAACTTGCAGCTGAGATTAAAAGTTAAATACTAAGTTACTCGGTCCACCGTCCTTGTCAATCGGACCTTAGGGCCAATTGAACATGGTGCGCCTCTCCAACAACATGAAAGCCGAGTAAAGAATAGGTCAGTAGTTGTATTTTGTATGGTTGAGCTGGCGATATACCGGCCGAGTGGCCACCAGTTGGCCTATAATGGAACTTAGATACCTGTCATATCGTTCTCTTTTAGAAGTTTGTGCTAGAAAGAATAGAAAATATCCGGCTAGTAAATCGTCCTTTAGAATCCTTCAACCTATCAACTCATAGCGATTTGCAGACTCATTTGAGGAAAGGTGTCATGAGCACTTTATGACTTGTCATTTCTTAAGAAAACTTTGGAAAACGTGTTAATGTTTTGAGATGGTTGTATAATGCAACCGTGATACTATAAAAGGGGTCTCCATCTACAGACGGAGATATACGATGTATCTTACTTGCACACTCCATTTGCTATAGTTCACTGCTTTCATCTCCAAAACTGAGTACTGATTTGAGCGTCGGAGGGCCAACGTTAGGGACTCCTTCCCTAGCTCGACACTAATGCTTCTTGTGTTACAGGATAGCGCGGAGTCTTTATCGAGTCAACAGCGGAGCCATGTCCCAGCTCACTGCCTTCACCAATTTCAGACATGATCATATTTGGCGTCGTCTATGGAAACTTCACTTGCATCCGAGACGTAAAAATGGAGGACGTTGGAGGGCTCACCACCATGACGTTAACCCTAGAAGAGTTAGAGATACTGATAAGCGCCCGAGCTATGAAGATGGTGCAATAGCAACAGGAGATAGCAACCGAGTGTCGAACGCTGAATGACCCGACCATGTCCACTACCGGCCAGCATGCTAAATGTGGGACTCGAGTGGAGGGTCACGTTGTGTGCCAGCCGAACCACCAACCAACGAGCATTTTCCACCAAGCACCCATTCCGACGACCAACTTACCACCAATGCCTAATGCCCAATGCCCAATGCGTCGATCTCATACCACATAGCGTTATTCAGAACACCTTTAAAAGAGCATGACCAAGCGGAGAGGACACAATGATCCTCCTCTGAGAACACACTTGCTCGGAATGCTTATAAGGGCAAAGCACCTCGAACAGACGACTCCCTTGAGCGGATAAATCTATAATTTTCCCAAGAAATCTTGGACAACCAGCTATTTGCTCACTTTCGACCCTTGTTAATCGGGGAGTACGAAGGATCAACTGATCCAGAAGATCATTTACTTAAGTTTGACAACATGGTCACACTCCACCAGTACATTGACGAAGTCAAATGCTGAGTGTTCCTCAATATATTGTTTGGCTCGATGCAAAGATGGTTCAAACGACTGCCGATTGGATCCATTCACAGCTTCAAGGATTTCCAAGCAGCCTTTCTCCAACATTTTGCCAACAACCATCGATATCAGAAGACGACTATAAATTTGTTCTCCCTTAAGCAAGGACCCAAGGAGACATTACGGACCTTCATCAAGAGATTCAACTAAGTGACCATGGACGTCCCATCAGCCACTTAGGAAATTCTGATAATTGTCTTTTCACAAGGATTTATGGATAATGATTTTTTTCGATCCCTCATCAAGAAGTCTCCGAGGGACTTTGATCATTTGCTCGGATAGACTACCAAATATATCAACTTGGAAGAAGCTCAGTCAGCTCGGAAGAAAGAAATAATCCCCAAGCCGATTGCTATTCACAAGGCCGATCGGCCAATGCAATGCGCCCCTAAAAGGGCCCCGAACAGGTCCTCAACAGCAACATTAGGAGTTTCGACCGCATGCAGTCTAGCATATGGAAGTTGAACATGTTGGTACAATTCACATTAATGATCTAACTCAGATTTTCATGAATGACAAGTGGATTAAAGTTGGAGTGTTTTGTGATCTAATTGTTTTACCAAGTGTGTAGGAGTTGACGGGTTTGGAGGACCTAACACTAGGTTGAAATCCAGCTAGGTCAGCGAGACTCGATATCTAGCAGAAAGTCCGGCTGGGTTCATGGGACTTGACAACCAGCCGAAGTCCAGTTGGGTCTGCGAACCTGACAACTGGCGGGAAGACCTAGTGGGTCAAAGACAAGCCAAACGACTACAATTGGTAAGTAAGAAGTAAGCAACTAGATGAGAGATCCAGTGAGGACACATTCTCGGTTGAGGGAATTATAGGCGTCGGTCCTACTTAGGTTAATTTAAGAAATCTAAATTGAGACCTTGACTAGATCCTGATCTCGAAGAGATATAATCTAATTACTACTCCTATCTTACTATATTATGATAACTTTATTTTACAGGATAAACATATTTGTGTTGCCTTGGAATAACTTTTTTTTGTAAGGAAGATGTCTAGAAAAAAGAGTGTCCAAGCACCCAAAAGGGATCCATGCGCTCAGACTCGAGGCGCCCGAAGCTAGTTTGGGTGCCTGGACTAGCCTAGCTCGAGCGGCCTGGCCAGACACCCAGGCGGTCAGACACTCTGAATTGGTCCAGGCACTCGGACTAGAAATTTCATCCCGAACCTGAGTTGGAGCACGACGACTAGAAATTTCAAATTTTGATAATTTTCTAAACGAACATTTAACAACTTTAAGTAAATTTGACTTTGAATAAATCGTTACCATATTCGGACCTTTGAAAACGGATGCGGATCCGTGGCTTCTCTCGGACTCGATGTCGATCTCGGAATCGCTGTAGTTTCCAGGCTCGTACTCTTCCTCAGAATCAGATTCTTTGTTTCTTTCCATAAAGGCAAGATGGCTAGAATGCTTTGGTTCTTCTGCATTGGAATCCTCGGAGGATGACTCGTCCCATGTCGCATGAAGGGCTTTCTTTCTTCTTGTCGACTTGGGCCTTTCTTCCTTCCGATTTGGGCATTCATTTTTTGAAATGCCCCTTCTTGTTGCATCCGTAACAAATCATTTCTGATTTGTTTTGCATCTGGTTAAGTGATGTCTTTTTGGCACTTCTTTTGAATTTCTTCTTCGTCAACAATCTCCAGACCATGTTGAATAGTTCTTCTTCATTTGTTGAGTCAGAGTCTGACTCACTTTCTAACTCATTCTTTATTCTTGATTTTGTTTCCTTGCTTGGACCTGCATACAAAGCAACTCCTTTCTCGACATGGCTCACGTTAGATTGTTCATGTAATTCCAATTCACAAAATAACTCATCTAACTTCAGAATTGAAAGATCCTTAGAAACTTTGTGAGCATATACAATTGATGCCCACAAAGCATTACGCGGAAAGACATTTAGTGTGTACCTTATTGTGTCGTGGTTCTCCAGATTGTTAGGACCAAAAGTAGCTAGAGGGGGGGGGGGGGGGGAATAGCTCGTCGCGTTCGCTCGTTGCTCGGCGTTGCTTGTTTCTTCAAGAATATGCAGCGGAAAATACAGAAACAAATACAACAACGCTAACACGGTTGGTTTACTTGGTATCCACCTCACAAGAGGTGACTAGTCCAAGGATCCACACCACGCACGCACCCTCCACTATGAAAACACTCCTTTTCGGTAACTACCGAGGGCGGAGAAGCCCTACAAGACTCTCAGTACAAGAAGAAAGGAAAGGGAAACAAAATACAAGCGCAAAGCTTACAATGAGTACAGAAAACCCTAACCCTAGCTTCTCTTCTTGCCTTTGATCCGCCTCTTGACTTAGAAAGCTTCCAAGATCCTTCAAGAACTGGCGATCTGATCTTTGAGAGCGCTGTGGAGGAGCTGGCGAGTAATCTGGAGTGAATCGGAGAAGCGATGCCGCAGCCATCACACGCCTGCAGCTATAAACGACGCCAACGGTCGGATCCCGATCGATTCGAATGTTCCCAATCGATCGGGGAGGCTTTGGATCGATCCACGGATCGATCCGGAGGCCTGCTGCGGCCTCACCGGATCGATCCACGGATCGATCCGGCGCTTATCGAGAGCGTCCCAATCGATCCATCGATCGATTGGGACCTCTGATCGATCCACGGATCGATCCGGAGGCTCTCTGTTCGCTGGGATCCGGATCAATCCAGCGATCGATCCAGCACGGATCGATCCATCGATCGATCCAAAGCCTTGATTTTGTCCAAAACCAAGTCTCAAACCTCCCAAACCAACATCCGGTCAACCTTGACCTGTTGGTATGTCATGCCTAGCATCTAGTCACTCCCTTGACCTGCTAGGACTCCCTTACCAAGTGTCCGGTCAACCCCTTTGACCCACTTGGACTTTTCTCTGTGCCAAGTATCCGGTCAATCCCTTTGACCTACTTGGACTTTTCTTTCATACCAAGTATCCAGTCAATCCTTTGACCTACTTGGACTTCCCAGCACCAGATGTCCGATCATCCTTGATCCATCTGGATTTTTCCTTGCCTGGCTTCACTCACCAGGACTTTCACCTAGCTTCACTCACTAGGGTTTTCCATCTGCCTAGCTTCACTCACTAGGACTTTCACCTGGCTTCACTCACCAGGATTTCCATCTGCCTAGCTTCACTCACTAGGACTTTCACCTGGCTTCACTCACCAGGACTTTCACCTGGCTTCACTCACCAGGATTTCTTCTGCCTGGCTTCACTTACCAGGACTTTCCTTCTGCCTGGCTTCACTCACCAGGACTTTCATTTTGCCTAGCATCCCAGTTAGGACTTCCCAGTCAAGTATCCAGTCAACCTTGACCTACTTGACTCTTCTTAAATCAATATCTTATTGTCAAACATCTAAACCCAAACCAAGACTCAGCTTGGTTACCCAGGTCAACCTTAACCTGAGGGATATTGCACCAACAATCTCCCCCTTTTTGATGTTTGACAATACCACAATAACACTTACAATCCCATATGTAAGTTAGGCTAATCCCATAGCCTCCTTCTTCATGCCACTAGGTAATGAAAGCATAAATTAAGCTCTTCATTCTCCCCCTAAGAGGGCAAACTCCCTCTAGGTAATGAAAGCCTAACTTACTCCCTTTCATGAGTCCTTTCATTCTCCCCCTATGACCTTCCCATAGGTAATGAAGGCCTAAGCTTAACCATACATTCTCCCCCTATTGGCACACATCAACCCATCGTTGGACACACATCAACCTATGCTCCAATTCTGGGCACACTTCAACAAATCCATTTGTTGAAGACTCTCCCCCTGAAGAGTTGCTCATCGTTGTTCACAACCTCACTCGTTGTGATCAACACGATAATGAAGGTCTCATACCCTTCATTTATCCTTAACTTCTCCCTCAATGTAGACAACTACCCAACCTTGAGCATTATCTACTACTTGAGTGTCCACTTGAAATAATGAGGATATCCACTCCCCATTTCAAGTTTAAATGCTCAACCTTGAGCAAGTTCACAACAGAAGGTTAACCACCTTCCAAGGTTCATGAAAAATAATTTTCATGTCTTTAAAGAGTCCCTCCCCCTAAAGACATGGTGGTAACTTCTGTCATTGCACCAACAATGACTTGGAATCCCTAAAACATTAGGAAACCCAAATTTAGAAGTTTTGAGGTTCAAATATTCAAAATTTGAAACAACCTCAACCTAAACTTCTACTTAGTCTTCGTTAACCAATCCATCCTTGTTTTCAACATGAAAACACCCTTTGTATGTATACAAATGTATTTAAGGGCTTTGGAATGGTTACCTAGACTCAAAGAGGTTCAAAGATGCTGAAATCAAGCCTTCCCAGCCAAAATCAGCAACTTGGATCGATTGAAGTTGGGTTCCAATCGATTGAACCTTTCTGAATCGATCCACTGATCGATTCAGACTCCCTGGATCGATCGGCTGATCGATCCAGCGAGCTTCTGCTCGCGGGAATTACCGTTTGAATCGATCCATGGATCGATTCAGGAACTCCAATCGATCTATGGATCGATCGGAGCTCTGATAGTTGCTGAAATTCTATTTCAGTCAACTTCAGAAACCCCTAGAAAATTCTACAAAAATCCAAAAATTATGAAATTTCGTGTAGACATCATTTAGGGCATACTTAATCATGGAAAAATAGCTTTCTATGAAAATACATCATATTTTCAAAGATTGACACAAACTTGAAAACTTGCAAAAACTTTAGTGTTTTTCTTCAAGTTTGTGTCTAACTATTCAATGGTGATTACTATCAAAAGATAGCCTTCACCAAGGTTTTCCAAAAACATTTTAAAAACATTTCCAAAACCAATATCCCATCACATTCCTTGGGCTTAATGCACATGACTTGTACATTAGCTTTTCCAATGATGGGAAAACACATAACTATGTGTTTTGATGAACCTAAAACTCAAAAGAATGCACTAAATCAACATCTTGAGCTTTGTTCATCATCCTAACATCTCACTAGTATATAATATGCACTAAAACACATACAAGTCACCTTATAGTCTTTGTGAGATGTAGATTTTGGTTTTTGCCCTAATCTAGGGATCATGCATATTTATCTAGGCATTTTAGAAATATTAGACATCCACCTAGGATGTCACTTGTCAATAAGTGTCGTTAAATGCCATTTGTCCTTAATTACAAGGAAATAAACTTAATGCATGATTATGTTATGACATATATCAAAAGAAAATAATTTTCAAAAGAAAATATCCTATTACTACATGATGTATGAATGTCATGACATGGTATTTTTGGATTTTTCATAATAAAACATGAATGCAAAACTAGACATGATGTCATGGCATATTATGGGCAAACAATCATGGCAAGATTTAGCATAAATAAAATATACCTAGATTAACTATCTAAGTATCCTTAAAGTCTTAGCTAAACTTACAACTTACACCTAGATTGCCCTAAAGTGCTACAAGAGAATGCCAAAGCCTAAATTTGGCATTTCTAATTTCCTTGATTTAATGTATGCCAATTGAAAATAAACATGTCCTCAAATGTTGGCATATTCCATTTTTCCTCAAGAGTAGCACTTTTAAATTTAAGGCCCGGATTGCCTTAAATTGCCTAAGAACATACCAAAATCCCAACTTGATAGTTCTTATGAATTTCCCAATATGTGCCATTTAAGATTAAAATCAATTCTTCCACCATTAGGCACATTTTACTCTTTCAAGGAGTAATCAATAGGTCCATTTCATTTTCAAAGGTTAACTAAAACCTTGAAAATGCTCCTTGAGTGTCAATTTCCTCAAAGTTGGGTTAACTACCCTTCTAATCGGAGTTGACACTCTCTAACCCATCTATGGGGTAGAGAAGATGCTCCTAGAAACCCAACACCTATTGGTGCTCCTTGGATGCTCTAGGTACTCACTAGGGATAACTTCCCTAGATACCTTCCTAGTGACCTTGTTGGGCTTCTTAGAAGCCTTGGTCACATTTTCTAGGTCAACTCTAGGGATAGCCTCCCTTGTGACCTTGTTAGTGACTTTCTTAGACTTCTTAGAAGTCTTAATCACTTTGGTTGCAAAGATACTTCTAGGGATATCTTCCCTTGTATCCTTGACTTGACCTCTAGACTTAGGATTCGTTCCATAACTATATGGAACCCTATGATAACTAGGCACATCCTTCTTAGCTTTTGGTTTGTATCCCAAACCTTTATGGCCATTGGATGGCTTTGATTTTCCTAAACCTAAGTTATGCTCACTTTGCCCTAATAGGATATTTTCCATCATTTTTAGGGTCTTCTCCATTTTATCAAGTCTTGACCTCAAGACTTGATTTTCTCTCACTAAGTCTTTAGTATTTGATCCATGAGCATTTTTGTTTCTAGGCTTGTATCTTACATCCTTAGAGTTATCGCCTAGGTTTTTACCTACATTCCTAGCCTTAGGGATAGTAGTTTTGGCATGTAGGGCCACATGCTTTTCCTTAATGCCCTCATGCTTTCTATTCTTATGGTAAATTGCATTAAAATGATAAAAATTTGATCTATTTTCCTTTTTACCATAACGTAAAGGGGTAGGCTCAATAAATGTTACCTTCTTCTTTACCTTGGAGGCTCCCCCTTGACTAATGCCTCCTTGAGCCTTGACCATCTTCTTCCCCTTGGGGCATTGACTTCGGTAATGCCCTTTTTGGTTGCAAGAAAAACACACAATGTGCTCCTTGCTCCTTTTTATTCCGGGGATGGTCTCCTTGGGCTTCTCCTTGTCCTTTTGTGCCACTTGGCCCTTCTTCTTGGCCAAGTTGGGACACTTGCTCTTATAGTGCCCATGTTCCCTACACTCAAAACATATTATATGATTTTTATTTTTAATTGAAACATTTATACCTTCTTGTATAGGGATGGCACTTGCTCCTCCATTTGATATTTCTTGACTTTCGGAGGTGGCACCATCTTCTTCTTCTTCACTTGACCCGGATGTAGAAGCTTCTCCTTCTTCTTGATCCGGCGTCACCAAGGATTGCTCCCCCTCAATCCTAGAGGTGGAGGCTTCATCATCTTGAATATGAAACAAGGAGTATGCTCCTTCCTTGTTCCCTTCGTTGCATTCCCTTGAGGATGAAGCTTCTTGGGTTTCCTCTTCTTCGGAGGTTGAGCATCTCTCAACCTCGGAGTCCTCCTCTTGGTCTTGCTCCAAAGAGTCACCCTCTCTGAATTCTTCATGATCTTGTACAGTGGAGGGGATCTCTTCATGAAGCTTAGCCAATTTGCTCCAAAGTTCCTTGGCATCTTCAAACTCTCCAATTTGTTCCAAGATGTTGCTTGGCAATAAATTGACCAAAAGCTTGGTCACTTTGTCATTGGCCTCACATCTTTGGATTTGGTCTTTGCTCCACTTGCTCCTTTTGAGTACTTTGCCCTTGGAATTTGTGGGAGCTTCAAAACCTTCCATGAGAGCAAACCATTGCTCTATCTCCATCATAAGAAAATTTTCGTTTCTTGATTTCCAAGAATCGAAGCTTGTAGATGAATATGGTGGAGCCACCCTTGTGTCAAATCCAAGTCCATCTTGGAATTGCATCTTGAAGTTGAGCTTGATAAAATCTTGAACTTGAAGAATTTGCTCCAACTTCTTCACCCCTCTAGATTTTCTTGTTATGCTTGACCCTTCCGGCGATGATTCCGGTGAAGAGCGGCCTTACTCTGATACCACTTGTTAGGACCAAAAGTAGCTAGAGGGGGGGTGAATAGCTCGTCGCGTTCGCTCGTTGCTCGGCGTTGCTTGTTTCTTCAAGAATATGCAGCGGAAAATACAGAAACAAATACAACAACGCTAACACGGTTGGTTTACTTGGTATCCACCTCACAAGAGGTGACTAGTCCAAGGATCCACACCACGCACGCACCCTCCACTATGAAAACACTCCTTTTCGGTAACTACCGAGGGCGGAGAAGCCCTACAAGACTCTCAGTACAAGAAGAAAGGAAAGGGAAACAAAATACAAGCGCAAAGCTTACAATGAGTACAGAAAACCCTAACCCTAGCTTCTCTTCTTGCCTTTGATCCGCCTCTTGACTTGGAAAGCTTCCAAGATCCTTCAAGAACTGGCGATCTGATCTTTGAGAGCGCTGTGGAGGAGCTGGCGAGTAATCTGGAGTGAATCGGAGAAGCAATGCCGCAGCCATCACACGCCTGCAGCTATAAACGACGCCAACGGTCGGATCCCGATCGATTCGAATGTTCCCAATCGATCGGGGAGGCTTTGGATCGATCCACGGATCGATCCGGGCCTCCATCGAAACACGCTGGATCGATCCACGGATCGATCCAGCGCTTATCGCGCGAAGCAGCCGCGTCCCAATCGATCCACTGATCGATTGGGACCTCTGGATCGATCCACGGATCGATCCAGAGGCTCTCTGTTTGCTGGGACAGGTCTGGATCGATCCACTGATCGATCCAGCACTTGATTTTTGTCCAAAACCAAGTCCCAAACCTCCCAAACCAACATCCGGTCAACCTTGACCTGTTGGTATGTCATGCCTAGCATCTAGTCACTCCCTTGACCTGCTAGGACTCCCTTACCAAGTGTCCGGTCAATCCCTTTGACCCACTTGGACTTTTCTCTGTGCCAAGTATCCGGTCAATCCCTTTGACCTACTTGGACTTTTCTTTATCCAGTCAATCCTTTGACCTACTTGGACTTCCCAGCACCAGATGTCCGATCATCCTTGATCCATCTGGATTTTCCCTTGCCTGGCTTCACTCACCAGGACTTTCACCTAGCTTCACTCACTAGGGTTTTCCATCTGCCTAGCTTCACTCACTAGGACTTTCACCTGGCTTCACTCACCAGGATTTCCATCTACCTAGCTTCACTCACTAGGACTTTCACCTGGCTTCACTCACCAGGACTTTCACCTGGCTTCACTCACCAGGATTTCTTCTGCCTGGCTTCACTTACCAGGACTTTCCTTCTGCCTGGCTTCACTCACCAGGACTTTCATTTTGCCTAACATCCCAGTTAGGACTTCCCAGTCAAGTATCCAGTCAACCTTGACCTACTTGACTCTTCTTAAATCAATATCTTATTGTCAAACATCTAAACCCAAACCAAGACTCAGCTTGGTTACCCAGGTCAACCTTGACCTGAGGGATATTGCACCAACAAGACGTTGTGTGGGCAACGATCTTCCGAGATGAGAAACCACCAACCACCTTCTTCTCCTCCTAGCTAGGTTTGGCCACAAAAAGTTTAACCAAGGATGAAGAACAAAACACCAACCAAGCTCCAAGAGATGCTAGCTTTCTCTCCTTCTTCTTCTTCTTCTACTTCTCCAAGTAGTATCCGGCCGCCACAAGAGCTCCAAGCCTTTGAGAGTTTCATCTACCACAAAGAGGGAGAGAGGAAGAGGATGGTCGGCCACTCCAAGGAATAAAAGAGGGAGAGAAATAATAGAGGGTTGTATCTCATGAAGGCACCCTCACCCCTTCTTTTATATTCCTTAGCCTAGGCAAAGTAGGAAATTTAATTTCAATAAAATTTCCTTAATTCCCTTGACATGATTTAATTGAGAAAAATAAAATAAAATTTCCCCAATTAATCTCTAATGGCCGGCCACATTAAAAGAGATAAATTAGACAAGTTTTAATCAACAATTAAAACTTCCTAATTTGTTTCCGAAAATTTTAAAATTAAAATTTCTCTTTAAAAATCTCTTGATGGTTGATAAAAAGAAATTTCTATAATTTTAATTTAATCAACATGTGGATAATTTTAAAGAGAAAATAAAATATCTCACCAATCTACAAATAAGGAAAGAGATCTAATCTCTTTCTTTAATCTTTTATAGATCTTTTACAAGAGAGATATTTTAATTTTAATTCTCTTTAATAAATTATTTCTTCCACATAATAAAAATTAAAATTAAAATTCTTTTTTAATTTAATTTGGCCGGCCCCCACTAGCTTTAGTTCAAGCTAGGGCCGGCCACCCCAATTTTTACCTAGGTCGGCCCTAGCTTGGTTCCCAAGCTAGCTTGGCCGGCCCCCTATTGGTGGGTATAGAAGGTGGGTATAGGTGGGTATAGTACTCTATAAATAAGAGGCTACGATAGGGACCGAGAGGAGGAATTGGTTTTGGTCTCCCGATAAAATTAAGCATCCCGTGTTCGCCCCGAACACACAACTTAATTTTATCAATAATAATTCATTCCACTAGAGAACTATTATTGAACTACCGCACCAATCCCAAATTACATTTTTGGGCTCCTTCTTATTATGAGTGTGTTAGTCTCCCCGTGTTTAAGATATCGAATGTCCACTAATTAAGTGAGTTACTGACAACTCATTTAATTAATATCTTAGTCCAAGAGTAGTACCACTCAACCTTATCATCATGTCGGACTAAATCCACCTGCAGGTTTAACATGACAATCCTTATGAGCTCCTCTTGAGGACATTATCAACCTAGTATCTCTAGGACACAGTTTCCTTCTATAATCAACAACACACACTATAAGTGATATCATTTCCCAACTTATCGGGTTTATTGATTCATCGAACTAAATCTCACCCATTGATAAATTAAAGAAATAAATATCAAATATATGTGCTTGTTATTATATTAGGATTAAGAGCACACACTTCCATAATAACTGAGGTCTTTGTTCCTTTATAAAGTCAGTATAAAAGAAACGACCTCAAATGGTCCTACTCAATACACTCTGAGTGTACTAGTGTAATTATATAGTCAAGATAAACTAATACCTAATTACACTACGACCTTCTAATGGTTTGTTCCTTTCCATTTTGGTCGTGAGCTACTGTTTATAATTTATAAGGTACTGATAACATTATCTTCTGTATGTGACACCACATACTATATTATCTACAATATAAATTAATTGAACAACTACAACTAAATGTAGATAATTTGACCAAATGTGATTCTTTATTCATAATGAATGTTTACAAAGCTTAGGCTTTCAGTATACACTCCAACAAAAGTGATTCAGAAATTGCTGCTCCAATTGTTCCCAACTTGTGATGCTTTGAGGATGGAAAGAATATAACTAAGTCCTTGCTTTGTCCTTGATACTAAATGGAAATGCCATCAACCGGACTGCATCTGTTGATACTCTTTCACAATTCACCAAATCACAAAGCTCTAGAAATGTCTCAAGATGCAGATAAGGACTTTCTGATGTTTCTCCTCCAAATTTGTGACCTTGTATCATGGAAATTAACTCTGGGTCTAGTTGGAAATTTTTTGCTTAAATATGAGGCTGCACAATGGGAGACATAAATCTTGCAGAAATAGGTGCCAAGAAATCTCTTAAGGCCCTGCTTGACATGTTAGTGCTCATCGAAATAAAATGAGTAAAAATAAAATGAAGAATTAAAGATAAGAAATGAAATGCTATATGAAAAACAAAAAATAAAATGCAGAATTTAAATTGCTAGAAGGAAAAAAAATGCAGATTTTTTTTTGATTATGTATATGGAAAACAAATTGCAATTTAAAATGGAGAAACAAAAACTATTCACAAGTCTAGGTTAACTAGATTGCTAATCTACTAATGTTAATGCGAACAATCCCCAACAACGGCGCCAAAAACTTGTTACGTAACCGTAATTATACGGTTTCGTCGTCAGTAATATAAAAGATTTGTCGAATCCACAGGGACTGTTGATTAAGCACTAGAGATGTCGCAAGCAAGTTATCTAGACGGTCGAGAGTTGGCTTTGGCGCTTGCAAACTATCGAGTGTGATTTAAGGGAGAAAGAGAAGGATGAGAGAAAGAGAAAGAACTGATCTTGGACAGAGTGAGCTTCGGGAGATGGATTCTAAGATTTCGGTTTCATTATAATACTAGGAGATACTACATGGATCACTTAGTTTCTACCCTCTATGTCCATGCTCTTGTAGGAAGTTAGATTGGTCAATATCCCTAAGTATCGAATAGAGACGATCCCTGTGAAATCCTGTAACGGTTAGCCCCCCTGTCATGAGGGCGCCTCGGTAGATCGCAAGAATTCGTGTCTAGTAAATATCAATAAGGATAAAGGTAGATGGTACGAGTTCCTACTTCCTTATGGAGGAATTACCTATTCTTTCAAGAGAATGTCCTAGACGTTCGTGAACGGGTTACCCTTGTCACTAGGGCCCCTCGGGTGTACGATCTAGAGCACTCTTTCTACGAGAGTAGCAATTCCTAAGGGATTGTTTCTCCTTTTAAGGGAACGTCTTAGACGTCCGGAAAGGGTTACCCCTGTCACTAGGGTACCTTGGTCAATACGCTCTAGGGCATCCCCTTTGCGGGATTAACCATCCTCCACATCAATCTACAAAGCATGAAATATAAATATGTCACACAAGCATGAATAAGGCATGAACAAGTCATCAAATAAAAATAAGATAAATCTACATAGTTCTACATCTCCATCACATTACAAGTACTCCCTAATCCTAGAAGAGGATGTCTACTCCATTGTGGGGGAAGAACAACTCCAGAACAATAAGAAAAGCATACTTTCAACCCTAGATGTGAGAAGAAAGGGGAGAAGAGATGCTTGCCGATGATTATGATGTCTTGGGGATGCCTCCTTGCTCCGGAGATGGACGGATCGTGAAGAGACGGTGGTGGTAGACCCGACCCCAGGCCGGGTCTGGCCCGGACCCGGCCCAGGTCCGTAATCGGGTCAACGGGCTGGTTGCCCGTTGACCCGGTTCGCCGGGTCGAACCGGAACCAGCCCGGCAAGTTGCCAGGCCAGTTCCGGTTCATTGGTTGTAAAACCGGCGAACCGCCGGTTAACCGGCGGGTTGAACCGATGGTTCAACCGTAATTTTTTTTTTTTTAAACGGCTTGAACGGGCGGTTAACCAGCGGTTCATAGCCGTTGGAACCGCCGGTTAACCGGCGGTTCGTAGCCGTTGGGAGGGTTTTTGGGTATTTTTTTTTCAACGGTTAGGATCATTTGATCGTTTTTTGATCAATGACTATGATTTAGTGTCCATTACTATCAAAACTCTATAAATAGATAGCTCATTTCATCATTTTTCACACACATCTTCTCTACTCTTAATCGCATTTTCGTATTCTCTAATCTCTACACGCTTTCATTTTCAATTTTCAATTACAATGGAAGGAGGCCGCGGAGGTGCATCATCTTGAGCTCGGAAGGGAAAGCAAATAATGAATCCGCGGGAGGAGGACCCCAGCATTCAATCCACCGATGATGAGATCGAGCATCTTCCGAATCCGTTACCCGAAACACAAGGAAGTACCGATGCAATTACTTCTAAGGTTCGGGAACTTCCTCCTCTAAAGTCTTCTATTTTTACTAAACATTTTGAGAAGGTCACTCTTCCGTCGGGAGAAATGCGTGCAAAATGTAAGCACTGCAATGCTTCCTACAAATTCCAAGCCGACAGCGGCTATGGGTCGTTGAAACGACATGTAGAAACGAAGCACCCGACGGAATATGGACTCGACCGTTCTCAAACACAATTATCAAGATTTTCTTCAACTAGCGGTAGTACTGATTTGGGTTTATTTTATATTCGGATAATAAATTAAGAGAATCATTAGCTAAATTTATTTTCGTAGAACATCTTTCTTTTAGTTTTGGATCTAAATGCACATTTGAAGATTTTTGTAAAGAATCTCTTAATCCATGTGTTAAACGTGTTCCTAGGACTACACTTACTCATACAATTAAAAAATTAGTAAAACAAGGAAAAAAATTTAATTGATGAATTTAGTAAATTAGATAATAAAGTTTCTTTATGTTCCGATATTTGGAGTGATCATTGGCAAACACATTCGTATATGGGTGTGACTTGCCATTGGATTGATAACTCTTGGAACCTCCAAAAAAGATTATTAGCTTATAGAGTTTTTGATGAATCACATAATGCTCATAATATCGCACAATTATTATGTTTAATTTTAGAAGAATATGGTTTAACTCATAAAATATTTTCAATATCATTAGATAATGCTAGTTCTAATACCGCTTGTATAGATGATCTAAAATTTGTTTGTCAACCTATTATTGGAGGTTTATTTTTTCATATTCGTTGTGTATGCCATGTTTTAAATTTATGTGTTTAAGATGGTTTAAAAATTTTAGAAAGTTATATTAAACCAATTAGAATTACAATTTCTTATTTATGGTCTCATCCATCTATAATGAAACAATGGGGTAGGTTTTGTAAAATTAATGGAATGAGACCTAAAAAATTTCCACGTGATGTACCAACACGTTGGAATTCAACATACCAATTATTACAAGATTCATTTCAATATAAAGAATTATTATGTTCATTTTTTGTACAAAACACTAATACTAATATATATTTATTTTCACAACAATGGAATATTTGTAGTAATATTTATGAAATTTTAAAAGTATTTAATGATGCAACCGAACAACTTTCCGGTGTTTATTATCCCACTGCTCAATTAGTTTTAGAAAATTTTTCTAATATAGTATTAGTTTTAAATGAACATATTAATAATGAATCTTTATCTCCTTGCATCTTAGCTATGAAAACTAAATGGGAAAAATATTTTTATTTAATTCCTGAAATTTATTTAATTGCATTTGCTTTAGATCCTAAATTTAAATTAGAAATTTTACAAGAAATGTTAATTTTATATTATGACTCTTTAATTCCAATCAAAGATTCTTCTTCCCCTGATCCAGTTAATATTATATATAATGTTAGAATTTATTTATATGATATTTATAATCAATATTATGCAAAATATGGAACACAAATTAATATTTCTAAAATTCAACAAACTACTAGTAGTAATTTAAAACTTACAAAAGCACAACTCTTATTAAAAGAACGGACAAAACGTCCATGAGGATCCTCAAGTTCCACACAAGAACTTGAGAATTATTTTACTACTTCTTTTGATTTTAATGAAGCAGATAGCGAAAACTTCGATATCTAAAGTGGTGGTCACAGAAGGCTCAAAGCTTTCCCATTCTCTCCGTGATCGTAAAAGAAATTTTAGCTTGTCCAGTGTCAACTGTTAATGTGGAGCAGACGTTTAGTGCCGGCGGCAACATATTAGATGAACGATGATCAACTTTGTCTCCCGACTCATTGGAAGCCCAAGCATTACTAGACGATTGGACCAGAGTGGAGAAAAGAATCCAAGGAATGCAACTTTCAGATGACGAAGTTGAAGATTTTGATACTGAAGGAACAAATACGACAGGAACAAGAAATGGAAGTAAATGAAAATGTAAAAGGATAAAAATGTAAAAGAACTATGTGAGCTTTGATTCCCCTAAAGGGATACGTAGGCAACTTAAATAAGTGCAAGCCCTTTTTTCAATAAATTTTAATTTCTAATTTTTAATGTTTAATGTTTAATTTTTTTTAACATATTAATCTTGAACCGTGGCGAACCGTGACGAACCGTGAACCGAACCGTGAACCGACGGTACTAAATCGTGAACCATAACCGTCTTGGGCGGTTAAGGTTAAGGGTCGACCTGCCTGGAACTGTCGAACCGGCGGTTCCGAACCGTCGAACCGTCGGTTCCGAACCGTCGAACCGTCGGTTCCGAACCGTGGTCAGGTCTAGGCGGTGGATGAAGCTCGACGACTTTCCCCGAGGGGAGGGATGAAGTCCCGAACCAAAGATGAACCCAAGAATAGGGTTCTTGACCCTTTTATACGCTAGGGAACGGGCGTTGCACGGGTCGTGGCACAACCGTGCAAGGTTGGCACGGCCACGCCTTTCCTTCCTTCTGGTTGAGTGGCACGGCCATGCAAGATTGCACGACCATGCTTTGCTTCCTCTCTCAAGTGGCCACACGACCGTGCAAGGTTGCACGACCGTGGCCTTCTGCTTCTCTGCCCAGGGTCACACGGTCGTGTGGCTTCACACGACCGTGACCTTCCTCCTCTCTGGAATGCTGCTTGGCCACGGGTTGATTGGCACGGTTGTGCCATTTGGCACGGCCGGAACATGCTCATGGCCACACGGTCGTGTGGCCTTGCACGGCCCAAGCTCCTGTGTGCCCTTTTTCTCCATTTCCGCTCCAAATAACGTCCTATCAACAAAAAAACAAGCAAAGAGCAGATCTCCGAAAAAAAAAGTATTTATGATGAGTACACACTAAAGGAGACGATTATGCAAAGAATATGTATGCATAAAGCAAGTGAATGTGCGCTAAAACATGTATAAACAATCATGAGATCTACGCACATCAAGGCCTCTCCTCCCCTTCTTTTATATTACTTGCCCATGGCAAATAAGGAAAGACTTTTTACAAAAATTAAAATCTTCCTCTTGTTTTTCCTTTTCCCTTTTCCTTTCCCTTGATTGAATCAATCATCAAATCAATGATTGGATGATTTATTGATTGGCCGACCCCTTGCTTGGGCACCAAGCAAGGGTGGCCAGCCCCTTAAAAGGAAGGAAATACTTTTGTAAAAATTTTATAAGCAAAGAAGAAAAGCTCTTATAAAATTTTACAAGCTCTCTTTTAATTTCTAAAGTGGATGTTAAAAAGAAAAGTTTTAAAAATTAAAACCAAGTTTTAAAATTTAAAACATCTCTTCTAAAAATTTCCTTTTTTAACATGGTTACAAAAATAGAAAGTTTCAAATTTAAAACTTCTCTTCCTTTTTTTTTCTAAAAACCATGAGGATGGTTAAAAAGGGAAAGTTTTAAAATTTTTAAACTTTCTTTTAAATCATGTGGCCTAATTCAAATAAGGAAAGTTTTATATTTTAAAATTTCTCTTTTAAAACTTGTAGTTTTTTACAAAGAGAAGATTTTAAAAATTCAAAACACCCCTCCTATTTGAATTTATTATAGTCGGCTCCTCTTTGCTTGGACACCAAGCAAAGGGCCGACCCCATTGTGAAGGAATTGGCCGGCCCCTATGGCTTGGTCACCAAGCCATGGGTCGGCTCCCTCATGGACACCAAGTGTAACAACCCGGCCCTCTTGGCCCATTTGGCGGCCCATTTGGCGACCTCTCATGTCGTCGACCGTCGGCCCTTATGTCGTCGGCCCATTTGGCGACCTCTAATGTCGTCGACCGACGACCCTTGGCCGTGTCATTACTCACTAGGACTTTCCACCCCTGGTCAGTGGATTTTACATGAGCGGTCGCCAAATGGGCCGACGACATAAGGGTCGATGGTCGACGACCCGAGGGTCGCCAAATGGGCCGCCAAATGGGCCAAGAGGGTCGGGTCGTTACACCAAGAAGGGCTTTCATGAGTGGACTATGAGGTACTAATGAGGCTACGACAGGGACCTAGAGGAGAAATTGATTTTGGCCTTTCGATGAGCTTAAGTATCCTGTGTTCGCCCCGAACACACAACTCAAGTTCATCAATAATAACTCATTCCACTAGAAAGTTATTATTGCACTACCGTACCAATCCCAAATTACATTATGGGCTCCTTCTTATCATGAGTGTGTTAGTCTCCCTATGTTTAAGATATTGAATGTCCATTAATTTAATGAGTTACTGACAACTCATTTAATTAATATCTAGCTCCAAGAGTAGTACCACTCAACTTCATTGTCATGTCGGACTAAGTCCACCTGCAGAGTTTAACATGACAATCCTTATGAGCTCCTCTTGGGGACATTCTCAACCTAGATAACTAGGACACAGATTCCTTCTATAATCAACAACACACACTATAAGTAATATCATTTCCCAACTTATCGGACCTATTGATTTATCAAGCTAAATCTCACCCTTTGATAAGTTAAAGAAATAAATACTAAATATATGTGATTGTTATTATATTAGGATTAAGAGCACACACTTCCATAACAACTAAGGTCTAGTTCTTTTATTAAGTTAGTATAAAAAGAACTTACCTAAAATGGTTCTACTCAATACACTTAGAGTGTACTAGTGTAATTTATTAGTTAAGATAAACTAATACCTAATTACACTACGACTATTCCAATGGTTTGTTCCTTTCCATCTTAGTCGTGAGCAACTATTTATAATTTATAAAGAACTGATAACATGATCTTCTGTGTGTGACACCACACACCATGTTATCTACAATATAAATTAATTGAACAACTATACTTAACAAATAAATGTAGATATTGACCAATGTGATTCTTTTATTTCTAAATAAATGTTTATACAAAAGCTAGGCTTTTAGTATACACTCTAACACTTGGCCTCCAATTTTACAAACACAGGGATCCTTTTGATAATATAATTGGTCCCGACTTTACATAGAGTTTCTCAGAGATCTCAACGTATTGATTCCTGATTTGTTTTACTTTTGTTTCGTTGTATTCACATTTTGTAATGTTATTTCAGATGTCGTCTATTTGTATAGTTTTATGGTCTACGAAAACTATGATATATATATAAATTAATAAATTTCCTGATTATTCTGTTTAGATGGTTCTTAGGGTTTCTTATATTATATTGTCACTGAGTAGGGTACCGGGAACTATACCCCTGGGGGCGTGAGCGGATTGGTGACGTTGCGTATCGACTTGCATTACCCCAACTTTAGCAGGAGTGTATAATGTCTTTCATGTTTCTATGCTGTGGAAGTATGTTCCAAATCCGACACATGTCCTAGAGAAGCTTAAAGTTCCTCTACAGCTTGATGCGACATACAAAGAATCCCCTGCTCGTATTCTGGATCACAAGGAACATCGGTTGCGGAACAAATGCATCCACCTCGTAAAGGTTGGATGGCAACACCACTCCGATTAGGAAGCAACTTGGGAACCCGAGGATGATATGCTGTAACGACCCGCCTCCTACTGACTAGGCTGCGAGGCCGATCGCTACAGTTATGCTGTGCTGGACTACTAATGCGGAATGAAAATTGGCTAATTTAAAATTTTACTGAACTAAATACTGTAAAGTTTAACTTAGTGTTCTAGGTGTACCTAGGAGTTGTACACATGTTAAGGGAGGTGTTTACAACTGATAATAAACTTCGGATCGATCCACAGACCGATCTACTGATACTGGCACGGTAGGAAACTCCGGATCGTTCAACCGACCGATCCATAAACTATGCTGCAATTCTGTACGCTGCTGGATGTCGACCGATCCAGCTGGTCCCTGATCGGTCAATGAGACCGATCGGTTGCTGACCGATTAGTGAGCCATTTTTTTTCAGGAGTCCTCGATCGATCCGATCGATCGAAACGCGATCTATCGCGAACAGAGAGCCGATGGGTCGATCCGATACTCCCTGATCGATCTGCTGACCGATCAAGGGTTTCGATTTCGTATCAGATAGCACTGATGCGTGCCAAGGTCATTACACAACGCTATAAAAGCTAAGAGAAACATTCTACTAGGTAATGGCTAACATACTAAACATGATTAAGGCATAGAATACTAATTCATGGCATGTAAACATATGGAAACCAAAACTAACAAGGTTTTAAACTGTTCTCTTGCTAACTAATAGAAACATAAGATAACGCTTGCTATAAGTACTAATGCATACTGAACACGTGCTAAAGCATAATAAAATAAAACTCGATCCCTAGGATCTTTATTCCAGTTCCTTCCACACACATCTTGATCTGCATTGACCTCCAGCCTCCACTGCTAGTCCATTTTCCTTTTACCTGTATCTGCAGTATAAGGAAAATAGTATCTGTAAGCTAAAAACTTAGTAAGAAACCATCTACCTCACTAAAACATGCATACGATGCAAATATGATTTTAAACCATGCTGTTTGAAAGAATATGCTAAGTATACTGAATAAACTAAACATGGCATGACATATAAGCATACAATCATGGCATATCTAAAGCTGAACATGATATCAATCACATGGTATCAATCAAGAACTAAGCTGATACTAAAAACTGAGCTAAGCTAATACTGAGCTACTGCTAGGACTGTACTGAATTCACGAACTAATGTGGGAAAGGTTGAAAACCATATACATATAGTAAGTAAAAATACTAAACATGCTGCTGAGGGGCCCTGGCGCGCATCCCTAACTAGACCCGGGATTGCAAGTTCCAAATCTAGTAGGGTTACTAGGTTAGCTAAACCTAGGGATGACTATGGGAGCCCAACCCAATGGATATCTAATCCAGTACAGTGCCACTGAAAAGTAAAATACTGAAATAGCTAAAACTATTTTGCTGAATCTAGATTATCTGAACCTAGAACTAGGTTGTCTGAACCTAGAGGCGACTGTGGGAGCCCACCCATTTGGACATCTAGTCTCATAAAAGCTGAAATAAAAACTGATCATGCTAATTAACATGTTCTATGACATTTAACTAAATGCCCACTGTATCATAAGGCTATGCTAGGCATTTTGTCGAGCATTTGGCTCTCTCTAACTCTCCTCTCGATCAGGGAGACCACCCCTAGGCACCCAGCAACGTCTAAACCCCTATCTACAGAGGATACACGTGCTCGGCCCATTTAGAGTTGCTCTCAAATCCCTAGATTTGTGAGAAGAGTTAAAATACACACTATATGCTGACAAAATTCAATAAAACTAATCTAATGCATAAAAGAAAACACGCGAGAGCTACTTATACTGCAGGTGAGGGGTTTCTTACCTTGTGTGCTAGATTTCTTACAAATCTAATCGCTAGAAATTCCGGTGGAGACGACTTCTCGACGATTCGCTCGCGTCCACGTGCTCTACTCGCGGAGGGAACGTCCTTGTGCTGAAATCGTCGCCGGAAAGTGACCTTGGGACCCTAGGGATGGAACCCTAGTTCTTCCCTTGTTGTGGCGCCGAGAGAAGGAGAGGGAGAGGTGGCGTCGGTGAGGTTTTGGAGAGGGTTGAACTAAGTTCTAAAAATAAACCAAACCCCAACTTAAATTTCCTATTTATACTAAGTAATTAATTCGGCCAAACCAATTATAAATATAATTGATTCCCTTTCCTTTCAGCACGGCCCTGCTGGGTTCACCGGTTACTAAGGCTAATTAAAGGTTTAGCGGATCCGAGAGGTCCCGGGTTCGATTCCCGCTTAAGCCATTTTACTTTTCTAATAATTTTTGCTACTTCCGCTACTCGGAAAATTTCGGAAAAATATCTAATAATTCCAGAAAAATCATAGAATATTCCTAAAATAGTTTTGAGAATTTTCGGGCGTTACAATCCCCCATACCTTATAAAAAGTTCGTCCTCGAATTTAGAATAATTCTGGGTACTTCTGTCTCATGCTGGCTTCTGTCTGCCTGTGCCAAATGACTTTGACTAATGGTACTTCCTTGTTCCGTAATTTCTTAACTGCTCGGTCTATTATCTGAATAGGCCGACTATCATAGCTGAGGTCTTCGCGGATCTGTACCGACTGGGGCTCAATCACCTGGGTGGCATCTGGGGTATGCTTCTTCAGCATAGAGACATGAAATACGTTGTGGACAGCTGACATTTCCTGGGGTAGCTCTAGCTCATATGCTACCTTGCCCACTCTTCTACTGATAAGGTATGGTCCCACATATCTGGGACTAAGTTTGCCCTTCTTCCCAAAACGCATCACTCCCTTCATGGGAGCTACTCCGACGAACACCGTATCCCACTAAAAACTCTATAGGTCTGCTACTGTATCAGATAGCTTTTAAGGCTCGAGTGCTCTATCCTCTGGCGGATCTACGGTATAGCTGCTGTGGTATCTGCCAGTCCGAAGTTCTAGTTCTTTCTGCTCACCACTCTCATACCAGAATGGAGATCTACACCTCCGCCCATAGAGTCTCATAAGGTGTCATACCGATAGTGGCACGATAGCTGTTGTTGTATGCAAATTCGCTAAACTCGGATATTTGCACCAACTTCCTTGAAATCTAGGGCACATGCTGGGAGCATATCTTCGAGTACTCGCTCTGTCTGTCCATCGGTCCGAGGATGGAAGGTTGTGCTAAACTTCAACTTCGTTCCCAAAGCTCATCCAGAAGTGTGATGTGAATCGCTATCTCTGTCCGATATAATGGTTCGTGGGACTCCATGTAATTTAACGATCTCCTTGAGATACAACCGAGCTAGCTGTTCCATGGAGTAGGATATCCCGATAGCTAAGCAGTGGGTTGATTTACTATTACCCGATGGTATCAAACCATTCGTGGTTCCGGGTAATCCCACTATGAAATCTATGGAAATATCCTCCCACTTCCATTCTGTAATCTGAATAGGCCTTAACCCTCTGACGAGTTAGGCGGTGCTGATATATCGAGCGACGTATCTCTTCATCCTGTGCCACCAAAATGTTTCTTCAAGTCTGTACATTTTGTGGAGCCAGACATCGTATAGGGAGTCTTGTGAGCCTCATCTAAAACCTTCTTTTTGAGTTCCTCCTGATCTGGAACACATAGCCTGTCACCAAAATACAACACCCCGCTATCTGATATTCTGAACTCTCCACCTTCTGATTCTGCTAAGCCTTGCTTGATCCTCTGAATTTCTGAGCTGTCTGGATGTCACCAAGCAAGGTAGACTCTAATGTCATAGTAGAGAGCTGTCCGACTATGAGTTCGAGACCGAAATCTGTGATCTCTTTCTGTAGGGGTGGTGACATGGCTGCTAGAGATAATAAGGTAGCACTGGACTTTCTGCTAAGTGCATCTGCTACCCTATTTGCTTTTCCTGGGTGGTAGAGGATGTCTATGTCGTAGTCTTTGACCAGCTCTAGCCATCTGCGCTGGCGCATATTCAGATCCTTCTGAGTGAAGAAGTACTTCAGACTCTGATGATCTGTATACACTCTGCACTGAGCCCCATACAAGTAATGTCTCCAAATCTTGAGATCGAACACTACTGCTGCAAGCTCAAGGTCATGAGTGGGGTAATTCCTCTCATAATCCTTGAGTTGTCTAGAGGCGTAGGCGATCACCTTGCCATTTTGCATCAGTACTGCTCCTAGTCCCAACTTAGAGGCATCACTATAGATGTCAAAGCTGCTGGTGTTGTCTGGTAGAGCCAAAATGGGAGCACTGGTCAATCTCCTTTTTAGCTCGCTGAAGCTGTTCTCACAGTCCTCTGTCCACTGAAATTTCCTGTTCTTTCTGGTAAGAGCTATCAGTGGGGAGGCTATCCTGGAGAAGTCCTCTATAAACTTCCTGTAATATCCTGATAATCCCAGAAAGCTCCTCTTAGGTCTCTTCCAGCTTTATCGCTTCTATCTTGTTGGGATCTACCATAATACCATCCTTTGAGATGATATGACCCAGAAGGACACTTGATCTAGCCAAAATTCACATTTCGTGAACTTAGCGTATAGATTCTGCTGAAGGGTCCGCAATACTAGTTTCAGGTGCTCTGAGTCTTCCTGGTTCCCGAGTAGATAAGGATGTCATCGATAAACACAATAACAAACTTATCTAAACACTCCCTACTCTGCTCATGAGATCCATGAATGTAGCCGGAGCATTGGTCACGAAAGGGCATGACTACGAACTCGTAGTGTCCATATCGGTTCTGAATGTTGTCTTGGGTATATCCCTTCTTTAACCTTCACTGATGATAACGATCCGAGATCTATCTTAGAGAACACTGCTCCCTTTAGCTGGTCGAATCATCGATTCCGGGAAGGGATACTGTTCTTGATCGTGACTTGGTTGAGTGCCCGTAGTCATAGGCGCATGCTTCCATCCTTCTTCTTCACGAACAATACAAAGCGCCCCATGGTGAGTGACTAGGCGATGAAGCCTTTGTCAAGCACTAGTTGCTCATGAAGTTCTTTTAGTTCACTCATGCGGTAAGGTGCTTTGAGATAGGATTTGTACCGGGGATGAGCTCTATCTCAAATTCGATCTCCCCGTCTCTGGTGTTAGGCCCGGTAACTCTTCAGGGAAGACCGGGTAGTCACATACGACTCGACCCTCTGCTAGCTATGGGTCCTTATCCTGGACTACAGGTGCTAAGAACCCCGTACATCCCGAATCCATCAACCTCCGTGCCTTCATAGCCGAGAGAAACTTCGGCCTTTCTCCGGGTTCTCCGATGAATTCGTGCTTCCGCTCAGTCGAATATGACTTTCGTTACGATTCTATGGAGGCACCGATTTGATCAAGAAGTCCATCCCAAGATAACGTCATAGTCGGTCATCTCTAGCACTATCGATCACAAAAGAGCTCTCTGCCTGCTATAATGAGCCAGCGCGTGGATGCCATGATCTCTCCGAAGGTAATGCCAAAAACTGACCACCGAGTACCTCCGAGGGTCTTTCTAATTTTAGGAAAACATCATGGCTATATATGAATGGGTTGTCCCAAAGATCAAATGTAGAGCACTATATCAAATGTTAATCGACCTGTGACAACCGCCGAGGCATTGGCCACGCCCTCTCGGTGAGTGAGTAGACCCTCGATTCACCATAGCCGAGGAGCTTCTAATCTGCCTCGGCGATAAGTGGACCTTCTAGAGCGGCTGCATCTGATATAACATGCTGAATCTGCTGTGGCCGAGGAAGACCGGTCTTGTTCGGGTCCATGTGCCCTTCTTGTCCACATTCAGAGCATCCTCGTGTGCCCTTACAAACCCCGGATGGAATTTCCCACAAGTAGCACACTTTGGATAACCGGGTCGCTTGCTAGATGGTCCTCCTTTTGGTCACTCCCTGATTTGCCTTTCCAATTAGAGCTGTGGCCTTGCTGTTTTGAGTGTGAGGGTTTCCTTGGCCTTTGACTCTTTTATGCTGCTCTGGTAATGCTCTGTGGTCAAGGCACCGCTCACTAATTCCTCCGTGGTTTGTGGCCTATGTATGCCACCACCCACGTTCACTGCTATCTCCGGCCTCAGGATCTTGAGCATCAACCGGATTCGTTCCTTCTCTGTGCTGACTAGCGGGCATAGACGAGCCAACCTGTTGAATTTCTTCACGGCTTCCTCAATCGAAAGCTGACGAAACTCAGTGAACTCGTCGTAGTGGCGGTTTGTAACCGCATGTGAAAGAACTCCTCAAGAATTCTTTCTCAAGTCATCCCATCTGGTTCACTGGGCGCTTCGTTTCGATTCTTTCCCACCACATGTGTGTCTCAAGCGTAAGGAGGCACACTTCACCTTCTCGTGTTCTTGCCAGTCCGTAAGCTCCATCGTGCTCTCCAATGTTTCAGACTTGTGCATCCCATGGTTCACTAGTGCCCGAGAAGTTCTCTAGCTTGACTCTACCACTGGATCAAATAGGCTTCTCTTTTTGCCTCTGCTCCTGGGGTGGTGGAACCTCTAAGACCACCGGAGTCGCCGATGGTTCCGGTGACTGTGGATTCTGCTGATTAGCCCCGAGGGTGGCTATCTCCTGTTACGCTAGTTGCTTCTGAAACTGAGCCACTAACGATGTAAGGTCCGGGAGGCACCGAACCGCCCGCCTCGTCGAGTCGTGTCCTTCTAGTCAAGGCCCTCGTGCCATTTCTAAAGACATGGAGGACAGGACATGCATAACTAATACAATTATAATTGTATAACTATTGCTACCATGTTATATAATATCAAATACTAACATGCATCAGATATCTATAAACATGAACTATAACAAGAAAGCAAGAAACATAAATAAAGTAGAGGTATTCTTACTTGGAAACTACAGGTTCAATGCTGATGTGTGTGTATGAAGTATGGAACACTGCTCTGATACCACTCTTCCGCGACCCGCCTTCTACTGACTAGGCTGCGAGGCCGATCGCTACAGTTATACTGTGCTGGACTACTAAAAATGATCCGATTTAAAATTTTCTTGAACTAATGAATAGTTTAACTTAGTTTTCGGTGTACCTAGGAGTTGTACACATGTTAAGGGAGGTGTTTACAACCGATAATAAACTTCGGATCGATCCACGCACCGATCTACCGACATCGCACGAAAACTCCGGATCGTTCAACCAACCGATCCATAAACTATGCCGCACAGACGTCACCGGATCGGCTGCCGACCGATCCATTGGTCCCCGATCGTCAATGAGACCGATCGGTGGTTTGATCGGCTCGATCGATCGACGGCGACCGATCGCTGAGCCATTTTTGTTTCTCCAATCGATCCGATCGATCGTGAACCAACAAATCTTCCGTCACAGAACGATCGGTTCACCGACCGATCAGATACTCCTTGATCGGTCTGTTGACCTATCAGGGGTTTCTGATTTCATATCAGGCCCCTGATATCAGCACTGATGCGTGCCAAGGTCATTACACAACGCTATAAAAGCTAAGAGAAACATTCTACTAGGTAATGGCTAACATACTAAACATGATTAAGGCATAGAATACTAATTCATGGCATGTAAACATATGGAAACCAAAACTAACAAGGTTTTAAACTGTTCTCTTGCTAACTAACAGAAACATAAGATAACGCTTGCTATAAGTACTAATGCATACTGAACACGTTCTAATGCATAATAAAATAAAACTAGATCCCTAGGATCTTTATTCCAGTTCCTTCCACACACATCTTGATCTGCATTGACCTCCAGCCTCCACTGCTAGTCCATTTTCCTTTTACCTGTATCTGCAGTATAAGGAAAATAGTATCTGTAAGCTAAAAACTTAGTAAGAAACCATCTACCTCACTAAAACATGCATACGATGCAAATATGATTTTAAACCATGTTGTTTGAAAGAATATGCTAAGTATACTGAATAAACTAAACATGGCATGACATATAAGCATACAATCATGGCATATCTAAAGCTGAACATGATATCAATCACATGGTATCAATCAAGAACTAAGCTGATACTAAAAACTGAGCTAAGCTAATACTGAGCTACTGCTAGGACTGTACTGAATTCACGAACTAATGTGGGAAAGGTTGAAAACCATATACATATAGTAAGTAAAAATACTAAACATGCTGCTGAGGGGCCCTGGGTGCGCGCATCCCTAACTAGACCCGGGATTGCAAGTTCCAAATCTAGTAGGGTTACTAGGTTAGCTAAACCTAGGGACGACTATGGGAGCCCAACCCAATGGATATCTAATCCAGTACAGTGCCACTGAAAAGTAAAATACTGAAATAGCTAAAACTATTTTGAATCTAGATTATCCGAACCTAGAACTAGGTTGTCTGAACCTAGAGGCGATGTGGGAGCCCACCCATTTGGACATCTAGTCTCATAAAAGCTGAAATAAAACTGATCATGCTAATTAACATGTTCTATGACATTTAACTAAATGCCCACTGTATCATAAGGCTATGCTAGGCATTTTGTCGAGCATTTGGCGCTCTCTAACTCTCCTCTCGATCGGGGAGACCACCCCTAGGCACCCAAAGCGTCTAAACCCCTATCTACAGAGGATACACGTGCTCGGCCCATCTAGAGATGCTCTCAAATCCCTAGATCTGTGAGAAGAGTTAAAATACACACTATATGCTGACAAAATTCAATAAAACTAATCTAATGCATAAAAGAAAACACGCGAGAGCTACTTATACTGCAGGTGAGGGGTTTCTTACCTTGTGTGCTAGATTTCTTACAAATCTAATCACTAGAAATTCCGGTGGAGACGACTTCTCGACGATTCGCTCGCGTCCTTCCTTGTGCTGAAATCGTCGCCGGAAAGTGACCTTGGGACCCTAGGGATGGAACCCTAGTTCTTCCCTTGTTGTGGCGCCGAGAGAAGGAGAGGGGAGAGGGGTTGGCGTCGGCGTGAGGTTTTGGAGAGGGGTTGTCGAACCAAGTTCTAAAAATAAACCAAACCCCAACTTAAATTTCCTATTTATACTAAGTAATTAATTCGGCTAAACCAATTATAAATATAATTGATCCCCCTGTCCTTTCAGCATGGCCCTGCTGGGTTCACCGGTTACTAAGGCTAACCAAAGGTTTAGCGGACCCGAGAGGTCCTGGGTTCGATTCCCGCTTAAGCCATTTTACTTTTCTAATAATTTTTGCTACTTCCGCTACTCGAAAAATTCCAGAAAAATATCTAATAATTCCAGAAAAATCATAGAATATTCCTAAAATAGTTTTGAGAATTTTCGGGCGTTACATATGCACACTCGATATCCTCATTTATTGTCCTCAAGTATCAATGCTTCTCAATTATTTAAATTTGGGGACCAAATTTCTTTTAGTTGGGGAGGATGTTAAGTATTGAAAAAAAAAATACAACCCATACCTACCCACGTGCACCCCCCCTACCTCCTCCTTTTTCTTCCTCTTTTCTTCTCTTCCCCACTAAAGCTTGTAACCCCTTTCTCTTCTTCTTCTTTTCTCTTCTCCAACGACAACAAGCTTCCCCTTCCTTGCTGTCCTGCTTCTCGGCAGCACTATTGAAGCTCGTTTGAGTTTGCCGGAGCTCATCGGACCACTAGCTAAGAAGGAAAAATGAAGCCCTAGTTGCTGCCCTATTTTTTAACCAAGTACAGAAGTAGTTGAAGCTAGCTTTGGCCTTCGTCGGAGCTTGTCGAGACAACCAGTGAAAAGGAAAAAGGTTTCCTCTCCCCTTAGTATTCCAGCAACCATCCTCTCTATTTTCATCCTTCCCCAACTAACATTGTTGCCTTTCTTCTCCTCCAACAACCAAGAGTAGCAACCCTAGTTGCTCTCTCCTTTTCCCCCACCAACAGTAGTATTTTACTGCCTTTTGTTTCTCTAACAGCAGCCCTAGCTGTTGTCCTTTTCTTGGCAACAACGTCGGAGTTCGCTAGAGCTAGCTAAGACGACTAGCGACGAAGGGAAAACAACCCTAGTTGCTGTACTCTTTTTCCAGCAACCACAGTAACCTATAGAAGGTATATTTTATGCTTTTTATTAATTGATGTGTAGTTAGGAGGGCTATCTAGATTAGAACAAAGGTTTCATTTAGGAATGCGAAGTGGTACGAGCTAGAAAGATCAAAATAATTCACTGATTTCGAATCATAGACAGCATTTAGATTTCAGGTCATTATTCCTATTAGATAGTGTTTTGATTATTTGAGTTATGTTTAGTATTATGTTTGTAGACCCGAGCTCGAGTGGAGCACGGTGACTTGCCAACACTTGAAGATTTTACTGTATATAAAGTGGGTACATCTCTTTTGACTCATATAATTTTCCTTGTTCATGAATAAAGAAATGATGAAATTATATATATTTGTATAATTATTTTCAAAAGGAAATTAAAATGATATTATAAGTAGCGAAATGAGTTAAAATAATAAAATCGTGGAGGGTAAATAATTGATATTATTTCTTATTCACATGTGAGGTCATACTGGGATTAATATAGGAATAGTTATTTTAAAAATTAAATAAATATTCTGAATTACTCTTCTATTGATACCTGTCTTTTTGGACTTGCTTGACCTTCTATATATACTTCATGCTTTTGATATTTTATCTGTTGATACTTATAGCTTTTTATATATAAACCCTAGGATGATAAATTAAAAGACTTGATACGAAGATGTTAACTTGATTGACCATTTGATATGAAAAGAGAATAATTATGATAAATGGATAAAATAGAATCCTTAAAGTGAAATAAGAAAGATGGTAAATGAAGAATATTAAAAAGTGAAGACCATGAGTCTAGCTTTATACCAGAGCCTTTATATTGGAGTACTGGACTGCCACATGTTATTGTGGTAGCGCGGCGGCCGCACTCTAGAGTGTCTGACCGTACATGTAACACCCTACCCTCCTCACTACTGGTATGTGAGGGCAGAGCGCTACTGGACTACTAACTTTACTTAACTATCCTTGTTCACATGTTGATAGTAATTCCTAAAACTCTCGGAGAACTCAAAACATACAATTAACTAGCAGCGGAAGACTAAATGACTCATCTAATACATTCTTAATAAATGACAATCTTAATAAATTCTTATGCTAGGTCCCAAGGCTTCTATAGTCCAGGCATCACACATCCATCCGCACCTCCTTGTCGCCTTCCTTTGCTATAACTTTTCCTTTCCTTTATCTGTAGTAAGAGGAAATGCAACTATAAGCAAAATTGCTTAGTAAGCGCTATCTAACTCACAAAACTCGAATATGCATGTGAATATACTGAAATCTAAAAGCTGAATGCTCAAAAGGAAAACTACTCATGCTCATCTACAAGCAAAAGAAACATACTGAAATGCTAAACATGTAAAACAAATCTATACAATCATGCTAGCATAATCTTGCTGAATTTTAAACACTTTCTGAATCTTATTTCACTTGTTTAAAAACTTATACTTTAATACTTCAAAATAATAATCAACTTTCTTCTTGGGCCCAGGCGTAGTACCATCTTATGCGCGTTCCCTAATAGGTTGGGGTAGTGAGCCACCAATCCTAAAAGAGTAGACCTCGGTCTACCATGGCCAAGACCTCGGAATTGGACACCTGGATTTGTTTAACGACATCCTCGGAAGTCGGGTACTAGCCTCTTAAATAAAGTAAAATACTTGTTATCTTTTATTACTTCTAATATATAATGCCTCGGCATTTTCTTTAAGCACCTTGTGTGCCAAAATCCCTAAAGTCTTGACTTTGGGATCTACTTAAGGTCTTGGCCTTTCTCTTTCTTTTCTTTATCTTTCTTACACTTGTTAATACTTCTAATAAAAGAATGATTCTTTAAAAACTAAAATGTTTAAACAAATTCTAACTTTGAAATGCATAAACAAAAATCTGCATACTATGCTAATCAAAATTCTACATACTATACTAATCAAGAATCTGCATTCTATGCTACACTATTTCTGTATACTATGCAAACATAAATTCTGCACTATAATACTTAACCAAACTGCACTATAATCTTTTTCTTTAAAAACTGCACTATAAGTTCCACCAAAAATCTGCACTATAAGTTCCACCAAAAATCTGCACTATAAATTCCACCAAAAATCTGCACTACAAGTTCCACCAAAAATCTACACTATAAACTTTAAAGAAATTTATACCATAAGCTCTTAAGAAATCTGCTCTAAAGAAATATGCATTTTAAGATCTAATAAATCTGCACTACAAGCTTAATTAAAATATGCACTATAAGCTTACATAAAAATCTGCACTATAAGCTTAATTGAAATCTGCACTATATGCTTAATTAAAATCTGCACTATAAACTTAAATAAAAATCTGCACTATAAGCTTAAATAAAAATCTGCACTATAAGCTTAATTAAAATCTGCACTATAGGCTTAATTAAAATCTACACTATAAGCTTAATTAAAAATCTGTACTATACGCTTAATTAAAATCTGCACTATAGGCTTCATTAAAAATCTGCACTACAAGCTTAATTAAAATCTGTACTATAAGCCTACATAAAAAATCTGCACTATAAGCTTAAATAAAATCTGCACTATAAGCCTACATAAAAATATGCACTATAAGCTTAATTAAAATCTGCACTATAGGCTTAATTAAAAATCTGCACTACAAGCTTAATTAAAATCTGCACTATAAGTCTATATTAAAATCTACACTATAAGCTTAATTAAAAATCTGTACTATAGGCTTAATTAAAAATCTGCACTATAAGCCTATATAAAAGTCTGCACTATAAGCTTAATTAAAAATCTGCAATATAAGCTCTACATAAAAATCTGCGTTATAAACTTAATTAAAATCTACACTATAGGCTTAATTAAAAATCTGCACTATAAACGCTTCTTATGCTTCGAATTCAAGAAGAACAAAGGTCCGAAACTACTCTTACTGCAGGTGAGAAGCACTTACCTTGCTTTTTGGACTCACAACCGAACAAAAAGGGCTTCTAGGACCTTGGCCGGCCGCCGGAGATGATGCCCTAACTCCCTTTCGTTTTCTGCCCGAGCTCCGCCATCGTACGCAGAAGAGAAGGAGAGAATGGTTTAAGTCACCGGAAAACAGAGCATCAACTTATCCCTTTTTATAACTTAATATTTCTGTTAACTCCTTAAATAAATTCGCTACCTTTTCTAAACAGACAAATCCAACATCATCTTATCCCTTTTATAATATTCTGTTAACTATCTTAAATAAATTCGCTACCTTTTCTAAACAGACAAATTCAACATCATCTTATCCCTTTTATAATATTCTGTTAACTATCTTAAATAAATTCGCTACTTTTTCTAAACAGATAAATCCAACATCAACTTATCCCTTTTATAATCCAATATTCTGTTAACTATCTTAAATAAATTCGCTACCTTATCTAAATAGAAAAATCCGTTCAACTTATCGGTTTTTTAATCCAATAGTCGTGTTCATTCTCTTGGACATTTTTTTGTCGAAACTTCCTTCGTTTAGTAAAAATACCAAACGACCTCCAAAAATTACATAAAATACTCTAAAAATTTATAAAAATCTCTAGAATATTTCTAAAATATTTATAAATATTTTTAAGAAGTTTTAGAACTCCTAATGAGGAAAATTGGGTCGTTACAATCCCCCATACCTTATAAAAAGTTCGTCCTCGAACTTAGAATAATTCTATAGCATGTTCTCTACCTTGTACATGCATTAGTTAGCGTCCATAATCTAATGTACTAAGGAAAACCACATCAAAGGTATCTTAGGACCTCCTAACCTACTTTCAATGAACATAAGCATAAGCAGTGACATAAGCATGACAACATAAACGTAAGCATGGTAGATGAACTAAACATAATGATAGACTCGATCACAAGCATGTCCATATGCATAGGCAAGAACATAACATGAACATAACGTGGACCTAAACATAAACGTAAATATAAATATAACATGACTTGAACATACTTGCATGCATACTTATAAACATACTATTGTGGTGGCCTAGTTGCACTTAGTAGTACCGTAACATAAGTTGTTGATCAGACAACTACCCTAGCGCTAGGTTGGTAGGGGTCCGAACTTAGGACCGGAGTTCCCCTTTATTCTAACGTGCTCATCGGGCTTAGGTCCCCGGATCATACCACCATCCCAGAACATATCTTGTTGGATTCTGACGCGCTCACCGGGTTTAGGTCCCCGGATCATACCACCATCCCAGAACACATCTTGTTTGATTCTGGCGCGCTCACCGGGCTTAGGTCCCCGGATCATACCACCATCCCATAACACATCTTGTTATGTAAAAGAAACTAAGCAGAATTCTTAACTTTATAAGCACTTCTAAACATCTCCCTATTCTGTACATATAATCTAATACTTCTAAGGATTTCTCTTTACTGTAAAGAATAAAGAAAAGCATACTAAAAATTAAATACTTTCTTACTTGAAGACGGCAAGGTTGGTGCTGATGTGTGATGTTGGAGAATAGGAACTGCTCTGATACCAACTTGTAACACCCCACCCTCCTCACTACTGGTATGTGAGGGCAGAGCGCTACTGGACTACTAACGTTACTTAACTATCCTTGTTCACATGTTGATAGTAATTCCTAAAACTCTCGGAGAACTCAAAACATACAATTAACTAGCAGCGGAAGACTAAATTGTTGGTGCCACCTTAGGTCAAGGTTGACCTGGATGACCCGATTCGAGTTGACCTGACTCGAGGTATATTTTGATGTTTGACAAGAATGGAGAAGTTATATTTTGATGTTTGACAAGAATAGGAACTTGGGGGATTGTGGGTGCAACCTTTGGTCAAGGTTGACCTGGTTGACCCGACTTGAGTTGACCTGATTCGGGAAAAGTCCAAGTATGGAGACTTGGCACGGAAAGGTCCAAGCAGGGAGCTTGGCACGGGAAAAGTCCAAGTATGGAGACTTGGCACGGAAAGGTCCAAGCAGGGAGCTTGGCACGGGAAAAGTCCAAGTATGGAGACTTGGCATGGAAAAGTCCAAGCAGGGAACTTGGCACGGGAAAAGTCCAAGTATGGAAGCTTGGCATGGGAGGTCAGAGAGGGCTCGGTAGCTCGTTCTCTGGACTGGATGGAGTCGGAGAGGGCTCGGTAGCTCGTTCTCCGGACTATGTCAGAGAGGGCTCGGTAGCTCGTTCTCTAGACTGGATGGAGTCGGAGAGGGCTCGGTAGCTCATTCTCCGAACTAGGTCAGAGAGGGCTCGGTAGCTCGTTCTCTGGACTGGATGAAGTCAGAGAGGGAGGGCTCGGTAGCTCGTTCTCCGGACTAGGTCAGAGAGGGCTCGGTAGCTCGTTCTCTAGACCGGACGAAGTCGGAGAGGGCTCGGTAGCTCGTTCTCTGGACTAGGTCAGAGAGGACTCGGTAGCTCGTTCTCTGGACTAGGTCAGAGAGGACTCGGTAGCTCGTTCTCTGGACCAGACGTGGAAGTCGAAGAGGGCTCGGTAGCTCGTTCTCCGGACTAGGTCGAGAGCGGGGTCATCGTGTCTCAGATCGAAGGCTTTAGGTTTGGTGGGAAATTGATCGGTCTCACGACCGATCCGGAGACTGTTCATATGGATCGGTTCACGGACCGATCCAATGGCTATTTCCTTCTCACTGTGGGTCATCTGATCGGTCTGGTGATCGATCAGTAAACAAACAGATTGGGAGAAGGAATAGGAGGGATCGGTCTGTGGACCGATCCACCAATGGCCTGATTGGTCCACAAACCGATCAGGGATCGGCAACAACTCTCTGTGAGAGTTGGGATCGGTCTGGGGACCGATCAGCCTAGGCCATGATCGGTCCCATGACCGATCAGACCCATCCTGGACCGATCAGGGTGGAGCCTGATCGGTCCAGGCCTAGCCGTTGAGACACAACGGCTAGATTTCTGTCTTCTTCGCAGGTTCAAGTTACATAACGAGGTGGAGGGCCTCTACAGGGAGCTTCTTCTTCTTCCTCCTTGCAATCTGAGCTTTGCTGAGCTCTCCATTACTGAAGCTTCGTGTGAGCTTCCCTCGGCTGGGTTTCCAACTGATCAGTTGCTGCTGTGGTTGGCATCCGTGAAGTTGCTGCTTCATCAACAGTCGACGAGAAGGCAAGCAAACCAATGTTTTTACATTCATATTGTTCTTGGCTTCTTGCTGTATTTCTTGTACTCTGATCTTGCTGTTGCAAGAGAGATTATGGCGAGGTTTCTCCACCCATAAGAGTTTTTATTAGCCGGGTTTCCGGGGTCTCATCCACCGACGGATTGATAGGATTCGTCCACCTTACGGACACGCCGAGAAGTAGGAGTATCATCTCCGAACCTCGTTATATCGTCGCGTTTGAGGTTTGATATTCTCCATTTTCGTTTCTACTTTTTATTTCCGCTACGCTAACTCAAATTATAGGAAGAAACGAGAATTTGAGGTCGGCTATTCACACCCCCCTCTCTAGCCGCATCCGAAGGTCCTAACAAGTGGTATCAGAGCAAGATTGCTCTTCGTCGGATTAACACCCGGGGGAGCACGAGCTAGAGAATGGATCAACTTGGAGAAGACGTCATGATTCCACCCTTCTACGGTCGCGACGACTTTGCATATTGGAAGGTAAGAATGAAGTATTTTCTTATGACTAACCTAGTAAATTGAAATTGTGTACAAGTAGGTTTTATTCCTCCGGTGGATAAAGAAGGAGAACCTCTCGAGAAGAAGAAGTGGATGAAGGAACAAATCCACCAATCCATAATCAACGACGAGGTAACGAAAATCTTTGAATTTTCATTACCTAATGATATCTTGTGTAAGATAGATAGATACAACAATGCCAAGGAGTTGTGGAACAACTTGGCTAAGTTCCATGAGGAGAGCTCCAATTCAAGTCATGAAGAGGAGTCAAGTGAGCCAAGTAGCTCACATCATGGAGGTATGGAATTAGAAGTTGAGGGCTATTCAACATATAAGGAAGAAGAGGAGGAGAGTTCTTCTTCAAGACTGGAGCAAGAAGAAGAAGCCTCTACCTCCGGAAGGGATGAAGGAGAGAGCTTATATCCATCCTCAACCCTAGGTAACTCAAGCAACTTAATTTCAAGTAAATTACATATAATGTGCTTTGAGTGTAGGGAATATGGGCATTACAAAAGTAAATGTCCAAAGAGGATTAGGAAGACTCCACCGGCACCAAAAGTCAAGGAAGCCGGAGTCCCGATACGCAAGGGCAAGGAGCACATGGTGTGCTTCCAATGCAAGCAAAGGGGACATTATAGGAGTCAATGTCCAAGGGGGAGGCAACCTCACAAGGATAAGAGACAAAACACATCTATAGGGGGAGCTAAGGCAAACCCTAAGGTATCCTTTAAGGCACATTCTTGCAATTCTAATAAGGCACATGCTAGTAGTTTTATTGCAATTGTCAATAGTGATAAGCATGATAACCATAGAAATCGATACATGTCCTTAGGTGCCAAACATGTTAGCCTAGATAAGGACAATGCTAGAAATGTCAACCCTAAAGTTAACTCATCTAAAGTTAAGGAAAACCTAGATAGGAATCCCAAAACAACTAGACATATGCCTAGGAATACCTCAAAGAAAAATGAAAAATTAAAGCTTGAGGTATTAAAGAAGGAAAATCAAGTCTTGAGGTCAAGACTTGACACTTTAGAAAAGGCTCTTAAGAATTTGGAGAAGTCAACTCTAGGGTCTAAGGGTCAAAAATCAAAGCCCAAGGACATGAGAGGTTTGGGTCACAAACCTAAGTCTCAAGTGGTCAAGCCCGCTTATCATAATGTTCCATTCGATTATGGAACAAGACCTAGGGCTAAGAACACCATCACCAAGGTCATAAGGGGAGTCACCCCTAGAGTTGATCTTGATGAGTCCCAAATGACCAAGGCTTTAAAGCCTAGGAGGGTCATTAGGAGGGTTGCTAGGGAAGTCATCCCTAGTGAATACTTAGTGAACCCAATGAGCTCAAATAGGTATTGGGTTCCTAGGAGCGTGATCCCTTCACGCTAGATGGTTTAGGGTGTGCCAACCTTAATTGGATAGGTAGTTAACCTACTCATGGCAAAAGGTGGCATTTTAGGAATTTTCAAGGTGTAATCAAGCCTTGAAAATGAAATTAAAAAATATTCCTAAGGTGATTAGGATGTGCCAACCACATTTGAGGAGTTTCCTAGGATCAATCTAATTGGCACATAGTGATCTAAAAATCTTTAGTATATGATTTTAGGTCTATTACACTTAGGAATATAGAATTTATGGTAAAATGATCAAAATTATCAAAAATGGCAACTAAGGCTAGAATTTGGTATTTTCTATACCTTTATATGTTATTTGCCATACATTGTTTGTCATATGTCATGTCATGACATCATATTTATTTTATTATCATTTGAAATGTCATGATAATACTTAGGTTAGTTATATGTCATGCCTTATTTAAGTTTCATACTTGATGACATGACATCATGACATTGGCACATGTTTCCACTTATGATATTATTTTATGTCATGTCATCATCTCTTGCATTTATGATCAATTAAATTGATTTAAGGATAAAAACACAATTTGATATGGAGATCTAATTGTTGTTTAGAAAATGCATGAGAACTTAGCTTAAGATGACCTAAACTCATATCTCACATCAAAATTGACTTGGATGTGTTTGATACACCTTAGATATGTGTGAGATATTAGGATTATGAGTTAGGAACAAGGTGCATAGTTCTTGTACCTAGATAAGCCTAATTCGAATTTGAGGATCATAGGGAAAACTTGTGTACAAGTCATGTACATTTAGCCCTAAGATTGTGGTCCTAAATTGAATGGTTTAAGATCATTTCAAAATTGATTTGAAAAACCTTGATGAAGCTTTTCTAGTGATAGCATTCATCATTGAGCAAGTTGATACAAAGATGGATTAACCTTGAGCTATTTCAAAGTCTTTCGAACTTTGTATCAAGATTAAAAATGGGAGTTATTTTCATAGAAAACTATTTTTCCATGATAATATATGTGATGAGGAATGTATCCTCAAAATTTTACAATTTTTGGAATTTTCTGTAATTTTTTAGGGGTTTCTGAATTTCGGGAGAAAAATCAGAAATCCTTATCAGAGAGTTGTGGACCGATCAGAGAAGATCCTGATCGGTGCAGGGAAGTCTGGATCGGTCACTGGATCGATCCAGGGCAGTGTGGATCGGTCTGGTGACCGATCCAGTGGAGTCCTGATCGGTCTGGTGACCGGTCAGAGCGTGCCAAAATGCTAATTTTTTACTGTTGTCTGAAATTTCAGCTATGGAAGTTGGTGTTTTAGTTTTCTAAAGGGTTGAAACTCTCCAAGACATTGTTGGTGCAATGGTCAAGGAGGAGTTGACCTTTAGGGGGAGTTTTACCTATTGGTCAAGGGGGAGTTGACTTTTAGGGGAGTTTTTACTCGTCAAGATTTCTGAGGATGAGTGATATGGGATTATCACTGAGTTGATTGTTGATTTTAGTATCAAGGGGGAAATTAAGGGTTTCAATGAAAGGTATGCGACTTTCATTAGAAAGAAACTCTTGACCTTGATTCACTCCTTTTTGATGTGTGTCAAAAAGGGGGAGAATGTCCAGAGAATGTTCAAGGATGTTCAAGGAAGAACATTGGAGTTTGGGGAGAATGTTCAGAGAATGTTCAAGGAAGAACATTGGAGAACTATTGGAAAACTTAAGTTAGGTTATCAGGTTAACCTAACTTGATTATGGTTTTTGTCAAACATCAAAAAGGGGGAGATTGTTGGTGCAACCTTAGGTCAAGGTTGACCTGGATGACCCGACTCGAGTTGACCTGACTCGAGGTATATTTTGATGTTTGACAAGAATGGAGAAGTTATATTTTGATGTTTGACAAGAATAGGAACTTGGGGGATTGTGGGTGCAACCTTTGGTCAAGGTTGACCTGGTTGACCCGACTTGAGTTGACCTGATTCGGGAAAAGTCCAAGTATGGAGACTTGGCACGGAAAGGTCCAAGCAGGGAGCTTGGCATGGGAAAAGTCCAAGTATGGAGACTTGTCACGGAAAGGTCCAAGCAGGGAGCTTGGCACGGGAAAAGTCCAAGTATGGAGACTTGGCACGGAAAAGTCCAAGCAGGGAGCTTGGCACGGGAAAAGTCCAAGTATGGAAGCTTGGCATGGGAGGTCAGAGAGGGCTCGGTAGCTCGTTCTCCGGACTAGGTCGGAGAGGGCTCGGTAGCTCGCTCTCCAGAGAGGGCTCGAGAGCTCGTTCTTTGGATCGGATGGAGTCGGAGAGGGCTCGGTGGCTCGTTCTCGGACTAGGTCGAGAGAGGGCTCGGTAGTTCGCTCTGGGTGGATGAAGTCGGAGAGGCTCGTGCTCGTTCTCCGGACTAGGTCGAGAGGGCTCGGTGAGCTCGTTCTCTAGGCCGGACACGGAGAGGGCTCGTAGCTCGTTCTGGACTAGGTCGAGAGGACCGGTAGCTCGTTCTCGGACGACGTGGAGTCGAAGGGGCTCGGTAGCTTGTTCTCCTGACTAGGTCGGAGAGGGCTCGGTGGCTCGTTCTCTAGATCGGGAAGGCTTTAGGTTTAAGTGGACGATCGGTAACCGATCAGTATGCTACTGTATGGTATCTGATCGGTCTGCGGCCGATCAGCCTATGGATATCGATTCACAGGTCGATCGTCGGTCCGGTGATCGATCAGTAACCAAACAGATTAGAGAAGGAATAGAGGGATCGGTGCGGACCGATCCACCAATGGATCGGTCCGCACCGATCAAGGATCGCAACAACTCTCTGAGAGTTGGGATCCGGCCTAGGCCATGATCGGTCCCATGACCGATCAGACCCATCCTGGACCGATCGATCGGTCCAGGCCTAGCCGTTGAGACACAACGGCTAGATTTCTGTCTTCTTCGCAGGTTCAAGTTATATAACGAGGTGGAGGGCCTCTACAGGGAACTTCTTCTTCTTCCTCCTTGCGATCTGAGCTTTGCTGAGCTCTCCATTACTAAAGCTTCGTGTGAGCTTCCCTCGGCTGGGTTTCCAACTGATCAGTTGCTGCTGTGGTTGGCATCCGTGAAGTTGCTGCTTCATCAACAGTCGACGAGAAGGCAAGCAAACCAGTGTTTTTACATTCATATTGTTCTTGGCTTCTTGCTGTATTTCTTGTACTCTGATCTTGCTGTTGCAAGAGAGATTGTGGCGAGATTTCTCCACCCAGAAGGAGTTTTTATTAGCCGGGTTTCCGGGGTCTCATCCACCGACGGATTGATAGGATTCGTCCACCTTACGGACACGCCGAGAAGTAGGAGTATCATCTCCGAACCTCATTATATCGTCGCGTTTAAGGTTTGATATTCTCCATTTTCGTTTCTACTTTTTATTTCCGCTGCGCTAACTCAAATTGTAGGAAGAAACGAGAATTTGGGGTCGGCTATTCACACCCCCCCCCCTCTAGCCGCATCCGAAGGTCCTAACATAAATGACTCATCTAATACATTCTTAATAAATGACAATCTTAATAAATTCTTATGCTAGGTCCCAAGGCTTCTATAGTCCAGGCATCACACATCCATCCGCACCTCCTTGTCGCCTTCCTTTGCTATAACTTTTCCTTTCCTTTATCTGCAGTAAGAGGAAATGCAACTATAAGCAAAATTGCTTAGTAAGCGCTATCTAACTCACAAAACTCGAATATGCATGTGAATATACTGAAATCTAAAAGCTGAATGCTCAAAAGGAAAACTACTCATGCTCATCTACAAGCAAAAGAAACATACTGAAATGCTAAACATGTAAAACAAATCTATACAATCATGCTAGCATAATCTTGCTGAATTTTAAACTTATATGAAGCTTATTTCTTTTGTTTGAAAACTTATACTTTAATATTTCAAAATAATAATCAACTTTCTTCTTGGGCCCAGGCGTAGTACCATCTTATGCGCGTTCCCTAATAGGTTGGGGTAGCGAGCCACCAATCCTAAAAGAGCAGACCTCGGTCTACCAGGGCCAAGACCTCGGAAATGGACACCTGAATTTGTTTAATGACAACCTCGAAAGTCGGGTACTAGCCTCTTAAATAAAGTAAAATACTTGTTATCTTTTATTACTTCTAATATATAATGTCTCGACATTTTCTTTAAGCACCTTGTGTGCCAAAATCCCTAAAGTCTTGACTTTGGGATTTACTTAAGGCCTTGGCCTTTCTCTTTCTTTTCTTTATCTTTCTTACACTTGTTAATACTTCTAATACAAGAATGTTTCTTTAAAAACTGAAATATTTAAACAAATTCTAACTTTGAAATGCATAAACAAAAATCTGCATACTATGCTAATCAAAATTCTACATACTATACTAATCAAGAATCTGCATTCTATGCTACACTATTTCTGCATACTATGCAAACATAAATTCTGCACTATAATACTTAACCAAACTGCACTATAATCTTTTTCTTTAAAAACTGCACTATAAGTTCCACAAAAAATCTGCACTACAAGTTCCACAAAAAATTTGCACTATAAATTCCACCAAAAATCTGCACTACAAGTTCCACCAAAAATCTGTACTATAAACTTTAAAGAAATCTGAACCATAAGCTCTTAAGAAATCTGCACTACAAGCTCTAAAGAAATCTGCTCTAAAGAAATATGCATTTTAAGCTCTAATAAATCTGCACTACAAGCTTAATTAAAATCTGCACTATAAGCTTACATAAAAATCTGCACTATAAGCTTAATTGAAATCTGCACTATAGGCTTAATTAAAATCTGTACTATAAGCTTAAATAAAAATCTGCACTATAAGCTTAATTAAAATCTGCACTATAGGCTTAATTAAAATCTACACTATAAGCTTAATTAAAAATCTGCCCTATAAGCTTAATTAAAATCTGCACTATAGGCTTCATTAAAAATCTGCACTACATGCTTAATTAAAATCTGCACTATAAGCCTACATAAAAATCTGCACTATAAGCTTAAATAAAATCTGCACTATAAGCCTACATAAAAATATGCACTATAAGTTTAATTAAAATCTGCACTATAGGCTTAATTAAAAATCTGCACTACAAGCTTAATTAAAATCTGCACTATAAGCCTATATTAAAATCTACACTATAAGCTTAATTAAAAATCTGCATTATAGGCTTAATTAAAAATCTGCACTACAAGCCTATATAAAAGTCTGCACTATAAGCTTAATTAAAAATCTGCAATATAAGCTCTACATAAAAATCTGCGTTATAAACTTAATTAAAATCTACACTATAGGCTTAATTAAAAATCTGCACTATAAACGCTTCTTATGCTTCGAATTCAAGAAGAACAAAGGTCCGAAAATACTCTTACTGCAGGTGAGAAGCACTTACCTTGCTTCTTGGACTCACAACCGAACAAAAAGGACTTCTAGGACCTTGGCCGGCCGCCGGAGATGATGCCCTAACTCCCTTTCATTTTCTGCCCGAGCTCCGCCATCGTACGCAGAAGAGAAGGAGAGAATGGTTTAAGTCACCGGAAAACAGAGCATCAACTTATCCCTTTTTATAACTTAATATTTCTGTTAACTCCTTAAATAAATTCGCTACCTTTTCTAAACAGACAAATCCAACATCAACTTATCCCTTTTATAATATTATGTTAACTATCTTAAATAAATTCGCTACCTTTTCTAAACAGACAAATCCAACATCATCTTATCCCTTTTATAATATTCTGTTAACTATCTTAAATAAATTCGCTACCTTTTCTAAACAGATAAATCCAACATCAACTTATCCCTTTTATAATCCAATATTCTGTTAACTATCTTAAATAAATTTGCTACCTTATCTAAACAGAAAAATCCGTTTGCCCACCTGGTCAGTCGGGTTTTGACCGAGTCAAAGGTCGTGGGTTCAATTCTCGGCTTGGATATTTTTTTGTCGAAACTTCCTTCGTTTAGTAAAAATACCAAACGACCTCCAAAAATTATATAAAAATACTCTAAAAATTTCTAAAAATCTCTAGAATATTTCTAAAATATTTCTAAATATTTTTAAGAACTTTTAGAACTCCTAATGAGGAAAATTGGGTCGTTACAGTACACCCGAGGCATGGTGGCGTGATGTAGCCCTCGATCAGTGTTTATTATGTCTTCCACCGGTGATGGCTGATAGCCCCTACGTCAGATGACGTATGCGACGATCTTATACTCTGAGGAGGCTTTTAACCTATCTATGTGATATTACATTCTGATGATATTGGCTCCATTGATTCAATTTTTAGTTGATTTATCATATTTAGACCATTGATATACATGTTGATGTTACCATGATTACTTGTATCCTAATTGATTAAATAATAAGATTGGAGAATTGATTTTAATTGATGATGATAAGGTGAAGATCCTAAACTCTAATATAAAAATATTACCTGATTATAGATAACGATAACCGAACATGATTATACATATATATGTATAAATGGAGAACTTTAAGAATAACCTAAAGTTGTAACGAAAGATTGTGATTTACTCTGCTTTTTTGATTTCTTAAACAATATTAAAGTCATGCACATTTTTTTTTGAGTATCCACTTAGCCATTTGGTTAACTTTCTACATTCCTTGGCCTCCAGTTTTATTTAATTCCTGGTTTGTTTTACTTTTGTTTCGTTGTATTCACATTTTGTAATTTTATTTCAGATGTCGTCTATCCGTATAGTTTTGTGGTCTATGAAAACTATGATATATATATAAATTGATAAATTTCCTGATTATTCTATTTAGATGGTTCTTAGGGGTTCTTATATTATTATCACCGAGTGGGGTACCGAGAACTATATCCCTGGGGGCGTGACACAAGATCTTTGCTTGTCAGGTAATTCTAATTTTTTTCTTGTTCTGTAAATACATCCGCTATTGGTGAGGAGACAACAAGCGCCGACTGCTAAGGCAAGAGGGGTGACCGCTGCCTCGCGAGGCAACAAGTGATTACCTTACATGCGGTTAGCTTGCAAGTTGCTGCACGCAAGGCGGGCGCTGCCTTATCGGTCGATGCTCATTGCCTCATCACCTGGCACTGTAGTTAGTGTCAATCTACCATGTTGTGGTCGAAAGATCTCAAGTACCTCAATTTTAACTCATACAAGCTAGTAAATTGATGCTTGCTAAAACATTTACTCAATTTTCCCAATCTCAAATACCTCAATTTTATTTCACTCATTCAAGCTTTGTTGAGTGAAATAAGTTCATCTTAAAATTCTTATGTGGTAAGGCTATAAACATGAAAGACATGCATTTCATGGCATAAGGGATAAGTAGATGTGCTCTTTAGGGGAAGGAATTTTTCAGAATTAGGGGAAGGGATTTTTTCAGAATTTGGGGAAGGGATATAGAAAACACCTCGATCGGATTCATTCTCATATACTTGTTACTCTTGACCGTGAATTATTTATTTATCGTTTAGTGAACATTTGACCTCATAGTCAATACATGTTTTAATACTTAAGTTTGAGTTATGACATAAATTGTTTAATTGTGTTACGACATAAAAAAATTATTGGGTTGAATGTAATACGTACGAAGGGAAGAATTTCATCTTGTTTTAAGAGAAAACTGCATTGCATTCACCACTAATAAAATCACAAGGTAATAAAAAAAGTTAATAATATTTTGTTTTCTCTTCAATTTTCATATTATATTTTTTGAAAAATGAAAAATGAAAATACCAATCCAAACAAGCTTTAACTATTCCAAACAAGGCTTCACAGAAACACACTTGTTTTCATTCTCTAGCATCAAATTGAAAACAAAGAAGCCCTTGCAAGCGGTTCATAATCAAGGCAAGCCTTCTCTCTACAGGATCACACATTTTTCTTTCTTTTTTTTTTATGTTGAATTGAACATGAGGGGGTGCATATATTTTTCTTCTCGATGTCAAATTGAACATGAGGTGAGCCTCCTATCTGTAAATATTTAGTTTTATCTACTTTTCATATTGCCTAGCTAAATAATATTGGAGTTTTTAGATTGATTTGTTACATGCCTAATTGCAGGATGACTTGTTGGAAAAGAAGGTCAAAGGAGAGTTCAAATCTTCTGGGATGAATGATATATTAACCACTACCTTAGGAAATCGGGAACACTATAGATGGGTTAGAGGTGTTAGACAAATTTTGATTCACATGGAGTATGTTATGTCTTAAATACAATATTTATTCACATGTTTTACTTTGTTCACAATATTTGTTCACATGCTTTTGCTTTGGTTTACATAGGATATATTTAGATTTTACCATTACCTTGTAATTACCTTGCTACCTTTACAAATACTTAAAGATAGAAAATAGAGATGAGCATGTCTCATTTATGGATCCTGGTCACATACCTACATAAGGTGTGGGCGAAGAAGAAAGTAAATTGTCACAACTTACTACTGCTCAGTTGGGAGCATCGAACAAAAATAGCATCTGCTTCATCCCATACAATACTGGGTAAAATTTTAATTATTTATCAATTCCTACTACATACTAGTCAATGTTATATTTTTATTTGTACAAGTACCATTGAATCCTGACTATAATTAATGAAGATAAGAATATGATATACTTATTAGATTCTTTGAGTAACAGGAACTGAGACCATGCTTGACAAACTATTATGACTAAGTAGGTAGTAGATTATGCTGATTGTGAATGCATTCAATTCATTAGAGGTTGAAAAAATAACTTTATATTTTTTTTACAATGTATTGGGGTCAAGATATACAATGCATCAAGGGATATTTTAAAAGGATCAGGTTTTAAACAATTAACTGTATGTATTGTGACTATGTATTTAGACATTAATTAATAATTCTTATTATTTAAATTGTAACTTATTGCATTATATTTTTAATTTCATTAGAGTAATCTAAATAAAATGGTGGTGTTGAATGTGGATATTGTGTAATGCGGTACATGAAAGAGATAGTCTTGAATGAAGATTCACAATTAGAGAGGAAGGTCAATATTTTTTTAAAAATATCTTCTTTATGAAATATTGAGTTATTTTGAATTGCCCCTCAAACCTCTATTAATGATTCAGTTTGTAGCATCAAAAAATGAACAGTATTATAATCAATCTCAGTATGATGAAGTTACAAGTGAATGAAGCAAATTCGTCTACTTCTATATGGGTGTTTAAGTGTAGGTTATTATATAAACTTTGAATTATATTTAAAGATTTATGGATATACTTTTGGGTTGTATTTGATAGATATTTGTGATATATTTATTTAATTTTGGTGATGAATGTTGGATCGAAAAGAATTTAGATATCTCCACAATGACATGATATTGTCCACTTGGGCCGGCCTAGGCCCTCATGACTTTGCTCTTGGGCTCTCCTCAAAAGGCCTCATTCCAATGGATATAAACCCATGATTTTTTCCATGTGTTTTCAATGTGGGACTACATTTGCAATCTTGCAACCCCAACAATCCCCCCCTCAAACAAAGGACCACAGGTTTCTCATGTTCAATCCTTGACCCACTAGGTCTTCCTGTCCCTCGATCCACCCGACCTACTAGGATTTTCTTTGTTCGATGTCAATATTGTATTCACATGGCTCAATCAGACCATAACTCTTATGCATAGTTGGTGATTAAACCTTCTGGTCGTCCGAGCTCTGATACCAATTGTTGGATCGAAAAGAATTTAGATATTTCCACAATGGTATGATATTGTCCACTTTGGGCCTAAGCCCTCATGGATTTATTCTTGGGCTCTCCCCAAAATACCTCATTCCAATTGAGATATATTTTTCTCTTATAAACCCATGATCTTTTCCATATATTTTCAATATGGGACTATGTTTGCAACCTTGTAACCCCAATAATGAAAAATGTTATGTTATAGTAAAATATTATGATTTACGCTATTGTCAATTAAAATTATATTACAGTAAAATATGATCAATTACTTTGATACTATGAATAAATAATTGAGTAATACAATAGAAAAGATTTAGATCTTCGATAAATTTAAATAGTGGCATAGTTAAAGAAACTATTTACTTCGTCACTGATCAAATTTATGAAGTCATTTATATATCTTATTTCACTAAATTGATTTTTTTTAGTAAAACATGATCTATTATTTCTATACAACTATGAAGTAATACAATAAAAAAAAACTTCAATCAAGCCAAATTATGCAGAAGTAAAATTAAATATTTACTGCACTAGATTACAAAAATTGTGAAGTCATATACATATTTTACTTCCTCAATCAATATAACCTATGAAGTAATATACCATTAACCACTTCAACACTTTTACTAATTTCGATGAAGTAATAGAGTCTTTTTACTTCGAAAACGGTCCAATTTTGAACTAGTTTTGGACTTGTGATAGATTCCGATAATCGTGTGTTGAAGTAATAAATTGACTCTTTTACTTCAAGTACGTCTACTTCGGTAATTATCTATCTATTACTTTTGATAATATCTCCTAATCATCACATCTATTACCTCTATTGATTTACCAGTAAGAGTTCCTATGTTTCATGTTCCAAATCTTAGACTATTAGTTGTCCTATAATATGTGATCTTAGAACTCTTGTCTATTTAACACTACATCCAAGTTTTCATAAAGATGTAGTGATCCTTGTCGATATATTATAGTCGGACCCTGCAACGCGAACTCTTGCATATTTAGCACTGCACTCGAGTTAGGAAGATGTAGCAGTTCTTATCGAGTCATTACAGTTGGATTTTGCAATGCATTTCTTTCAATGAACAACCTAGTTTTAACACAATAGTTTAATAAATCCATTCATTTGTTAGAGTTTAATATTGGCTGGCAACCTAATAGAACCTTACTCATTTATCCAGATTTAGGACTGATTATTTAATCACTAATTAACTATAGACTTAAAAATATAAAATGATAAAAATAATAATAATAAGCTCAAATTAAGAATTCAATAACGTCTAAATTCCAATAACCTAGTTAATTTTAGATGGTTACCTTCTCAAACAATTTTAATATTTTAGTGGGCTTTAAAATAAAAATAAATTTTGGTTATTGATGTGGAGGGAACTACGCTATGTGCAGGACTTGGTCAACGTAAATCCTGGTCAAACTGAGTCATGTGATTCAAGTTGATTTAACTCGGGGCGAACTCAGATTAAGTCATATTGATCCTTCCGGGTCCGTCGCCGAATGAAGTTTATTTCACTTCTAGAAATAGGCGTCAGTTACCAAAGAAGCAGCGATAGAAAACTGGAGCCGCAATCCATAATGACGACAATTAAAGAAAAGGGAACGCCGTTTGCGAAGGCATAATGATGCCAAGTCAAGATGGCGACACACCGATTATGGAGCTGTGTTCGTTAGGAACCTTGCTCGTGCCCTCTTTCCCTATATAAGATAACGGTATCATTATAGAAAAGGTATACGATTCTGCAGATCTCACTATTTTTACTCTTTTACTCGAGTTCTTTTTCTCCAACTTTAACTCGAACGTTGAAGGAGCCGAGCTACAGTACACGTTATCCTCTCTTCTGTCATCTTTCTCATCCTTCCCGCGGTCAATGCTGGAGGTCTTCATGAGCTACGCTCTGAGAGAGTTCAAATAGCTAGAAGGTTACCCTTTAGAAAACCGACCCACTAGAAATTGACCTGTCAGAAACCGACCCACTCGAACCCGATTTGCCAGAAGCCACTCAGCAGCAGACCTAGTACGATGAGTTTGGATCCTCTGTCCTTAAATTTTTTTATTCTTATGTCCCTTATCGATTGGACGGACCAGATTATATTTTAAGACAGCATGACATCCTTAAAATGTGTATAGTATCCTCGTGATGTACAAGACATCCTTGAGATGTAATTTGATCCGTCCGATCGACAAAAAATATAGGAACAGAAAAATTTAAGGACAAATAATCCGAACGCCTGGTAGGATACAATCAACTAGTGTTCGACTCAATGAAAGAAAACTTAACCAAGTCAACCCGTCCCTTATCTTAAATCTCATAAAACGTAAGCTAGATATAGGAAAATGAATAAGTTTAGATCAAATTTCAAATCCTCATCTTTTGTGATTATCTGTCTCCAAAATTATGTCCGTGAGAAGAGTAGAAGATTAGATGTACCTAGAATTGGGTTCTCATTAGACGGTCGCTGGGCTCGGCCCACCTGGAACCGATTTTATCCGGCTTGGATCGTAGACCGGCCGTCGAAGGCCGGATAATGTTACGACTCGCTTCATCGTCGGCTGAAGATATTATTCCTCTTCTCAGTTTTCCTTCGTCGCCGGCGTCGCCTCCTACTTCATCCCTTCGCTCAAATGGCTCTTCTTCTTCCTCCTCCGAGATCTGTATATCCAGCTAAGCTACTTGGGAACGCCTCTGCTCTCTCGCTAATTCCCATCCCTCTTTCCTTCCCTCGCAGGTTTGTCCTTTGTCGAGTTCTGGTTATCTGTTTGATTTTTTCTCACCTATTCTTCGTGAAGGTATGTTTTGATCACGGTGGAAATGAAGTGATGTTTTTATTGTGTTCGTGTTTGAACGAGGATAACTTTAGATATCTTTCAACCTTTGTGTAACATTTATAATAGTGTTCGTTTTATGTGGTTTGTTGGCTTGGGAACAACAACGAGTGGAATAAAATCACGGTTGTTTAGCAGATTCCTTACATTCTATTTGGCGTTAGGTTGTTTGATACCTTTAAATTGTTCTTGATAAATGTTAGAATATTTAACTGCTTAAAAGTATCCTTTCAGCTGTAACTACCCTTCTCTTCTTTGTCGTAATCGCAAGATATTTTTTTCCCCCTTGTTATGGTGTTTCTTATAACAAATTGTAGAAGTCTATGAATTATACTAAGTTGCCTTGGACCTCAAATTCAGGATTCATAGTTAGGTGAGTGCTTGTAGTATTGAGTTTGATCTGGGTCAATTGAAGTTTGTTTTGGTTCACTAAAGGCAGGATATTTCAGTCATGATGGATTGTTAATCAAGTTCGTCCAAGCTGGACATAGTTTGCTCGAGCTAAATTGGAGTTGGGTAAGTTTGCTCGAGGTGGATGTGGCTTATTAGCTAAAATGGATGGTTACTTCTTCTTTTTTTTTCTCTCTCTCTCTTTTTAGATATTTAGCTCACGCAAACGGTCAGTGGTTGTTTGACGTGACACAACTAAGTAACTGAGAGGTGAGCGAAGTGTTTATCTTAGCTTTAGTGCAAATTGAGACCGAGGGTGCATGGCTCCTTTTTGAATCTTTCTCTATGGAAGGTACTAAAATTGTAGGGATTCTGTCAAAAGTCTTAAAGTTTTATGTTAGGCATGAAAAAGATGCCTCTATTGTTGTAGCATTGAGATGAGTGTTTGAAAATGTTCACATGGCTAATGATGGTTGACACTGCTTTGATCCTTTGGATTAATTCACATACGGTTATTCTCTATAGGATGTACACGTGAAGACCCTCCAATGAGGGCTGACCTGACAGTTAATATTACTCGCATCAGCCCCAAGTGGCATGACCCACTGAAATCCTGTAGTGCTACTGCCTCTTTATGACTGTTTGGTATTTCTTTATTTGAATTTGTAGTATACTTTCCTTTTGCAGGTCTAACCAATCCAGCAATGGTAGGAAAATTATTGGTTATATGGCAGTTAACAGTAGATCAACTAGAGTGAGAGAATCTCCTTCAACTGATTCCCATTCATTGATTAAGGAACCTCATAAATATTTTGATCAAGTCATAATTACTGTACGTGCTGGAGATGGAGGGCATGGTGCAGTTCTTGACATGCCGAACCAGAAGGAAAATCCAAAGCCGCAAGGAAAATATAGCCAGGACAAAACAAACAAAAAGAGTTCACGTGCTAGAGATGGAGGGCATGGTGCAGTTCTCAACATGCCGAACCAGAAGGCAAATCCAAAACCTCAAGGAAAATATTGTCAAAACAAAACAAGCAAAAAGAGTTCATATAAAAGGGATTCAGATGGCTCACTTATTTTACCAATGGGTGGACATGGTGGTGATGTGGTAATATATGCAGATGAGGGTGAAGAGACCCTTCTGGAGTTTCACCAAAAGAGACGGTATTGCGCAAAGAGAGGGGGAAATGTGGATGCCATGGGCACCTTGACTAAACAACTCCATAATGGATTTGCAGCACCAACTTTAAGAATTCCAGTTCCAATAGGTATGTGCTCATGCACATGCATAAAAAGGCATTTGTCAACATGTTCATAGTGCATGTTACATAGATATTAATCTTCTTCTTTGGTTCACATTTTCATAGTGCATGGTATTGAGATAGTACTAGGATATGTTCTGTCATAAGATGTTCCACTCATTTGGCTTTGGAGTTCCAACCCACATTTCTCGCCTTGAAGAAAGAATGCTAATGCTATTGTACATGCTTGTATGCAATCAGACATGTTCGACATTTGCTCTACAACAAAGACCATCCACTATGAACATCTTGCATATTATTTAAACATCTAACTACACAAAGCTTTAGTTCTTTCTATGCATTCAAAAACAACTATAATAGACTAACATTTCTTATTTCACGTTCTCCCAAATCACTGATAGGTAGTGATGCAAATTCATGGTGGTTTATATACCAAAGAAAATGTACCCACAATTGTACCTAAGCCTCAACTAGCCAAACCTAGTTGAAAAAGAAAATATTCTCTCCTTTTAATTGGACTGTTGAATATTAGTTGATAGCTTTCTGTTGGCAGTCTTCTACACTAACTTAAATCCCTTAACTGAAATGAAAGTTTGAAAGTTGTATGGAAGCCTTACATCTCAGATATATGGCAGGAACAGTTGTAAAACATAAAAGAGGAAAGATGCTTGCTGATTTGGCACGGCCAGGTGATGAAATTCTTGTTGCAAGGGGTGGACAAGGAGGAGTGAGTATTGCATTTCCACATTCTTAGAGACAATGACAAAAATTTACTAGTTTTTTTTTTTTAAATGAATTTGACAGTCACTTTAGTCTTGACTTGGCATAATGATCCTATGATAAACAGTTTGGAAAATTTTTGAATTTAGATTCTGTGGATGAATGGTTATAAAATTCTAATTAAATGTGTATTTCATTGTGATTAACAATGAATAATACTACAAAAGAGGCAATTCTTCAAGATATTCATCTTTTCTCTGACAGATTAGCTTGTTAGAGATGCCAGAATACAAAAGGAAAAGGTTGATGGCATTGTCTACTAATGTGATGAGAGATGAAAGTGACAAGGTAAGAACTTAATAATCGGTTAAGCTGCGTGAATTTAGCTTAGGGTGATACCACACTGTGTACATTGCATTATTTGCTGGTTTTTCTTTAAAAATTTCATTATCCATTTTTTGTTTTTACAGATTTTAGTTCTTGGGCAACCTGGTGAAGAAGTTAGCTTGGAACTGGTTTTAAGGGTGGTTGCTGATGTTGGTCTTGTGGTATTTGCTAGGCTTCTCCAAATATTCATTTTCTATCAGACCACTAGTTAAAGTGTTTAAGACAATGCATGCTAATATTATGGTTGAACTAATTGCACAGTCTAAAAGACCAAACTTGATCTAAACACCACTAGTTTAGCACTTGATTTAAAGACCAAACTTCAGATCATTTCAAGTTGTAGTCAAAGGCATGAAAATAGCTTAAGTTTAGGACTAAGAAATAGTAGTTAATGAGTTTTTATGATGTTGCAACACTGAATCAAATATAGATTACCTAGCAGATAACTCTACTAAGAAGGCATCAATTGTGGATGGTTGAGATGCATATAGCATCAAAGTACTGGAGAGAACGTAGTGATCGCTGTCTAATTGTGAGGATAATATGATCAATTCGAAGCCTATTTATCAGTCACAGAAGTTCAAATACATAAAGCAAGTTTTTCAACTTTTGATCTCATTAAACAGCCGATGTTTCTTAGTGTATATCATAATCTGTAGACATTACAAAAAACAAACTTCACTTTTGGCAAGTGCTTGCAAAATAACTCGGTTGCCATATCAGCTTAGTATTTGTATGAACTAATATAGCCAATCTATGTTGGTCATGTCTTGCTCAAATTTATCTTTCTTCTCAAGGGACTTCCAAATGCTGGTAAATCAACGCTTCTAGCAGCCATCACACTTGCAAAACCTGATATTGCTGACTATCCTTTCACAACATTAATGCCCAATCTTGGTCGTCTTGATGGGGATCCCATGTTAGGAGCACTGAAATATTCCTCTGAAGCAACACTAGCAGATCTTCCAGGTCTTATCGAAGGTGCTCACTTGGGAAAGGTATTTGTTTCATGCATGTTGAAGCATTTGCAAAAACAACAACTTTAGCAAGGGACTTACTTTTTTGCAGGGCCTTGGGAGAAATTTCTTGAGACACTTAAGGAGAACACAAATGCTGCTTCATGTGGTTGATGCTGCCACTGAGAATCCTGTGAAAGATTATATGACTGTTAAGGAGGTGAAATTATGTTTATTCCTATACTTTTGCCTTCATTCACCTAAACAATTGTTTGAGATGTTTGCTTCAACTAGATTAGAAGCCATAGGAAAAACAATAGAGACCTTAGGGCTCAACGTGGTTGAAACTTGAAAGGACCCAACCTTAACACTAATGTGTAGTAGACATCTGTTGTGTTTAAACAATTCATTTGATCCACCACATTGATAAATTGGTTGATTTTAGGCATTCAAGGATGGGTCGAAATTCTTGTCACTTCGTGTAAATCATGTCATAAACAAGTCATATCACTTTGTGTAAATAAAAATCTATATAACATAAAAATAATAACTATATATATTTCTAAAATAATTTTATATGGTGTAAGATTAGTTGAATTTCTTAAAAAAATAAATTATATGATGTAAAAATTATTAATATTTTAGAAATAAATTATTTTTGTAAATGCGTTGATTAGTGTCAACTCATTTATATATTTGGATTGTTTCAAGTCACTTTCACTTTTATCTCCGGCCGATTAAGCTTGTGTCTAATATTGCTTGCTTTATTCAAGGACTTATCCTTTTTGAGACATTTCAGATCAGTATAATATTGTCATATACAGTATATATGGTCATTCTTAGAATTAGATTTATGCTTTTTTTCAATTCTCACAATAAGATTCAACCATTTGCCTAAAATATTTAAGTTAATAGTAATTTACTCATCTAGTTTTAAGCTTTTTTTAGCTCAATTCCCCATGTTGGACTTTATTGGGGGTGTATTCAGCTCCTTAATAAAGGTTTCTAATGCTAGATTGATTTCTGTAGTATTATGGTTCGTGTTTGAGGTTTTAGCTTAGATTTGTATTAGTGGAAGAAGCAAGATATTGATGAGGAAATCATAAAATGTTGAATTTCACATATTTACAAATTTCAGAACTTTTTTCTTCAAATAATTAATGTTGTTTTCATGAGCTGTAGGATCCACAGCTAATATGCTCTCCTGCAGGAACTTCGAATGTACAACCCAGAGTATCTTCAGCGGCCATATATAGTGCTTTTAAACAAGATTGACCTTCTTGAGGTGCATTTATTATTTTATAAAATAATTATTAATTCTGATTTCTTCAGCTAAAATACACACTTTTAGATCTTTTTTATGGAACTTTCTACATTTCTTCATTTGTCTTACACATTTCATCAGCTTCATATCCTTATAATTTCTTCACCAGGCACAAGATAGGCTACAACAGTTAGTGCAAGAAATCTCTGCGATTGGCTGCAAGGATGCAACTGACTCAGAAATAAGCAAAAAGTTGACTGCAAATACTCCAGATTTGCACTCGCTTTCCTCAGGAGAGAAAAATGAAGAGACGAAAGAAAAGGAGATTGCGGACTATCCACAGCCTCTGGCGGTTGTCGGTGCTAGTGTTCTGTAAGTGCATCTTAAAATATTTTGCCATGTTTCACCTAAAAGCTATAAGTTCTCATTTTTATCAGCATATGCTTCTGTTATCATTAGATGATACAACTGCTATGATCTTGAAAAAGGGATATTTTTCTCAAACATCCTAGTCAATCATTATCTCCTGTTATTCCTGTTACATTTGAGACATACAGAAACGTAATGAGCATTTGAGTATTTCATTCTCTAAATGATCTGGTCAACTCTATACAAAGGCATGTTCTCTTTTTTCTGAGCGCTACCATGATTGTTTCTCATCACATTCTCTTTGTTATTGCTGTTATCTGTCTATTTTAGCTAAAATGTTGGTATTGGTGCCACAACCTATTGTTACAGCAAGCAAATCGGTGTCAACGAGCTACTGAAGGCAATAAGAGCTGGCCTTAGGAAATGCCGAGACCTAGAACAAATTCAAGTATCAGAAGCTGATGAATTCTCAACAATGTGATGGACTTGATGTGATGAGCTACTATAGGAGATAAGAGCTGGTCTTATGAAATGCTGAGATCTAGAAGAAACACAGGAATCAGAAATTGCTAAGGTAGCTAGATCTTCGTTGAAACAAAAACAACATTTACCCTGTAGTAGATGATCTGTGCCTGCAAGTTCATCGCATCCATGAGTATCCAATCCATCAATCAGAGTTATCACTTTCATGTTGAAACGCGGTGGGAAGGTCACAAACTGACATTATCGAATGGCTATGGCTTCAGGGATCCAATGGCGGTGTTTCTTTTGGCATCGGTGCAATGAGCAACACCAGAACTCAATTTTTTGTTACTACTGTATTTTACTAATTAATATCCAACTAGCTGATTTTTATAATGATATCTATAAGATGTATTAGATATATTGGAATTGAGGGATAATATGATCTGGCATTCATTTAAATATTGTGATTATATTGCATAATTTTCAGGTTTTCTTCCCGTACTGAAATATCGGATTGTTTTATAAGCACATTCAAGCATTTATTTGTTGAGAAAATGTAACAAATCATAGTGCACTGTCTCAATTCACACTTTTGCCATTTTCTTTGATAGCAATCTCACTCAGCTCTTCAGCTTCCTTCTCCATCTTTTGTTTCTTCAACTCCTCCACGTGGCAGGAATCTTCTTCCAACTTCGACCCTTTACCTTCTTTAAACTTTGCGTAAATGTCTCCTTTGTAAAAGTGCCTGGTTCTCCACACCAACACCAGCATCGCCAGAGTTCCGGCCGCCGTCACCGCCGTGATGATGAGAAACGACAGCCGGAAACACGTCACCCCCATGCACGTCAGTGACTGATGCCCTGGCGACGACGAGGCCTCGACGCCGTTCTGCTTCCGCGCCTCCCGGTCGTACAGGTAACCCACCAACCTCACGTTGAGCACGTAGGACGCTACCGGGCTCGCGAGCCCGCCGACGTTGTACAGCGTCGCGAAGTACTTGAGCCCGAAGACCTCCGAGATGATGGCGAAGAGCAGCGGCATCTGCGCCCCGAAGCAGAAGCCGATCAACACGGAGGCGAAGTAGAGCGACCTGGGCACGCCGAAGGCGATCAGCAGGTGACCGGCGCAGGAGACGGCCATGACCACCGCGAAGAGGAGCGGGCGGGGCAACTTGTACCGGTCGAGGAAGATCTCCGACAAGAATCCGGCGGCGACGCGGCCGGCATAGTTCCAGATGCTGATGAGCGATACGAAGGTTCTGGTGCTGTGGAGAGGGTAGCCGAGCGACTCGCCGATCTGGCCCATGTTGTCGACGGCCGTAAGGGTACCTCCGACGCCGCAGATCGTGGCGAAGAAGATGATGAGCATGTCGAGGCTGAGGAGCGCTTGGAGGATTGAGTAGTCTTCCCCTCTTTTGGGCGGCTTCACGGCGGCCACGATCCTTCCCGCCAGGGTTTTCGGTGGGCTGGGGAGGTCGTTTGGCATGGAAGGCGCTCGATCGATGGCCACAGAGAGGGGTCGATCCGAATCTGGTTTTGGATTAGGAATCTGGAGAGTTGAGGCTTGTTTGATTTGGGTGTAGATTTTGATCTCCTCCTTAACGGCGACAAAGAGCGGGAGGGCGAGGAGGAGGAGGACGACGGCGGCGCTGACGCTGTAGCCAGCGTGGGAGAAGGCGAACTGCTTCTGTATGATGATGATGACCATGAGGTAGCTGGCGAGGAGGAGTGAGACGTAGAGGATGGAGCAGAAAACCCTAAATTCGTTGGGCTGGCGGACGACCTTCATGATCCGTATGGTGCGGACGAAGAGGAAGGAGATGGCTGCAGGGAGCCATGCGATGAGCAGCACCAGCGACTTGGAATCGCCGGCGCCGTAGAAGGCAAGGTAGAGCTGGGTGAAGATTGCGCCGCTGAGGCCGACGAAGCCCTTGAGGAGTCCAAGCACGATGCCACGGCTCTCCGGGAAGTTCTTGACGCAGGTGACGAGGGCGCCGGTGTTGGCGAAGGTGCCGGAGTTGGCGCCGACGCAGATGTAGAGGCACATCTGCCAGACAGCGGGGCGGGCGGTGCGGCCGGTGATGGCGAGGTAGACCATCAGGTAGCCAAAGAAGTTCATGGCGGCGCCCATGGCGAGGATGGCCCACGGCGGCGCGACCTCGGCGAGGAGGCCGGAGATGATGCCGACGTTGGCGCCGAGGTCCTTGAAGAAGGAGATGGTGTTGAGCGTCTGCTGGTCGTAGCCCAGGGACGTCTTGATGTCCTTGGAGTAGACGGCAAAGATGTAGGTGGCGCCGGCGGCTGACATTATCAGGAGCGAAGCGAAGGCCATGAACCACCGCCCGCCCACGATGTGGGCGGCGACAGCGAGCACTTCCCGGCCAGTCATCTCTGAACCCAAAGCTCTAAGACGGCGACTTTGCAGCAAACCTTTGCAACTATTGTGTGATTTATAGAGACTGGAAGAATTAGATGAGGTCCTCCATTGCCGACTATGGTGGTGGAGTCGCTTTCTTGCAGTGCGAGGGAGGAGAACCGAGAGCGAGAGCAGTCAACGGAGAAGTGTGCAGGGCGTGGCTTTGTGCCCGTGAAGAAGAATGATAAGGTAGTTTTGTCTCCTTTGATTATTTTTGCAGTTAGAGCAATTTATTTCTAAGATATTTCAGTTTACTCCTCAAGCTTTACGTGTTTTATGAAAATGACCCCCTGTTTTAAGATGCCAAAATGCCCATCAGCCCACGCAATATGCTCATTTTTCACTTCCAACCATTAACGCTTGATTGGTAAATGACGCCACCAAGATTGGTAAATGATAAAATGATTTCCATTTGCCGATCAAAGAGATGAAACAACATGGTGATTATTTATTCCTAAAAAAATATGGATGGTGATTATTTATTCCTAAAAAGTAGAGGGAAAATAATAACCTTATATGTATATTATCATTTTTATAGATGCACATAAGCTTTACTTAATTTGTAAATTTCCAACCAAGGATTTGTTTTTTTAAACACATTTAAAAGATTCTTGTTTTGTGAAATTAACGTTTGTTGAAATTTTATCATTTCAATTACTGATAGAGAGGTTTCAGACGTTTTGTCAAAACTAATTTATTATTTGTTCTTTATCTTGACTAAATTAGTTTAGGTTTCGAAGGAGTCTTTTCAACTTAATATGACTCTTAAACATCTTTTCACAATAATACATTTTGAATTTAAAATTACTATGAAGGAGTTTTGGTAAAAGAAATTTATAATAATTTAGGAAATATATATTAAATACTCAGTTAGTCTTATTAATTATCTTTGGGGTGATTGGTCTAGTTTCATGGAAGTTTTTCATCGACAATAAATCGAGCGATCAGTCCAGAAATTTAGCATATTTTGGTTGCGATTTTTATTTGGAGAATTTTTTTTTATAAATACGTCATAATTGAAATCAAATCACGGATGTCTGGATGATAATATAAATGTCCTATTACGATATCATAGTCCTGAGAATGAAATATATATTAGATTAAAAAAAAGGATTATATTAGTGGTTTTAGACAAAATAATTACATAATGAGGAACAAGATTTTGGATTTTTCTTTCTAATTTCGATCTCTCTTCAGTTAAGTATGACTTTCTCAGTCTCTTTATTTCTAATTTTGAATTCATCCCTAAATATAGTAATTTTTAAATTTCCCTTGATACATTTTAAAATTATCCTTTAATAATTTGCAATGTTACCTCTGGATTTATCCATCCAAAAAAAAAAAAAAAATGATCCCTAATCTCTATTAGTGGAGAATGCGTGATAGATACTTGCCCTTTCACCTAATGAGAGTGACGTTGGAATAAGTCATTACACCTTTTGATGGACACCTGTATCATTTTGTGGGACCGGAAATCGCGCATGCGAATTTATTTTTCCTTTTATTTTTTAAAAATTATGTGCATTCATTTTGATCTCTAGTTAAGAAATAAGTAATGCTTTTAAAAATCATAATCTGAATTTGTAAATGATAATAATGTTATTGAGCTAAAATCCTTTTCTATATTTTCATTCCGCGTATCCTGTAAAAGGAATTGAATCGTTCTTTGAATTTCAGAATTTTGTTCCCCACTGTCAATCGAGGATTGGCACCATTTCTTCCTCCAAGTCGGCTCCTTTCTTCGCCTCTCCGCCTCCTCTGTGCCTTGCATGGATCTCCTTCGTGTAGAATTCCCATGTCCTCCAGACGAGCACCAGCACCGCCGCGCCGCCCACCACCGTCACCGCCGTGATGATCAGGAACGCGAGCTTGAAGCACTCCGCGCCGGCGCACGTGGGCGAGCCAGAAGAGCTCGGCGTGCTCTGCCGCGCTGCCTCTCTGTCGTAGAGTTGCCCCGCCACCTTGATGTTGAGGATGTAGGAGCCCACGGGGCTGGCGGCGCCGCCGAAGTTGTGCAGCGTGGAGTAATGCTTCAGCCCGAACAGCTCCGATATGATGGCGAAGTAGAGCGGCACCTGTGCGCCGAAGCAGAAGCCCGTGATCACCGACGCGAGGTGGAGCGCGCGGCCATAGGCGATGAGGAGGTGCCCGGCGCAGGAGAGGAGGAAGACGAGGGCGAGCAGCAGCGGGCGCGGCAGCCGGCGGTTGACGAGCAGGATCTCGGAGGCGAACCCGGCGGCAACGCGGCCAGCGTAGTTCCAGATGCTGATGAGGGATACGAGCGTGGCAACGCTCTGCGCGTCGTAGCCGAGGGACTTCCCGATCTGGCCCATGTTGTCGATGGCGGTCAGGGTGCCGCCGACGCCGCAGATGGTGGTGAAGATGATCAGCATCATGTCGACGCTCGTCACCGCTTCGAGTATGGAGAAGTCCTCACCTCTCTTCGGCGGCCGGGATGAAGAAAGCGGAGAAGAAAGGTGCGAGCTTTTTGCATTAGGCGTCGGTTTGGAAGATGGAGAAGAAAGGTACGAGACTTTTGGATTTGGGATCGATTTGGGCGATTCCAAATTAGGGTTTTCGATGGATGGCTTGAGGCGCCGTAGATCTGAGGCTTCTTCTCTGAATACAACGGCGAGAGGGAGTACGACAGTGAGGAAGAGGAGGACGGCCGAGCTAGCTTCGTAGGCTCGTTGGGAGAACTCCGCCCGGCTTTGGAGGACGATGACGAACATAAGATAGCCGGCGAGGGCGATTGTGGTGTAGAGGAGGGAGCACAAGACCTTGAAATCGTGAGATTGGGGGTGAGACGGCTCGGATTTAGGGTTCAGGTAGCGAATAGTGCGGAGGAAGAGGAGCGAGACAGCGGAGGGGAGGCAGGCAACGAGGAGGATGAGCGATTTGGAATCCCCGTGCCGGCCGTAGAGAGCGAGGTAAATCTGGGTGAAGAGGGCGCCGCTGAGGCCAACGAAGCCCTTGAGGAGGCCGAGGACGGCACCGCGGCTGTTTGGGAAGTTGCGGACGCAGGCGACGAGGGCGCCGGTGTTGGCGAAAGCCTGCGAGTTGGCGCCGACGCAGATGGAGAGGCACATCTGCCAGACCCGGGGGCGGATCCGGCCGGCGACGGCGAGGTAGATCATGAGATAGCCTGAGAGATTCATGACGGCGCCGGTGGCGAGCACGGCGGAGGGAGGGGCGAACTCGTTGATGAGACCAGGAAGGATACCGACATTGGCGCCGAGGTCTTTGAAGAAGGAGAGGGTGTTGAGGGTGCGCTGGTCGTAGGCGAGGGCGGACTTGATGGCTTCGGAGTAGGCGGAGAAGATGTAGGTGGCGCCGGAAGATGCCATGATGAGGAAGGAGGCGAAGAGGGTGAACCACCGGCCGCGGGCGACGTGGAATGCAAGGTGGACCGCATCGCCGGCCTCCGGCATCGCGATCGCGATCTGGTAGCGGAGGGAGAAACAGTCGGGCGGAGTTGTGTTTGGTGATCAAACATGGAAAAGTCTACGGAAACAAAGGAGGACGCCCATTGGCTGTTATCGAGAAGCGAAAACGTTGATTATTCAGCAATTCATCGAAGGCGCACTCAACTTTTTATTATTTTTTCTCTACCTTCAATATTTCTTCTTTCTCTCTTCTCTTACCTTATCTCCTCTTCTGTGCCATCTTTCTATTCCTTTCCTCTCTATAGAATTCCATAGGATTTAATTAAAAGTTTTAATTGATTAAAATAAATAATAAAAAAATATCGTTAGACTCCTTACAATTTCAAAAATTTATAAGATCTAAAATAGAACAAATCAGATTTATTTAGATCCATCAATAGTTTTAATCAAAATTCACTGATTGACCTATAAAATTAAGATTATAATCATTTTAGATCATGTAGATTTCTCAGATTACAAAAAGTCCAAAGGTATCGTCCAATGCATATTTTTGGCTTCTCCAAAAATATTAAAATTTTATAAAAAAAATAGTTAAAATATAAACTTATTCATATATATATATCAGATCCACGTTGGGCTAGATATAGATATAATTCATAACATGCTCACGAGAATTAGAGTTTAGTTAATTATTTCGATAATATTTTAACACCTCTAGAGAAGATAAAATATGTAATGGATGACATTGTAGGTTCCTTACAAGTTCAGAAATCTATATGGCCTGAAATGAGTTGAATTGGACCTATCTAGGTCCATTAGTGGGTTTAATTTGGTCAAAACTTATTAATCGACCTAGAGACCTTAGATTGCAATTATTTCAAGTCGTGTGGATTTTTGAGACTGCAAGGATTTTAGTGATGTCATCTATTGCATATTTTGGCTTCTTCAGAGGTGTTAAAATTTTATCGAAAAAATCAACTAAAGCATAAACTCATTCATATCAGGCTCACGGGGGTTATAGTTTAGTTGATTCTTTTGATAACATTTTAACACATTTAGATAAGTCAAAATATACAATAGACGACATTGTTGGACTGCTTGCCGCCTCAAAAATTCATTGGACCTAAAATAAGTCCAATCAGACCTATATAGGTTCATCAATGGATTTTGGTCAAAACTCACTAATCAATCTAGAGATCTCATATTGTAACTATTTCAGGTCCTATGAATTTCTGAGGCTGTAAGAAAATCAATGGTATTGTCCATTGCATATTTCTACTTCTCTGGAGGTGTTAAAATTTTATTGGAAAACTTAACTAAAGTATAAACTCATTCATATCATGCTCAAAGGGGGTTAGGGTTTAACTAATTTTTCTGATAATATTTTAACACCTTCAGAGAAATCAAAATATACAATGGATGATACTGTTGGACTCCTTACTGCCTTAGAGATCAACATTGAAGGATCGAAAGATGCGTTAGAGGGGGAGGGGTAAATATCGCATGTTAAAAAAATTTTCTTTTGAGTGTTGAAATAAGAGTAGTGTAGTGGAAAATAAAGAACTCATTTCAGTTACCTAATTCAGAGCCTAAGTTGGTTCCTACTCTAAGACCCACGATTTCTTGATCTCACCGTTGGACAATCCACTAAAATTCTTCTTTTCGAAACCTTTGGAAAGAAGTAATTTGTATAGATGAAAAGTATAAGATAGTAACACCCTACTATCTTATTTGAATTCAAGTACAATACAAGCTAAATTAAAATTATACTAAATAAATATGAAGCGTTGAAAATCATCGGCATTTTATAGGAGTAGTAGCTTGCTTGAGGATGTGATATAGAGCTAAAGCACGAATAAAGACTTTGCAGAGAGATGAACAAAAAACTTAATTATTGCCTCAGACCTCGAGCTCCCCTTTTGTAAGCATGGTTCGATCGACTGATAAATCCATCGGTTGATTGATCCGTTCGGTTGATCGAACCTCCTATCGGTCGACTGAATCCTATGCTTTCATTCTTTGTTGAAATTCGATCCTTGTGCATTTATGAACTTTAATGGTTCGATTGACCGATTACCTTGTTCAGTCAACCGAATAGTGAACTTTCCCAGTTCATCGAGATTCACACTTAATTCATCATTAATAAGGTGATCGTTTGGTCGACCAGAGTTAAACAAAATATGTTCCTACAAAATAAAGGTTAGCACAGTATAATATATGAGTAGTAAGATGTATGAATAGTATTTGATAGTAGAACTATCTTAATATCAATTTGGAAACTGTTGGATCGTAGAGTTCACAAGGGGGGGGGGGGGGGGGGGGGGGGAATAACGATCTTCAAAAATCGTTATCGAGTAAGTAGCGGAAATAGAAAAGCACAACACTAACAAAACTAATTTTACTTGGTTCGGAGCCTTTGTCGACTCCTACTCCAAGGCCCGCACGTGAGAGTGCTTTCGTTGGGCAATCACTAATAATTCGTAAAATGTTACACGATTGAGTACAAGAATTATATTAAAAAGAAATACTAACAACAATAAGAACTTGAGCCGCAGGTTACCGGAAGAGCTTCGTAGGGTCGCAGGAGTAGTGTGCAATAAAGCAATCGTAGAAGGAAATTGTTGTTTTTTACTCCAGGTGGTGGCCTCCTTATATAGGAAACTCCGGGCGCTCGAATCCCTTCTGGGCGCCTGGACTGTGACGTAGGCCTAGCCAACCAGCGTGCTCCACGTTTACGTCGAGATAGAATTTTGCATTCTGGGCGCCCAGACCACCATTTTCCAGCAAATCCTTTTCCTGCAAGAAAATGTTAGTCCGAGGCAAAATATAATTTATACTACCCTGCAAAACAAAGCGTTAGCACAATTATATTCAAACAGAGTAGCAATTAGATTATGTTTCGTCTCCTCGAGACCAGAATCTAGTCATGATCTCAACTTAGATTTTAAAAATAGATCTAAGTTAGATCGACGTCTATAGTTCCCTCAAACGGGGAACACGTCCTCACAGTCACTCTTCTCCAATGATTTACCTTTACTTACCTTTGGCCAGACATTCGGTCAGCCCGTTAACCTAACTGGACTTCCCTGCAACACTGAGTTAGCACAATAGATAAAACAGTATAGTAAAATAGTGTTAATAGAATTCAAGATTCGCTGGTCCGATCGACCGCAGTCGGTCACATATAACCTAGGGTTATCTCCCCCTAGGGTTGTCTAGTTTCACTCACTAGGACTTCCATTGCCTGGCTTCACTCACCAAGACTTTCTCCACCTACATTCACTCGCTAGGGCCCGGCTTCACTCACCAGGACTTCCACCACCTAGCTTCACTCACTAGGGCTCGACTTCACTCACCAGGACTTCCACCTCCTAGCTTCACTCACTAAGGTCCAGCTTCACTCACCAGGACTTCCACTACCTAACTTCACTCACTAGGGTCCGACTTCACTCACCAGGACTTCCACCACCCATCTTCACTCACTAGGGTCCGGCTTCACTCACCAGGATTTCCACTTTGCCTAACCTTCAGTTAGGACTTCTCCTTGCTAGTCATCTAGTCCTGACTAAACTACTCTCTTCCAAATATTAAGTCATGTTTGGATTAACCCTTGGTCAAACTGACCAGACTTTGGTGCATTGTCAAATATCAAAACTCTAGAGGTCAATTGCACCAACAAAAACCTTCTCGATTTCTTCAGTTAGATTAGCGGCCTAGAGTTTATTCCTTTTCAGAACACGACCTCACTATCGCTTCTCTCCAGTTGCTTACCTCAACCTACCTACCAAACATTGGTTCTCCAGACCTATTTGGAATTTGTCGCTTAGCATTGGATCGACTCATTAGGACAATCCCTCGATCTTCAGTGCTCAAGACCTATCGAGCTTCCCTGCCAAGTGTCGGGTCCTCTCGACCCACTTGGGGTTCCTGACTGGCTTCACGATTTGCTAAGACTTTTCCTGTCTAGCTACAACTAGGGCTTTCACTGGTTGAGTAAATAGTCTACACACTTAGTCAACTTGTTAGATCACAATAACACTTAACTTGAACCTTTGATAACATCAAAACTCAGATTCGATTCTGGTGAATCCTGCACCAACAATCTCCTCCTTTTTGATGTTTAGCAACCAAGTTCGCGGTTAAGTTAATAACATATGTAAAAATAAGTAAACAAATATTTGTTACTTAACTCTCACCCTGAGTTTAACAACTCCCTCTGAATTCATTATCTCTCTCCCTTTGACACATATCAAAAATAGGGAAAACACAAATAACAAGTTTGAAGTTTAGAAAAAATATTTGAAATTCTTGAGAAGAAAAATCCAAAAGACTTAGTGGATTTTAAAATGTTGAAAGTAAGTTCAAACCATTGAAGATGTAAGATTTAAAAGGATGGTTTTGAAAAAGGGATTCGTTAAAAAGTTTAAGAATAAAAAAAATGACTTTAGAAAACGTATCTAAATATTTTAAAGTGATAGAAAAATATTGTAATGATACATTCTGAAAAATAAATATTTAGAAAAATAAATTTTAAGAAATAAATTTTAAAAAATAAATTTTAAAAATATTTGATAATTTGAAAAAGATAGATTTTGAAAATAATTCTAAAAATTTTGAAAGTAATATTGAAAATTTGTTAAAATTTTAAAAATTGGTTAAGGATAAATTTTGAAAAATTAAGTTTGAATTTTCTTAGTCTTGAAAATTTTTCAAAAAAATGGTATTGAAGCTCCCCTAAAATTGATAAGTACCTAAAAGTCCAAGCATAATTTTAAAAATTAGAAAAATATCCTTATGATGAAATGTCCAACCTGCATACTTAGATAACTACCACAAGATAGCAGCTATTGATTCAGGTTGGTCAATTTGAGTGCTTGATTATAACTAGTTTGTCACTAGTCAGATTACTCAAATTGATCAATGTGTTTTGTTTAAAGTCCAGATTTATAGCAATGCACTGACATAAGCATCTGAAATCTTAGGCTAAGTCCTAAGCATCTCACACCGTTTTATATTTCAAAATACACAAGAAAGGTATCCTACTATACTTGTGAAATGTTGGTTGTTAAAATTATAAGAGCATGCAATTCTATGGTAAGGCCTAGACTATTCCAAAAAGATAAAATATTTTGAAATCTATTTTGAAAATAAATTTTGAAAGGGGAATTTTGAAAACATAATTTTGAAAAACTAAAATTAATATAATTTTTAAAAATATGTTAAGAAATAAAGAAACATATTCTATAAAACAAATGCATAAATCAATTAAAATATAATATGAAAGGCATAACTAAAAAGTGTCAATAATCAAAAAGTACTAAATCCAAATACACGTATAGTCATAATATCAAAATAGAAAATACATCAGATCAAGCATCAGATGGAGGGGGTGGAGTATTATGCATAGAGTGAAAATAATCAAACATCTTAGTTTGATATGCTTCCAAAGTATCAACTTGTTTTGTTATATCCTGATGAAACTCAGTTAGCTGCCCTGAAACATAGTCTAAAGCAAGTCAAATCGGCCAAAGATGTCGTCACGCAATTAACTGAATGGATCTCTAAACTGTGGTGGAGCGGAAGGTGATATCACTTGGGCTGCATAAAAAAATGGAGTCTGGGGATACTCTAAGGCCAAAAATAGAACAAGAGACTCCTCTACACTGATGGAAACATCCTCAATATCATACTCTTCCGCAGCAGAAGGAATGTAACATGGATGAGTACGCTTGTAAATTAGGCCCTGAGAACTAGCCTTAATCCCAACCAAGGACATCTGACGGAGGCCAACTAGGTCAAAGTCAGATAATTCTATCAATTCCCCACGTTCAACTCTTACCTCTAAAGAAGCTATGAAAGCAGTCAGGATGTGACAATGAATCATATGAACTCTAAATTTATGCTTAAGGACATACATTAGAAAAAGATGGATTGGACGTAGGACCGCTTGATCTCTGGATGAAAGAGGATGAATGCAAGAAACAACCATTTTGTAGAGAGCATTGTCATTTGGGCTAAGCGAAATGGATGACATCTTCCTTGGTCGCGGACCTTGGAAGAAGTCGACATGCATAACACCAAGAGTTAGATGAGAAAATGGATCAGGTAAAGTATCAAGGTAAGAAGGATAAGGAAAAATCTGGTTAAGTGAAGGACGCATGTGTAAGAAACGAGAAAATATGTCAAAATCAAGCAACATATCCCTCGATGCAACTCTAGTCTTAAAATGATAAGCATCAATTTCACATAAATTATGATATAATTCAATATAAAGTGTGGGATTGTATGCATGTCTACGAAAAATCAGACTATCTAAGGAGTAATGCTGAATCATATCAATTATTTCAGGACAATAGGTCTAGTAGAAGGGTAGATCGGGACATCTAGTTCCTACTACTAAACAAAATTTGTTATTAAAAGATTGATGTAGGTCTTCTGTAGAAAACCTAGGGTCCTGGCTAGCGTTAGAGGAGCTATCCTCTTTGTTGGGCAAATTTATGAAGTTTTTTGCTACAATAAATTCAATAAAAAGTATAAATAGCATAAAAGAAAAGTAGATACTTGTAAACCATACCGAGGCATGATTCAAATCCGAGGTTGGCTTCAAGCAACAATCAGAATGAGAGAGCAGAAGTCAGAAAGATGAGATTTGGATGAAACAAGCTCTCTGCCCGAGTTTCGTATATATAGAGTATGTTCGGTCGACCAATCAGTGGATTGGTCGACCAATCCCTTAAAATCACCGATTTATCGACCAGTAGGAAGAAGCCAATTGGTTTTTGGGCGACCAAACCGAGTTTTTGTTCGAATGATAAATTGATCATAGGTAGATATTTGCGCAGTAGATGACATTGAATTAAAGTATTCGGTCGACTAAACTAGGTGTTTGGTCGACTGAATAATTGAAGATAGGTTTCAGCGATTAACTTATATTTTCGGTTAACTGGACCAATTTTTCGATCGACCGAACAAATAATTGCTCCACTTAATCGATTCAGAGTGTAGTTCAGAGTAAACGTAGTGTATGGTCTACCTAACAAGTCATTCGGTCGATCGAACCTTTTTTTTAATTATTATTATTAATTTAAATTTATTTAAGGTTAAGATAGTGGAAAGTAATTGTGTTCATTACGTAATTAGTATTAAGTTTTAAGTTATACTTTAATTTGAGCTTTTAATTAAGTTTTTAATAATTCAGTTTTGAAATTTTAATTAAGTTTAAGTACTAATATTTTAAGTAAGTTTACTTTTAATTTAAGTTAAGCTTAGTTTTAATTAATAATTTTAATAAGTTAAGTTTTAATTTAAGTTTAAATTGATTAAGTTTTAAGTTAAGTTTATTTTTTTAAGTTAAGTTTAAATTTAATTTAGTTTTAAATTTAATTTAATTTTAATTTAATTTTTAATTTAGTTTAATTTAAATTTAGTTAAGTTGAGTTTAATTTTAAATTAAGTTTAGTTTAATTTTTAAATTAGTTTTAATTTAATTAAGTTTAGTTTAATTTAAATTTAAGTTTAATTTTAATATAGTCTAAATTTAATTTTAAGTTTATTTTAATTTTTAAATTAGTTTTAATTTAATTAAGTTTAGTTTAATTTTAATTTAAGTTTAGTAAAAATTTAATTTAATTTAAATTTAATTTAAGTTTAGTTTTAATTTAATTAACTTTAGTTTAATTAGTTTTAATTTAATTAAGTTTAGTTTAATTTTAATTTAGTTTTAGTTTAATTTTAATTAAGTTTAGTTTATATTTAATTTAAATTTTTAATTAATTTTAATTTAATTTTTATTTTAAATTTAATTAAGTTTAGTTTAATTTTAATTTAGTTTGAATTTAATTTAATTTTAGTTTTAAATTTAGTTTAGTTTAGTTTAAATTTAGTTTAGTTTAGATTTTGTTGGTGCAATATTCCTTAGGTCAAGGTTGACCTGGTTGACTAAGCTTGAGATGGCTCAAGCTTGAGTCTTGATGTTTGAGTTTCGATATTTGATAATACATGGAGGCTGACAATACATGAAGATTGCAGGTACAATCGTTCATTTGGGGAAATTGTTGGTACAATTCTCCTCTGGTCAATGTTGACCAGTTAGATGTGAAGAAGAGTCAAGTAGGTCAAGATTGACTGGATACTTGACTGAAAAATCCTTGTGAGTGAAGTTAGGTAAAAGACCTAGTGAGTGAAGCTAGGCAGAGGAGAAGTCCTGATGAGTGAAGTCAGGTAGATGGGAAGTCCTGGTGAGTGAAGCCAGACAGTTGGGAAATCCTGGTGAGTGAAGCCAGGTGAAAGACCTAGTGAGTGAAGCTAGACAGTATGAAAATCCTAGTGAGTGAAGTTAGGTGAAAGTCCTGGTGAGTGAAGCCAGGCAGATGGAAAATCCTAGTGAGTGAAGCTAGGTGAAAGTCCTAGTGAGTGAAGCCAAGCAGATGGGAAGTCCTAGTGAGTGAAGCTAGGCAGAAAGGAAGTCTTGGTGAGTGAAGCCAGGCACGTGGAAATCCAGGTGCATCAAAGTTGACCAGACACCTGGTATTGAGAAGTCCAAGTAGGTCAAAGGGTTGACCGGATACTTGGCACGAGGAGAAAAGTCTAAGTGGGTCAAAGGGATTAACCGGACATTTGGTGAGAAAATCCTAGCAGGTCGAGGGTGATCGGATGTTAGGCATGATGTCCCAATAGGTCATGGTTGACCGGATGTTGATTTTAGGGACTTTGGATTTGATTTGGCAAGTCACTAATGGGCCAAATCAATCAACCGATCGATTGACTCATGTCCAATCAATCGGTTGATCAATTGGGTGAGGTGCCGCGACAAAAGCGTCTCCCAATTGATCCACTGATCGATTGGGGGAGCGTCGCGATCGGACAGAAGCTACTCCCAATCGATCAATCGATCGAGCGATTGATTGAGAGACTGGAATCGTGTGAGGGTTAGTGAATCGATCGGGTAATCGATTCAAGCGAGTTCCAGAGAGCACAGAGGCGCTCTGGATTGATCAACCGATCGATCCAAAGTCTCCCCAATCGATTGAGAGCAATTCAATCAATTGGGATCCGACCGTTGGCGCATATTATATCCGTTGACGAGCGTTCTTCTTCGCACGGCTTGCACGGCTACAGCTGCGATTCTTCTCCGATCTTCACAACACTTTCTTCACTCTCACAGCCAGATCTTGAAGGCTCTTGGAGACAAGTGTAGATACAGTTCCAAGGTTCAAGAGGCAACAACAAGCAACAAGTAAGCAAGAAGGAGTTTTTATTTGCATATTTTATATTTTCTTCTTACGTGAGTTGTATTTGTTGTGTGAGTTTGTACAAGGCTTTTCCGCCTTTGGTAGTTACCGTAAAAGGAGTGTTTTCATAATGGAGAGTGTGTATCGTGTGTGGATCCTTCGATTAGTCACATCTTTTTGAGGTAGATACCATGTAAATCCTTCGTATTAGCATTGTATTTTTATTTCTTGTATTTTCCGCTGCCTATCATCACCAAGAAGCAAGCAACGACGAGCACGACGAGCTATTCACCCCCCCTCCCTCTAGCACATTTCGATCCTAATAAGTGGTATCAGAGTGAGGTCGCTCTTCATCGGAATCATCGCTGGAAGGGGCAACAAGGCTAGAGGGTAAAGAAGTTGAAGCAAATTTCATCAAGCAAAAGATTTTATCAAGAGCTCAATTTCAAATGGAATTCGGAGATGGATTCGGATTTGACACGAGGGTGCCTCCATCATTCACTATGACGAGTTTCGATTCTTAGAAATCAAGAATCAAAAATTTCTTGATGATGGAGATAGAGAAATGGTTTGCTCTAATGGAAGGCTTTGAAGCTCCAAGAAATTCAAAAGACAAGATTCTAAAGAGGAGCAAGTGGAGCCAAGAGCAAATTCAAAGGAGCAAGGCAAATTACAAAGTGACCAAGTTATTGGTCAATTTATTGCCAAGTAATATTTTGACTCAAATTGGAGACTATAAAGACGTCAAAGAACTTTGGAGCAAATTGACGAAGATTTATGAGATCCCCTCCACTGTGCCAGATCAAAAAGAATCCAAAGAGGGTGACTCAGTGGATCAAGAACAAGAGCAAGAAGACTCCAAAGTTGAAAGATACTCAACTTCCGAAGAAGAAGTTCAAGAAACCTCATTTTCAAGGAAATGCAACTAAAAGAATAAGAAATGAGTATATTCCTGGTTCCATGTAATCACAACTACACTCCACTCACAATTTACTTCTCTATCCATATTCTCAGTTTTATTTACTTCTGCGCTTCGGCCAAGTTAAATGGGTTGGCCCATCCGACCGATACGTTGGCCTGATATGTCTATCGATTTAATAGTTGCATTAGTCTATAAATTTTAAAACACAGAAATTAGGAGCTAAAACATATAATTTATCGGTCCATTACAACCTGTACACGCGTGACAAAATTGCTCGTTGGTTATTGAAGCTTGATTCTGTTTCTTTATTTGGGCTGAGCAGAGACGAATCGCAGACCAAGTTTTGGGCCTTAATTGAGCCACCCTGGGTCCTGTGATGTGATCCCTCGCAAGTCGCAACCACAGAAGACGTCAGCCGAGAAGGAAGATAGGGAGAGAGCGAGAGGGGGAGAGAGATGTCGATGGCTGCAAGTCCAACTCTTCGTCCCGTCTCCTGCTCGTTGGCTAACTTGTCTTCTCCCTCTCCCAACATTCGATGTCAAGGAAGAGGAAGAAGAGTGTCAGATAGCGAGGGCGAGGAGCAACTCGCACCTTCCTCTCCTCCATTTCTGAGGCCGCCTGCGAGGATAACGAGCGCGTTCAACCCATTTGTTAAGCACTGCGTCAAGCTCCGGATCAGCTCCTCATACCGTCGCTCCTGCGGTTCCGCCCTCGTCGTCGGCCTCGCCCCCATCCTGTAAGACTTGCCTCCGCTCTTGTGCTTTTAGAGTAATTGGAAATCTTAAGTAGCCAACCAGTTTGCACCTATCAATTTTTGGGTTTTTAGTTTTGTCGCAGATATCTGGATTTGTTTTTTTTTTTGTTCTAAACTTGATGGACTTGAACTTTACAACTGAACAAATTGGTCTTTTTATTGGAACAAATATATTCAGGGAGATATGCCGGTTTCTGAAACTGAAGCATGAGGATTATTCTTTGGTGGATTGCCTTCTTTTGGTGGATGGTGCAGAAGCCCCTGAAGGATTCCCTTCATCCTCTCCGGTTGTGAATGTGAGCCCTTCCGTAATGAGGAAGGTTTCTGGTATTCAGTCGGTTGATTCAACCGAAGCCATTGCTCTTATGAAGCTCCCTAGAAGTTTCTTAAACCTCGAGGAGAATGATGAAATTAATCAGCATTGCTTTCCTTTGCTTCACCGGCTGTTGGTCCTTGACGGGATCCAGGTACTAAATTTCATTTCTTCCAAGGGTCTACTTGTACCCTACTGATTTTTCTTTTAGTATGATCGGCGAATGTGACACAGTACTCCTTTGACAATAGACTTTGAGGGCTTTATCAGATTTGTTGAAGTTTTTTACTGATCATAGTAGTTTGATTATTTATGCCGATGCTTTTGAACTTAATTGGATTTATATAACTCAAAGAATGTTGTTAATGCTGCAAAAATGAAACCAAACATTGATCCTATAATTTTCTCAATTCTATTTTAATATCATAAATTGACATGACTTAGATAATATTAAAGAGATTGTTCTTCTTGAGATTTTTATTTATTTTCTAGATTGTGACATATAGTTGTAATACATTTAGCGACCATAATTTTATATGTTGCACAGTGAAGTTTTAGGAAACACGATCGAGTGTTATCCTTCACCGTTTCCTACTTCTAAAGTTAACTCTTCACTGTATTAATGGGGCTACTCCTATATATGTCAACTACAATCTTAAAAACATAATGACTAATTCCCTATCAATTAAATACATAAAATAGTCATATCTTAAGATGGATTTTGAGCCAACTAATAGTTCTTTCAATATGTTTAATCTCTTAATTCCCAACCTAACATAAGTTTTTTTTTTTATGACAGGACCCTGGTAACCTAGGCACTTTACTAAGATCTGCCATGGCTTTCAAATGGGTAGGTTACATGATACGGCAGCTAATCATGATCCCTTATATTCAATATGTTATCCTTCTGTAGTATTTTTGAAATTTTGCAATACAAATGCATGAAAAATTCACTCATCTACTTAACACGAAGGGAATTCTATACCATTTTAACTAAAGAACATCATAAATATTTATGATCATCTAAGTTCAAGAATTCTGTTAAGTAAGAACTTTCTTGCAACAAATTGACTTATCTCAAACACAGGATGGTGCCTTTCTGCTTCCTAGCTGCTGTGATCCCTTCAATGAAAAAGCCCTTCGAGCATCCCGTGGAGCTTCCTTTCAACTCCCTCTAGTTTCTGGTTCCTGGTCTCACCTAATAGCTCTAAAGTCTAAACATGATATGAAGCTATTGGCAGGTCACCCCGAGAGTACTGTGAACGGATCCAATGCAACTCGCTCACTATCTCATGAACTCGTGGAGTTGTTGGCAGGTAAACCCCTATGCTTGGTATTAGGCAGTGAAGGGAAGGGTCTCTCTAAGCAAACTGTCCAGACTTGCGAGCTAGTGAGCATACCCATGGCTGGTGGTTTCGAGTCCCTTAATGTTTCAGTCGCCGGAGGAATATTTCTGTTTATGCTACAACCAGAAACACATAGACATGTAAGATAATCATTCTATTGTTAGTATCTACATTTCGTGTTTATTGCTTTTTTTTTTCCTCTTCTAATGCTGAATATAATAGAAAAATAAAGTAGCCCCATAATGATAGTTGTGAATGAAGCCAATGCAAATAACCAGCTTAGATAAATAAATTTCTCCTCCAAAGAATGTCTTAAGCAAATAGAATCAATTTGATTTTAAAGAAGCAAATGATAATAATATATAAGGTTTCTTGTGTTTACCTGAGGTGATTAATTGACTCTATGATATGCATTGCCTTCATAGAAGTAACAAGGTTAGCATATTTCAGTGTGCCTGTGTTATTGTTATCATCCTTTTCAATCGTTGTTCTGTGCTATCACTTGGTTTGATTAGTGTATCTTCATATGCTTTGTGTGATTCAGTGCGTGCAGAACCATTGAATATATGCCAAGGAAGAAAATGATACCTTACCTTGGACCTTTGCAATGCTGGCTGGTAATTTCTTTAGGCAGCTCCATTAACTGCACATATACTCTTCGGTTTTGGCATCTAATTGATTTCTTTTATTTGTCGGCGGCTAGCCCGGGACAACAACATTGGCGCTCTGGCCCACAGCCCGGGTAGATCACCCGGGCTGGCTCTATCACTGTCTGGTTCACCACTGGTTATGAGAATATTAATTGTGTCAGTCTAATACTATGTTTGGTAGGATGAATAGGTTGATTGAGACGGACTTGATCAAGTGGGTTGACTGAACATATAGATTGATTAAGTTTATAAGCTACATGGGTTATACGGGTTGTCTGATTAAGTGAGCCAAAATGATTGAGCAGGTCAGTGGATAATGGGTTGATTGAATTGGCCAAGACGAACAAGATAAGAGAGTGAGGTAAATGGAGCATAGTTTACCAAGTTAGATACGTCAGGTAAATCGAGTGGGCTAAGTGGAAGTTGGGCATATACAACTCAATTGAGTATATCCAAAGTCAATCAATTGAACTGTCGTTTAGACTACACTCAAATAAGAATGAATGAATTGCTCAATTGCCATTCCGTCCGCTCTGGTTTTAAATTCTTTTGTTCCTTTATTTTTTCTTGTCGAACAAACGCGTTATCGTGCCAACAACTAATAAAATTTATTTTATTAGACAAACATGTCTTGTGATTTTTGTTTTCATTCTGCTTTGAAGTTTTTGAAAAATATAAAATATAATTATAGAACAAAATAATATTTGGAAAAAACATATGGTAAGGAAATTGAATTCTCGATCTTGTTTTACAGATTATAAACTGATTTATGCGGTCGTACCACGTTTTAAAAGAAATGTTCGTTTTAAAAATCAAGTGAACGAATTTAACATTGAATAATAATTTTTTCTGAGAACTTTTAATTTTTAAAATAGAATTTATAAGTTATAAATACAAAATAAATATCTTTAGTTTCAAAAAAATCAACTTGGCTTTTAAGTTTTTACAAATAAAATTATAATGAAAAATAAATATTTTTTTTAAGGGATTCGGTTTACGTCAAGTTGAAAATACAAAATGAATACATTTAATTTTAAGAATTTCAAGGAGTGCAAAAAAATTATTCTAATTTTTTAAAAAAGAAATAATAATAATAATTTAATTTTCTCCACGCGGTTTATTTTTAAAAATCGAAATGGAACATAAACGATGGTGATTTGAGAAGAACCGAAAGTATATATCATTTATAATTTTAAGATTGACGAAGTTGTTTATTTGGTTTAAAACAAAATAATAGCGTGCAGTTTTTATCTGTTTGCTTTCTAGTAACAAACTTAATTGAATCATAAATATGCCGAATTCATAGGCACACGTATTAATGCTTAAATGCGTCAGCATATGCAAAAGCATAAGACGAAATAGATCAAGCGTTGAAAGAAGCACCGGAACCTCGGCGGCACTCATTCAGCATATCCAAATAAAATTGGCACTTGCTGATGTCGCTCCCAAAATTGTTAACGCACTGCATCCACAAGTATATGAAAAAGTCAAGTCAGCAACACTTATAAAGGTTCAACGTCCAAAATAAGTCAGATAGAAAGAGAGTGGTAACATACATCCTGAAAAGCTTTCGAGTGAACACCGCATGCGTCGGTGCCCACGGCATTGCCCATTGTGGCGGCAGGGACGGCTGCTGCAGCTTCAGATGCCACGGTCTCGTGCTGGATGGTGCGAGGTCCCATAACAGCATCTATTGCACTGTGAGCAATAGCACTGCCTGTGCCAAATGCCATCCCTGATAAGAGGAACTAAAAGATCAGAGATTTGCTATTAGATCAGCAAAATTATAAGTGGGCAAAGAGATGATGAACCTTGAGCGATGGTGGATCCGATTCCTCCAAGGACTGACCCACCAGCCTGAACAGGAGCTGGAGGTGGCGCTTGGTGAACTGCAGCACACAAATCGGGGGTTGGAAGAAGTTTTCTCACGTAGTAATACAAAAAGGGTGAACATTCAAAACCAAACTAATGCAGAAGTCAAGCGATAGAACTAAACGTGTTTGAACATTGCAGGGAACACAATCCAGAATATTGGACCAAATAGCTTCGGAGACATCAATGATGCCATTTGATTAATTGGTCACAGATTAGAAATGAGATACAATGTAACAAAGGAGATGCAATGAAGCACATTTCAGAAGCTAAGAATATAAATTCAAGATGAAGAGGGAAAATTCTTTCTTTTTCTTCAAGGATAGATATAAATTGATGTTAATGCAAAAAAAAAAACATAAGACAATATTCCTCCAAAAGTACTCTATGTCACTCTGTTTATTTTGATACTATCTGCTTTGTTCAGCTATTTATGAGGTAATAGGAATTCATTTTGATTATGGATTAAAATATTATAATAATATCAGAATGTAACTTTTTTTGTAAGTACAACTATTTTCTGATTATTCAGAGTAAATACATGGGTCATTTAATATTTTTTACAAAATTTAGATTTCATTAACTAATTAATAAAAGAAGCAATGAGAGGAGAAAACTAGCTGACAATGAACAAGTGTAGCTTTGAGGTGGTGATTACAGTTGATTGAATTTTTAGTATTTGGTTAACTAAATGATTCATTGTTCTCAGATGATTATGTATTCAAAACCTGTCAACTGATAAATGTTCCAAAAGAGTGAAGCAATACCAGGTTGTGGAGGGTTCCTCATGGGAGCAGGGCGTGGAGCAGCACGAGGGGCAGAACGACCTATTAAATCAGGTTAGACACATGTGACATGGAGTACAGCAAATATAACACATAAAACATAAGGTCAGAAAAACCAAGAATCAAAAAGTACATAAAATAGTGCAAAGTAACTAATCAGCATGGCACAAACAGATCTACTAAAGGATTAGAAATACAAGAATGCAGCGTAGAGTCCACCCTTTGATGAGGATAGAAAAAAGATTACCATGACGTTTGTAATAATTGACAGTTGAAGCTTTTCAGTATATGGATGGCAATGGGCACTGACAATCAAGTATTTATGAGTACCCAACCCATTTAACTCGGATTCACATGCCTGATTACAACTTATAATCAGGTCATAATGTGTAGGGGTTTTCTTAAAATCACATGGGAACCTACTTATTTTACAAATTTAACTCAGGTGCTCATTTTTTCATCTAAGGTGAATATTTGAACAGGTTTAGGTAACATATCTTCATGACAATGTTTTCAGTTTCTATTGTATTACAATCCTTCCAAGCATTTGGGATTCTTGGTAGATGGAGTTAATTTAAATATGTTTTTTATAGTAAATAATTTTGGCATGTTCAGGACAATGTTTCAGTGTCATCTGATTAAGCCATTCAATACATTCAGGGCACAGGTTAATTTAAATTTCGAATAACTTAATTACTTGAAGTTCTAAAAAAACAAGCTGTTTACATTAAACTTGCACGAGTCACCTAGGCAATCCAACTGGGCTACTTTTTAATAGGGTTGCAAAGCAACTAGATGAAGTAAAACCTTGCTAAAATAACTTAGGCAAAACATTTTAAAACAATGATGCCACAGATTTAGCATCAAATTGGAAACGGCGTCTGTAAATTCTAATAAACCATGCTTTTTGTTTGCCAACAACTCAAATCTAAGGAGTTTCTTACCCAGCAGCCTATATAAATACCCACATATACATAAATGAAAACTTAACATAGACACACAGATTTGCATTAATTTGAAACATCAAATATGTAAATTTCCAACTGATTAGAAGTAATAAATGAATAAAATAGTTTCATTCCTGTATTCCACAAACAGAAAAGGCTAGTAATTGTAAATGTTATAAATCAACACTCAATCATTTAATTTGACACTTCATATGAGATTGATTTAACAAAATTCTTCACTTCGTTAGTTAGTGCTTAGGTTTCTCAAGTTACAATAAATATATACTCTCAACCACAATTAAACTTGTTAGAGAAAATATGTATATAGTTAACAAATAGCTAATTAAGAATTTATAAAAAACCACATCCACTATATCAAGTTAAGTCTGTAAAAAAGGTGGATATTTGTTAACTATATTATAAATTGAGACAGATGCAGCGGATAGACACACTACCAAACTTTTCATTTAACTCATTTTTTTAATTAATGACATTCAATGCGTACAAAGTGGAAATATATCTATGTAGCACGGACACCCCTCCAAAAAAAATTTTGGGTGTGTCGGACACGGACACGGACACGACACGCAAATACGTGTGTCGGACACAACAAAAACCGTGTCGTTGACTTTTTCCAAGTTTGACCGGCAAGACACGGCTAGGACACGGACGAGACACGTTTTCGGACACGTTTGGGCACAATTGTAACAAAATTAAAAATTTCGAAGGTAAAAGTGAAAAATAATAAAATTATGAGGACTACTTATTAAAATGACAAAAAAACCCTAAACTACTCTCCCCACGCCCCCGATTCCTTTTCTCCATCGCGACAACTTCTTCGCCGCGTCGCCTGTTGCTACTCGAAGAAGTCTGCCATAGCTCCACTGTCCCAGCAGCAGTTCGTTGCTGCTCGCAGAAGCCCAGCGGCCAGCGTCGCCTCTCTGCTCAAGCCAGCGTCGCCGCCGCTGCTTGCAAAAGCCAGGCGTCGCGTCGTCGCCTGCTCAACAGCAGCCCTCACAGAAGCCAGCAGCAGCCCGGCGCTGGTCACCGTCTCCCGCCGCTGCTCGCAACAGCTCTCCCGTTGCTGCCCTCTTTCTGCCCAGTGCCCTCTTTCTGGTAAAGTGGTAAGTTTAGTTTTTTGTTTTTTCTTTTGAGTTCACAAATTTGTTTTTGCTTTTGGTACGATTTCTGATAAGTTTAACAATAGGCTCCCCAGTCCCCTGCGTTGCTTCTTATTTCTTAGTTCAGTTAGTTGTTATTTTCAGTTTACTTGCCATGGAAAGTTTTCAAAATGAGAGTGGCAGTGCACATGAGGATGTTGATGATTATTCTCCTTTGTGGAAATTTGTAACCAAGGTGGAAAAGGCAGTTGGAGGAGGAAATGTTACTTGGTCATGCAATATATGTAATAAAGTGTGCAAAGGATCATATTCAAGGGTGAAAGCACACCTGTTAAAACAAAAAGGTGCTGGAATTGCAGGTTGTACGGCTGTTACAATGGATCAAATGAAGCGTATGCAACAACTTATTGATGATGCAGAATTGAAAAAGAAGAATTCTAAACAAAAAGAAGTTCCGCTGCCTTCGTCGTCTGCATCATCAAATATGGCTTCAAAATCCTCATCTTGTACTAGTGGTATTTTGCAAAATGATGATCCAACAAAGAAGAGGAAAGGACCACTTGGCCCGCTTGAAAAATCTTTTAACTTGAATGCCAGAGATGAGCTCCACTCTGAAATTGCAAGGTTGTTTTACACTGGGGGATTATCTTTCAATATTGCTAGGAATCCTCATTATGTTCGTGCTTTCAGTTTGGCTACTCAACGAACAATTCCAGGTTATCTTCCACCTGGATACAATTTATTGAGAACTTCACTTCTTCAAAAAGAAAAAGCTCATATTGGAAAGCTTTTAGAGCCAACAAAAACTGCTTGGAAACAAAAGGGAGTTAGTATTTGTAGTGATGGGTGGTTGGATGTGCAAAGAAGACCGCTAATTAATATCATGGCTGTCTGCGAAAGTGGTCATATGTTTTTGAAGGCGATAAATTGTGAAAGTGAGTACAAGGATAAAGCTTTCATCTCTAAGTTGCTCATTAATACCATAAATGAAGTGGGACATCAGAATGTTGTCCAAGTGGTCACCGATAATGCTCCTGTTTGCAAAGCTGCTGGGCTACTCGTTGAGGCAAAGTACCCACACATATTTTGGACTCCTTGCGTTGTGCACACATTGAATCTTGCTTTGAAGAATATTTGTGCACCGACTGACTCTCTACAAAACAAAGAAGCCTTTGATGAATGCAAGTGGATAGCAGAAGTAGCAAATGATGCTTCAATGATCAAGAATTTTATCATGAATCACAATATGAGATTATCCATGTTCAACGATAACTCAAACTTGAAGATGCTATCACTTGCGAATACTCGATTTGCTTCTACGATCATTATGCTTAAAAGGTTCAGACAAATCAAGAAATGTCTTGAAAACATGGTGATTAATGAAAGATGGGATTTGTACAAGGAGGATGATGTAGTGAAGGTCAGAGTAGTGAAGTACAAGATATTGGATGATCAATTTTGGGAACAAATTGATTATATACTTGCTTTCACAAGTCCAATTTATGAGATGCTAAGGAAAGCAGACACTGATCAGCCTCGTCTTCATTTAGTTTATGAGTGGTGGGATGAAATGATAGAAAAAATGAGAGTTGCTATCTCAAAGGGGCCTCACAGTGGAGATTCAAAGTTTTATGATGTTGTTCATAATATTCTAGTGGAGCGATGGAATAAAAGCAATACACCTCTTCATTGTTTGGCGCATTCTTTGAATCCAAGGTAAATCTCTAAAAAATTTTAACTTTCTAAGTTTTAGCAAATTAGAAATATTAGTTTATGAATGATGTTAAACTATCAATCTTTTTATGTAGGTATTATAGCCATGAGTGGCTCCAAGAATCTCCCAATCGTCTTCCTCCTCATAGGGATATTGAAGTTTTAAGGGAAAGGAAAAAGTGCATTGAAAGATACTACTCCAATTCATCCGAACGAAGAAGTGTTAATGAGGAGTTTGCATCTTTTTCAGCTGCCATTGATGATTTTTCTGATAATGATTCAATGCGTGATCGAGGTTTGATGTCTCCAACTAAGTGGTGGGTTATCCATGGTGCTTCTACACCAACTCTTCAAAGTTTAGCTTTAAAGCTACTTGGGCACCCATCTTCTTCTTCTTCTTCTTGTGAGAGAAATTGGAGCACCTATAATTTCATACACTCATTGAAGAGGAACAAGATAACACCACAAAGAGCGAAAGATTTGGTATATGTTCACTATAACCTTCGTCTTTTATCTAGGAGGAGTCCACATTATAATGAAGGAGAAAGTAAGATGTGGGATGTTGGAGCAGATGGGTTTGATTCCATGGACATGGAGGGTGCTGCTATCCTTGAAATTGCCAATTTGTCTCTTGATGAACCTGAATTGGAGTCGGTCTTATTTACTGACGAAGGCGGTGTTGGCGATGAGACCGATATGGATGTTTGATTTTTTTTACAGTTTTACTTGTTTATTTAAGATATATTTGGTGTGTTGCATTTTGTTATGTTTACTTTTTGTTTGTAATGGATATTATGGTTGATCTAATATGAACATGGTTTTCTATTATAGATTTTTAATTTTTAATACGATATATATATATATATATAATATTTTTTATTTTTTAATAATCGCCGTATCCTAGCCGTATCGTGTCCTATATTTTTAAAATTTTTCGTATCCCCGTATCCGTGTCGTATCCAATACGATACCCGTATCCATATCCGTGCAACACTGAAATATATTCATTACTGATTCACCACATTACCACCATCTTCAGTTCCAATTTCAAAACAATGGTAACCAAACTTTTGGGGGAAATCGGACTAAAAATTTTCTATTCTTTCCAACTGGCCAAACAAATTCCCTTATCATCGCACATTTATCTAGCAATTCAATAAACAATATATGCCAGTGAAACACATTTGAAGAGCCTATTACCATTAACTCAATTTATATTCTCAAACAATTATTTATTATGTGTTTCTGGAATTTAAATCACAGAAGAGATATCAATATATTTGTAAAAGTAGATATCAAGTTAAAAAGAAGATCCCTAGTCCTCAATAACTATTGTTTCTCAAGATCAGTCTACACAAGGGGAAGCATACAATAAGGTCAGTCACTTCCATCAAACACCAATCTATGTACAGGCACCCATTACACGATTTAATCAGTTCCATCAAACACCAATCTCTGTGCAGGCACCCATTACACGATTATTGTAACAACCGGCATAACAATATCTAACAATATATAGTCATGCTTGAGATCTATTTTAAACTAGTTGAATAATGAAGGGAAAAACCTGCGCAGAAAATATTCTTAACTCAATAGAGCCCAAGAACTGACAGTGAACCCATCCCAATGTGACAACAACCAGCATAATAATTACTATCAATCTATGAGATCTATTTTTAACTAGTTGAATAAGAAAATAGTCATAACTCAATAAAGCCAAAGATCTGCCCTAATCCCATCCCTATGAGAGCAAATGATTAGAAAACCTTTCGCTCGGTATCCCCTACCAAGTTTTATTTCCATTCTATGGTTCAACTTGTTCAGAACAACAGTGAACAACAATAATCAGATCTATCCAAAGGAAGCATCAAAGGAACAAAAGCATTCAAAAACTCTGGGGGAAAATTTAAGAAAACCAAGACACAAAATGTAGGAACACGAAGCACTTACCGATCCAATCACTAACGAGGTAGTAGATAATAAAAGAAGAATTAGATATTGAAAACATACCACTGGAACTACGGCGAGGCATGATCGCTAATCAACAGGAGACCGAAAGAGCCGACAAACGAAAACCTAGAAAGTTCGGGAGGAGGAGACCTGAGACGGTAGGGGAGTTTATATAGAGGAGGAGCGGGTCTGTGTTAAGAGGCGAATTTCCAAATTTGCCCTTCACCGTTATATAAATTTACAACTTCATTCGTTCCAGAAGCATCGGGAATGAGAGGAGTTGAGGATTTAGATGGGCCCGGAATTCAATTTTGAATTTTGCCCACGGTGTATGGCAGAGTCAGAAATTGACCAGAGGAGTAGTTAAAATTTTTAATTATTATTACTATAATAATAAATTTTATCCTAATAAGTAGGATTGATTTTATGGTTCTTTTTATTTTATTAGATTTTATCTCCTATTATATCATCATTCATACTTAAATAAATTTTATCTTATTTTATTATTATTTTTTTATTTTCCTCTTCTTCGTTTGATATGTATTTATCATAATTTTACATCGTCTAATTAAAACATTTATTGATCATATAAGTATATATTTATATCATCTTAAACGTGAGGCGCAATAGATGTTACTCCCTAAATATAAAATATATTAATTAAAATTAAAAAAATAATGTAATTTTTTAAAAATATATATATAATAAATAATAATTTTTAATATATATAATGGGATAATTTTATTAGGTTTTAATTAAACATCTTTAAATTATCTTGATCATTAATAGGAGTTTATTAAATTTATTAATCTAAGTATTTAATTAAATCATAAGTTCTCATTCATGTTCTATGGGCATGCATGCCCCGCGTGATGCCTCCTGACGCATCACGATGGCACCTTGTGCCGATGCCGGAACAAGATGTTTTATCCATATCAGGTGAAATGACTCGAGGTTTTAATCCATAGTTTTACAAAGGAATTCCAACTTGAACTGTGATGATGTATATAAGAACATTAATGTAGATGTTTATCTACAATTCTAAACATAAAATCAAGAACTGAGTTATCAATCAGTATTCGCCTGCATGTGTGAGATGATCTAACGAAAAAATCATAATAATCAAGAGGTAGATCTTTTCTCAAATACTCACCAGTAAGGAATTTTGATAGAGCATCATAATATGACTAATTGAAAACAAGGGCATATATCATATCATCTTAAATTACTCTCACAACCTTAATAGTTTTATAAAGGATTAAAAGTAAATTTGAATAATTAGTTAAGTCATGATACAAACCTGTATTGAAAATACATCTTCAATAGACATGAGGAAGGATTTGTCAAGCTAACATATTAGATCTGGTATAACAGCTATAAGGAATTATCCAATATCTGTATGAGATACAATAGCTATAAGGAATTATTCTTGATCATTATTCAGTATATAATGTAGATAATTTGATATTTATAGGTCTGGATAGAATTCCTAAAGGTTTGCCTAATAGCCCTCTAATGTTTAAATAATTTTTCTGTATAATACTACTCAAATATTGAAATACATACCATATTACCATTCTTAATACTAGACAAAAAAACAAAAAAGAAATAAGATATGGAAAACCAAAACCTAGAATTCTATCATAGAACTTTTATCCTAATTATTTGACAAAGAGAGAGAAACATTAGAGGATTAGGGCGTACACAAACCTAAAAGATGAATGGCGGCTTCGTCTCATTGCTGGTAAACACAGCAAATCTTGTGCGAGCGGCGGCTTGCGGCGTTAGAAAGAAATACAGTGTCGTGCGAAGAACAGAGAAAGAGTTGTAGCGTATAGGAAAAGAGGAGATCGAAGGGGGAAAAGAGGATGATTGAAGGGGGAAAAAAGGAGATCTTGTGTATAGTCGGTGTACCTCCTCATCCTTGACTTCGCCTGTGTGAAGCCCGACGTCGCGTGCCAGCATGGGTGGATCACGGATGCAAGGGATGGCAAGTAAGTTAAAGAATTATGTCTGGGCATAATTTATTTTTTTTACTATGCTATTTAATATATAATGGGCCAAATCAGGCTTAGGTTACAGCTCAGGCCAGCCACCCCTTGCATCCGCCCATGATGTATTCAATGGTGGGACTTTTAATTGAATAGCTTTAGTCCCCGGGGTGTAGCACAGATAATGGACGCATGACAACTCTGGTGTAATAGTCAGGGGTCAATTTTCAAAAACTGACGATCTGAAGTTTACCCCACCATGTGCTTATGGCCTATATACCTACATGTACCTCCCTCTATATCCGTGGGGTCGACATTAGGGAGGCAGCTAAGGTAGCGGATCTATCCTTTTTAATTGAATGGATTTTATATATTTTAAAAGTTTAGATGTATTCCATCTAAATTTTTAGAGCATTCGTATTAGTTTTTCTATCGATGGTTGGCTATTCACGGACTAGCTGTACCTACTGTTTCTTTTTTGGGATCAATATCAGCAATGCAGTTCATCCAACGATAAACCTAATTCGAATTATAGAGCTATGACAGAATCAAATCCGAATGAACAAAATGTTGAATTGAATATCTAAAATTTAAAATAAATAACTGACTTTATTAAATTTAGATAATCACTTTTCACTACACACTATATCAACTACCTTAAAATTTTTATTATCTTCAATTTTTTATTAGTTATTCTCTTTCTTCTATTTTTTTATTATTATATTTATAGAATGAATGGAAGGAGAGAGATTGAAAATAATGAGTGGAAGGAGAAAGATTGAAAAGAAATATTATTTTACTTTTATGGTAGATATTTTATTACCTAAATTTAGAGAATCACTATTCATCAAATCTAAATTTAAAGAATAGATAGGGTAGGTGATGCAAAGATTTTTTAGTTACTTTATCTAAAATTTAGGATAAAATTTTTAGATAGGGTAGCTGATGTGGATGCTCTTATAAATTTTATAGAAATCTAGTAGTATCTAAATTAGATATTTATAGAGTTTTAAAAAGTCATATGGTATTCAAACTTACTTTTTAAAATTCTATAAAAATCTTTTGGTATACAAAATTTCAATAGATTTTCATAGATTATTTTAGAATTTCTTGAATATAAATTTTAACGAATAAGAGATCTCCAAAATACTTAGTACAACTTTAAATAAAATAAAAAAATTTCTCCTCATCGTTGATATTTTTATAGACTTCAAATCTTAATTTTTTTTATGAATTCTCGCTCCTTTTCAACCTCTCGGCGGCCTGTATCAACCTCTCAGCATACATTTCATTCGAAGCTGAAAGTCCTCTGAAGCATGTTGTCAAGTACTCTCGCCATGGTTCGTCGGAACGGAAGTGGAATGACTATAACGGGTGTTCCAGCACGAGAACGCCTCATGTCATTCCAAAGTTCCGGTAAATAACATGGCTTGCTTTGAAGCGTGTTCTCCGACGTTATAACGGCAAAAGAACGGATCGAGACTGTCAGAACGACAACCGCTTGCAGGCTTTGCTCCGACGGCAGCTCACGGCGGCAGGCTGTCGGCAAAGATATTTTTTCCAGTTACTCGTGTCACGCCCTAGGTAGTCCCTACCAGAAGAAATTTTAGTAGCATCTCTCCTATATGAGTGACAATCTGAAACATTACTACATACAAAATATACATCAGACACACACGGCTGGAATATATACACAACCATGTAGTTTATATCATCAGCCCACTCGGCTGGAACAAAGTAAACACAATCACGCAATTATATATATATATATATATTTAACAGCCCACTCGGCTGTACTAAAAACCCACACAACGGAAAAACGATAAAGAAAACCATACAAACTGAAAACAACACTTGCTAGTCGGCTAGTCTTTACACAATAACCACAACACAAATACAATAACAACGCTAAATACATCAAATAGCAAATACACGAAAAACGTAAACGACACTCGAAGCGATCTTCGGATGTGACGTAGGACCGACAGACAGGATACTCCAAGCGACTCCACAAGTATCTACCTGGTATCTGAAAAATATATATATATATATATATATCAACGGGGTGAGTCCAAGAACTCAGTGGATACCATATAGACAGACATAATAAGTTATAACTAACAGTAATAACTATGCGGTACAGTTTCCTGAGCAAAAGTAAGGAATGAAGATTGAAAAGGACTAAAGAAACTATATTCACCAAAACCTCCTATCCGGAATATAAGGGTCATCAGACCAAATACAAAATGTCACTTGTATGCATGTCAAGCATATGCAACCACCAAAATGCAGCAAACAATATGCAGCAATCACAAGCAATAAATGCAATCATGCAAAATGACATGTGTCACCCCTGTCACCAGTCAACCATTTCACACGCGATGGTGAGACCGAGTGGGTAGGGCTATGATAACTGTGCACTCTGCCATCACTGCTCTTGAGTGACCGAGTGGGCAGGATACTGTCGGAGTACACATATCCTCCTACCCCAAACAGAGTGAGGGAGCGCAATGCTCTCATCTCCCTGAGACAATCCAGAGCCTCCCTAACGTGCTACCATGCTGCGACACGCTACCCATGAGTGGACTAGCGGAGCACTGACAGAGTAAACTGCGCACACATTGTCTGATATACCACTAACCCATGAGTGGTTGTATATGCAGATCATGTAACTGGCAATGTAGTCAACAATCGCTCAGCATACAATCGTGCAAGATGGTGCATGACACTAAACATGTAGATATAAACAGTATACACCTCCATATAACATGCACCATACAAGAAATAAATCATATAATGATCCAGGTAACCTAAATCTAGGTACATAAATCAGATATATCAAATAACTAGACTACTACACAGTAGGACAATGTACGCCACTATTCCTATGAACAAGAGTAAACATGGCAACAAACAAGAGCATATAACCATGAGTGCACAACAGACAAGAATATAGGTAAACTACAAGAACCAAATAGTGATATACCAAAGCAGATGCAAACATAATCATTACTACTAGAAATAAATTATTATGCATATATAAAATGACTATATCAAGAAGATAGGTCAGAAGTACCCACCTCAATTAAAGATCGTGACCAGAAATCCTACGTCGAGACACCCGTCTCAAATCAACGTCCTATAACGACATACATATAATTTTAGCTAATTCGAAGTACACCAATTAACAAAATCCAAAGTCCTATTAAACCAAGAAACCCTAATCCATCGATCAATTACCCAATAACAAATCCATCCCTAAATGATCGATCTTTTACATAATGAATCAAACCAATCCAAACAAACTCACCCAACTTCGATCGTGCTAATGTTGGCCCGCGATCGGAGAAGTTTGATGCTGGAAATTGGTGACCGTAGTTGGATGACGCTGCTAGCCACCGGAGTTGGATGATGCTGCTAGCCACCCAAACAGATTCCCCAAATCAGCATTGTACCTAGACCGTTACTTTAGATCAATCAAGCTTAATTCAACAACCTTACCAACTCTCGATCAGAAGTAGCTGCTGACTAGTGATGATGGTTTGTGAAGATGACCATGCCTAGCCGGTGAGTAGGCGGCACTGCTTCGATCTAGTCCAAACGACAATCGAAAGAGGGAGATCATAGTGCAGTGAAATCGAGGGGTAACCGGAACTCTTACCTGACCTGTGGTTGTAGCTTCACCAATCCAAGCTCGCTCACAGGAAAGCCGCGATGGATCGAGCTAGGGTTGCCGGCGGTAGGGCAGAGGGACAACAGAAGGCCGGCTCTAGGGCACAAGGAAAGGGTCGGCAGCCGGCGCTAGGGCAGGGGAAAGAGGAAAGACCCCGTCGTCAGCACTACTCCGTGGGGCGGCGACGGCTGTGGGCGACGCAAGGAAGAGAAGGATTGTCGCCGGCGGTGCTCTAGTGGTGATCGGCACGGCGAGAACCTCCGCGACAAGGAGACGATGACAGGGGTGGAAAAGATGTCGCGGGAGAAGAGAAAGGGAGTGTAGGCTAGGGAAGGAAAGGAAGATCGGCTGCCGACACTAGGGTAGAGACGCGTTGCTGGTGCCGATCCTTCCTCTCAGTGACGGTTGCACTCGGCGACGGTGGAGGATCGATTTCGAGGAGGGCGAATCCAACCAGGGCAAAAGGTGGCTAGGGCACAAGCAAATAAGCAATCGATCGGGAGAGAGGGGGTGCAGGGAAAGGGAAGAAGACAAGAGAGGAGATGGCGGCGCTAGGGCGGTGAGGTGGGAAGAAGGAGAAGAGAACGACGTCGGGTTGGGAAGGGAGAGTAGGTCGTTGTTCGGCGGGGAGAAGAAATCAGGCTCGGGGAAAAGAAATAGGAAAAGAAAAAAAATAAGAAAAGGAAATAAATTAAAGACTTAGATTTTCCTTTATTAGATTACTTTCTTAATCAACTCCCATATTTGGGTATTTCTAAACAAGCTTTTCCTATGCCTATTAATTGATACCCGGAAACTACCTCATTCGAATTTCGAAAAATCCTCAGGAAATTTCTAAAAATTCCATTACGACTATTCCTCAAATAACCCTATTATTTAATTATTATTTTATTTGATATTTTACATTCTCCCCCACTAATAAAAATTTGGTCCTCAAATTTCGTTATTTACCATATGCAAAAGTGACAATAAACAACTAATATAAATGCTGGATGGAAACCTAACCACAAACCTCAAGTAATTAGATGGGGGTATCGAGCTCGGATTATATCCTCGAGCTCCCAAGTAGCCTCCTTGTCAGAGTGATACTGTCATCCAACTTTAACCAGCCGGATAGTCTTGTTCCGCAGCTGACGCTCTTTGTGGTCCAGAATCTGTACTGAAACTTCCTCTATATAGCGTCAGGCTGAACGAAAACTGATGTATCTAACAGAACATGTGCAAGGTAAGATACGTATCTCCCTAGCATGGACACATGAAATACTTCATGAACGCTTGCTAAAGACGGTGGTAGCGCCAGACGGTAAGCTACCGCTTCTATCCTCTCCAAGATCTGGAAAGGTCCAAAGTATCATGGAGCTAGCTTACCACGAAGGCCAAATCTTTTTATCCCTTTCGTGGGTGAGACTCTCAAAAATACATGGTCGTCAATGGAGAACTCCAGGGGTCTACGTCTTCGATCAGCATAACTCTTCTGGTAGTTTTACGCCTCTGGCATCCTTCGTCTAATAGTGTGGACCAATTCTCTCTCCTGCTGAGCTCTATGAGGTCCTAGTAGCTGGGCCTCCCCAACTTCCTCCCAGAGGGTGAGGGTCCGATAAGGCCTACATACAACGCTTCAAATAGTGTCATCCGGATGGCCAATTGATAGCTGTTGTTGTAGAGGAACACCACAATGGCTGCTGATCCTCCCAACTACCTCTGAAATCCTTAACGCAAGACTTCAGCAAGTCCTCTAGAGTTTGGATGGTCCATTTTGACTGTCCATCTGTCTGCAGATGGAATGTTGTACTGCAACGGAGTTGTGTGCCTAAGGCCTGCTGCAGACTCTGCCAGAACTGGGATGTGATCATTGGGTCTCTATCAATATAATGCTCAAAGGAACACCATGCAATCTAATGACTGTTGGTGCGGTTAGCACTAACGGTCTAACTCAGGTTTTGATGAATGACAAAATAGGTTAAGTTAGTTTTGTTATTGTCTAACACTTTGATCTAGTGTGTAGGAGAAGTCCAGACAGGTCGACGGGCTGACCAGATGTCTGTCACGAAGCCCAGCTAGGTCGACGGGCCGACTGGATAGCCGGCATGAAGCCCAGCTAGGTTGACGGGCTGACCGGATAGCTGGCACGAAGTCCAGACGGGTCGAAGGGCTGACCGGACGTCTGGCAGGTAAGAAAGGTAAGTCATTGGAGGGGAGTGACTGTGAGGACACATTCCCGGGAAGGGAACTTAGGTGTCGATCCGACTTAGAGATATTTTGGAACTCTAAGTCGAGGTCTTAACTAGATTTCGGTCTCGGTGAGACGGAATCTAATTACTATTTCATATTCATTCTGTTTTCTGTTCTAACTTTGTTTTGCAGGTGACTAACATTTTTGTGCAGGGTTAGAACTGACCAGGATCGGTCGACCGAACGTCTGGATCAGTCGACCAAACCTCCAACCAGAAGAAGATCAGAACTCCAGAGCAACTAGATCATGTTCGGCCAAGGATCGGTCAACCGAACCCTAGGATCGGTCAACCGAACCCTAGGATTGGTCGACCGAACCAAGGAGAATCGTCGACTGGATCACGCCGAGTTGATCGGGTCAGAGTAATTGATTGGTCAACCGAAAAGGGTTATCGGTCTACTAAACCTTGGATAGAAGTTGACCAGATCGAAGCGGAGTGAACGAATCGGATGAGGTGGAAGTCATCTAATCGGTCGATTGAACGGGGATCGATCGACCGATCCGCTTCGGGTCAAAGCTGATCCCAAGCTTCGAGGATCTTGATCACTATCACAGAGCCTATAAAAGGGACCTTCGGGGAGCAGCCTAAGTAACAATTCGAAAAGAACATCCAGTGCTCATGTACGCTGCTCCAAAGTCTTCAACTGCGCTCTGTTACTCCGACATTTGACGTCTAATTTCCTTACCTTTGTACTATCGGTATATGTGCTCTTAATTTAATACTTGTACTCTCAAATTGTAATCATTTTACGGATTGATAGTGATTGCCCACCGAAAGCGGTCAACGACCGTGGGCCTTGGAGTAGGAGTCGACCTAGGCTCCGAATCAAGTAAAAATCTTGGTGTCTCTGTCTTCTTTGTGTCTTCCTTGCTTTAATTTCCACTACGTACTCTTACGAAAATTTTAAAACGCTATTCACCCCCCCCCCCTCTAGCTTCAATTTGATCCAACAAGTGGTATCAGAGCAGGTACCGCTCTAACTTGGTGCAACCACCATTCAGACAAGGGGGTGACATTTCTTTCCAATTCTTTTCTTCTCTTCTGGATTTTCAGTTTTTTCGCATAATTCCAAATTGGTATTATTACCTTTTTGGAAAGTTTTTTCGTTGCAATTAAATCTAAATTGGTGCAACACCAATTTGGTTCTTTTTTCTTTATTCTTCCCGCACTACTAATCCAATACAAAGTCTTGGGATTATGTTTGTTGTTGCTTTATTGTGTGCAGGGTCATCATGTCTCAGATCGAAGGTTTCAGTGTGGTGCGTCCTCCCCTATTCAACGGGGACGACTTTCCGTACTGGAAGAAAAGGATGGAGGTTTACTTGAAGACGGATTTCAACCAGTGGCTTAGCGTCACGAAAGCCTACAAAACACCCGTTGACAGCTCCGGAGTTCTGTTAGATCCGGAACAGTGGACTTCGGACTTGAAGAAGAAAACGTCGACGGAGAACAAAGCGATCAACACATTACAATGCAGACTGACAAGGGAAGAACTAAACTGGCTAGGACCGTACCAAAATGTAAAAGAATTGTGGGACAAGTTGATCGAACTGCACGAAGGAACCAACAATGCTAAGGTGACGAAATGAGATTTTCTATTAAATAAAATATTTAATATAAAAATGAAGGAAGGAGAGACAGCCAGTCAGCTTCATGCGAGGATCAAGGACATCCTCAACGGGCTCTACGCGATAGGCCATCGGATGGAAAATAGGGATCTAATAGGTACGCCTTAAACGCCTTTTCGCGTAATTCTTTGCGGGCATCTATCGTAGATGCCTACAAAATTTCTAAAAATTTATCAAAATTAAAATTAGACAAGCTGTTTTGCAAATTGGAATTACACGAGCAAACTAACGTCAGGACCGAGAAAGGTGTTGCTTTGTTTGCAAGTTCCTCCAAAGAAAAGAAGAACAAGCCTGAACCTAAAGAAGATTCTGACCAGGATTCTGAAGATGAAGAGCACCTGGTGTACCTGGTAAGGAAGATGTTCACCAGGAGGAAGAGGAGCTTCAGCAAGAAGGATCTACAAAAAATCAGTTCTCCAACTGAACCAAGGAACGTGACGTGCTTCGGATGCAACAAGAAGGGGGGCACTACAAGAACGAGTGTCCGAGATTGAAGAACGACAAACTGAAGACGACCGGAAAGAAAGCCCTCAAAGCGACTTGGGACGACTCTTCCTCGGATGAATCAGAGGCCGAAGATCAGAAGAACCAGAGCTACCTCGCGCTAATGGCACACGAAGAAGAATCGGAGGATGAATCGGAAGACGGGTCCGAACTCGAATCGAGCCACGAGTCCATACTCGTTTCCGAAGGTTCCGAAGAGGTATACCTAACTTTAAATCGAAAGTTCTTTAAAATTATTTCTTTCTTTAATAGTAAATTAGTTAAATTAGAAAGTGAAAACAAGTTACTCCTTGAGGAGAATCAAAACCTCAAGGAACAAATTGTAAATAATAATCCAACTCAAGATCTAACACTTGAGGAGGAGAATCTATCACTAAAATCAGAAATTAATAATTTAAAAGAAATGTTAGAAAAATTTACAGCAAGATCAAAAAACTTAGATATAATTTTAAATAATCAAAAAGCATGTTATAACAAAACCGGACTTGGATATAAGTCAAATTCAAATAAAACTTTTAAATCATTAATAACCCAACACAAACCAACGAGTAAAGTCTGGGTTCCGAAAGCGTGTTTGATCACGCAAGTAGGACTTAACCAATACTATATACCTAAAGAAAAAATATATTATATAAATTCGAATAAACCAAATCAAAAACCAAAATACAAACCTAAACAAAAAAAATTCAAAATCAAAATATTTTAAAACTCACCAAAACTCAGACTATCACCAAGAAAATTATAACTATAAAAGAAATAGACATAAACCTAGAACTAAAAATTAAATTAACGACCAATAATTCAGGGGGAGACTCCAGAATAGCTGACACCTCCAAAATTAACCTACCCGACAGGATAACCCTAACCAACCTACCCGACAGGGTAACCCTAACCAACCTACCAGACAGGGTAATTAGGACTAGTTAAAAGGGACAAAAGTTTAACTTGACCTATGGTATTGGTGAAGTTTTGGATGATAGTACATTAGGGAAGCTTAGTCTATGCATGTCTAGGAAGATATGACTTCGACCTGGTGCATTTGACTAAGTGGAACTAGCCGAAGCTACCCCTTACGAATCCTAACTAGTTAGACCAAGGTTTTGTATTAAGTTCAGTATAGAGGACTATTTGAAAAACCTCGAAGGCATGGTTACTTTAATGATGTCCAAGTGACTCACCATAGCCCAGAAGTTTATCTAGAGAATGCTTATTTGTTGAACCCAAAGCTAAACTTGAATCTAACACAAATTTAAACCAAACCCTAAAATTGAATCTAATTCATCTCACAAAATTATAGGATTCTCTGATTGATAACTTAGATCGGGTAAGATGATTAAGGTTAAATTAAAATTTCGAGTTAAATTAAAATTAAATTTAAAATTAAGATTAAAATTAAATTTTGAATTAAAAAAACTTTAAAAATTATTTTAAAAATCATTTTAAAAATTTAAAAAAATTCTTTTTAAAATCATTTTAAAAACTTTAAAAATTATTTTAAAAATTCTTTTAAAAAACATTTTAAAAACTTGAAAATTTTTTTTTTAAATTCTTTTAAAAATCATTTTAAAAACTTTAAAAATTCTTTTAAAAACTTTAAAAAAATATTTTAAAAATTCTTTTAAAAATCATTTTAAAAAACTAGAAAAATTATTTAAAAAATTCTTTTAAAAATCATTTTAAAAACTTTAAAAAATTTTAAAAATTATTTTAAAAATCATTTTAAAGACTTTAAAAATTACTTTAAAAATCATTTTAAAAAAACGTTAAAAATTATTTCAAAAATTCTTTTAAAAATCATTTTAAAAACTTTAAAATTTATTTTAAAAATTCTTTTAAATATCATTTTAAAAACTTTAAAAATTATTTTAAAAATACTTTTAGAAAACATTTTAAAGACTTTAAAAATTATTTTAAAAATTCTTTTAAAAATCATTTTAAAAACTTTAAAAATTATTTTTAAAATCATTTTAAAAACTTTAAAAATTATTTCAAAAATTCTTTTAAAAATCATTTTTAAAACTTTAAAAATTATTTAAAAAATTCTTTTAAAAATCATTTTAAAAAAACTTTAAAAATTATTTCAAAAATTCTTTTAAAAATCATTTTAAAAACTTTAAAAATTAAACTTAAAATTTTCAACCTAAAGTTTTTTTCTTAAAATTATAAAATTATTAAATTATTTTGAAATTTACTTAAAAGTTATTAACCCAAAGTTATTTTTAAACTTAACCTAAATCTTGTTTGCTTGAAAATTAACTTAAATTCTTACATAAAATAATCAAAATGATCTTAAAAGACTAAAATAAGACTAACTTTAATTCTTACATGTTGTAGGAAACTAAGTGGATTTTGGACAGTGGTTGCTCCAAATATATGACTGGAGATCACACCAAGTTCACCCAACTCACTTACAAGAATCTAGGAATAGTTGCCTTTGGAAACAATGGAAAACTCAAGGTAATTGGTATAGGTAATATTGAACTAAAAATTGATTTCGTTATTACAAATGTTTTACTTGTAGAAAAGTTCAAATATTATCTTCTAAGTATAAGTCAATTGTGTGACACTAGGTATAAGGTTAAATTTTTATCCATTGAATGTTTAATCAGACACTTAGATAATCCTACGATAAGTCTAAAAGATTTTAGAAAAGACAACATCTATGCAATTAACTTAACCACTTCTTCAATTAAGTGTTATTTAACACAAAAAGAAACTTGATTATGGCATAGAAGAATGTCCCACACAAATTTCAGAAATATAAGTAAATTAAATGGATTAGTTAGAGGTCTACCAAAATTACCTAACTTAGACTCAACCATATGTAATGCTTGTCAACAAGGTAAACAAACAAAATCCACTCACAAACCAAATAATCAATCACAAACTAGCTCAATATTAGAACTCCTACACTTAGACCTATTTGACTCCCATGGAGTCAAATCAATAAATGGTAGTTTATATTGTCTAGTAATAATAGATGACTATTCTAGGTTCACCTGGGTAAAATTCTTAAAAAATAAAAATAAAACCTTTGAAACATTTACAAACTTTTGTAAACAAACTGAAAATGAAAAAGACCTCAAAATCAAAAAAAAATAGAAGTGATAATGGAGGAGAATTTAAGAATCATAACTTCAATAAATTTTGTCTTGAAAATAGCTATCATCACGAATTTTCGTGTCCTAAAACGCCCCAACAAAATGGAATTGTAGAAAGAAAGAATAGAACCCTACTTGAAGCATCTAGAACAATACTAAATGAGTACAATTTACCTAAGTATTTTTGGGCAGAAGCTGTCAGTACAGCTTGTTATGTGCAAAATAGAACAACACTAAATAAAATACATAATAAAACCTTATTTGAACTTTATTATAATAAACAACCCAATATAAAATATTTTAAAGTATTTGGATGTCCAGCCTTCATCTTAAACACAAGAGAATACTTAGGAAAATTCACCTCTAAAATAGAAAATGGAATTTTTATAGGGTACTCATTAAATAGTAGAGGATACAGAGTTTATAATAAGGTTACCTTAAGAATTGAAGAAACTACTAATGTGAAATTTGAAGAATCCAAACAAAACCTAGAACAAACTCAACTTCAACCAATTGAATTTGTTCAAGAAAATAATAATTCTGAAGGAACCAATCAACCCCAAAGTCACGAAGAAGAAGAACAACCTCAAGAGAGTCAACCTTCTAGAACTATAAGAGTCAACCCAACCATCCAACTGATCAAATAATTGGTGACCCAGACCTAATAGTTCAAATTAGGTCATCTTTTAGAAACCTAAGTCAAATATCTTTAATCTCAAAACTTGAACCCAAAACCGTAGCTGAATCCCTACTTGACCCAGACTGAGTCATAGTTATGCAAGAAGTACTAGCTCAATTTGAGCGTAATGAAGTTTGGGACTTAGTACCACCACCTAAAAATAAGAAAATAATAGAAACAAAATGGGTATTTAGAAACAAATTAAGTGAAACTGGGAAAATTACTAGAAATAAAGCCAGGCTAGTTGCCAAGGGATTTAGTCAAGTAGAAGGACTTGACTATGATGAAACTTATGCCCCAGTAGCCAGATTATAGTCCATTAGGATGTTACATAGTTATGCAGCCCACAAAGGATTCAAATTGTATCAAATGGATGTTAAGTCTGCCTTCTGAAATGGATTGATAAAAGAAGAAATCTACGTAGGACAACCACCTGGGTTTGAAAATATGGAACACCCTGACCATGTATTTAAATTAAAGAAAGCTTTATATGGACTTAAGCAAGCACCTAGGGCATGGTATAAAAGACTAACTTCTTACCTAATCTCTAAGGGGTTCAACCAAGGTCAAATTGACCCAACCTTATTCGTTAAGTTAATAAAAGATGATATTTTTTTAGCTTAAATATATGTAGATGATACAATCTTTGGGTCAACAAATTCAGAATTCTTAGATGAATTTACAAGTTTAATGGAACATGAGTTTGAAATGAGTTTAGTAGGCAAATTGACTTACCTTTTAGGATTACAAATTAAACAAACAAATGAAGGAAACTATATTTACCAACAAAAATACACCAAAGAATTACTTAGAAAATTCGGAATAGAAAATACTAAAGAGATAATAACACCCATGGCAGTAAACATAATCCTAGATGATGACCCTAATGGTAAACCAGTAGATTTAAAATAATATAGGAGTGTCATAGGTAGCCTACTATACTTAACCGTAAGTCGACCCGATATTTTATTTGCGGTTAGTATGTGTGCTAGATACCAAACCTGTGCTAAAGAATCTCATTTGACTCAAGTCAAAAGAATCTTTAGATACCTTAAAGGAACAACAAATGTAGGAATTTGGTATCCTAGAACCAATAACTTTGAATTAATAGGGTATTCTGACTCAGATTATGCTGGATACAAATTAGACCATAAAAGCACAAGTGGTGGATGTCAACTAGGGATGGAAATGGGTCGGGTTCGGGTCATATTCTATATCCTCCGTACCCATACCCATCGGGTATAGGATATCCGATGGGTATACCCATACCCATTAAAAGATCGGATGTATTCTATACGTGTAATTTTTCTTTTTTCTATCGAACTATTATCATTCAACAAAAATATATTAAAATTAACATCCTATTAATATATATATATATATATATATATATATATATATATATATATATATATATATATATATATATATAATTTAAAAAATAGATTAAACATCTATATACTCTCCTACTAATATCAACAAAAATTAGTAAGTTGAATTTAGAAACAAAAATTCTTTAATATATGTATATATATTATTTAATCGGGTATTCGGGTCGGGTATCGGGTATTGATAGTCCCTCCATACCCTCCTCCATTCGGGTCAGATGTCAGATTCTCCATCGGATTCGGGTGAAATTGTCATCCCTAATGTCAACTACTAGGTTCATCACTTGTAAGTTGGTTCAGTAGAAAGCAATATTGTGTTGTTCTATCTACAGCTGAGTCAGAATACATAGCAATAGGAGAATGTGTTGCACAATTATTATGGATGATGCACACCTTAAAAGATTTTAACTTAAACATTACAAACGTAAAAGTATTAATTGACAATATTAGTTCAATCAATTTAACAAAAAATCCTGTGCATCATTCCAGAACCAAACACATTGAAATTAGGCACCACTTTATCAGGGATCATGTTACTAAAGGTGACATTGAACTCAAGTACATTAAGTCCAAGTCAAATTTAGCTGACATATTCACTAAACCTCTCCCTGAAAGTGAATTTAGTAATTTACGTAGAAAATTAGGGATGTGCTTAATAGACTAGGATTTTCAAAATTGCTTTAAAAAATGGGTGTTTTAAATTCTAGGTTAAAAGAGTTTTCATTTTTTCAAAACCTTCCTATTTTTAGAATTTCAAAAACAGCTTTAGCCTTAGCCTAGCTCAATACCTTAGAAAGCATGTACCCATAGGACTAGTGATTGAGCATCTCGCCAAAACCCTAGACCTACCTTGATTGTGATTGACAAACATAGAAAGGGGTGAGATGCATAGGTCAATTGCCTGGACTTAAGATGCTTATTTCAGTACATCAAAATAAGTCTGGGTGTTAAATACTAAACAGACATTGATCAGATTAAGTTATTCATTTTAGTCAAACACTAAACAATTGAATTTAACTTGACTAACTAAGTGAAAGCTGTTATCTTCTGATAATTAGTAAGTAGCAAATTGGTTAGACAATCGTTTATTTTTTATGTCAAGTTAAGGGGAAGGAATTAATTAAAAATATGTTTTCCCTTTATTAAAAACAAATTTGGTTTTACTTTTGAGTTTGAAAATTAGACTTAACTTAGTTTTCAAAATATAATTCTAAAAATTTGGTTTTACTTTTGACAAATCTACTTTGAATGTTAAATTTTACAAAAATTAGTTTTGAAAAGTATGTTTCACTTCACTGTTTTCACAAAAGTTAAAAGATAAATTGTCTATATTTTGATATTTAAACTCCCCCAAGTTAATCTGACTCATGCTTGTACATTTTCAATATTTCTTTTGTATTACTTGATCCATACTTGCATTTGATGAATGCCAAAGGGGGAGGGTTAGGTGGTTAAGTTAGCTAAACCAAATTGAAAATACAAACTAACTTAAAAATAATGACAAACTAACTTAAAAATAATGCTTGTTTTTACTTGCATATTTTTCACTAACTTAACCAGGTTGTCATTCCATCAAAAAGGAGGAGATTGTTGGTGCGGTTAGCACTAATGGTCTAACTCAGGTTTTAATGAATGATAAAATAGGTTAAGTTAGTTTTGTTGTTGTCTAACACTTTGATCGAGTGCGCAGAAGAAGTCCAGACAGGTCGACGAGCTGACCAGATATCTGGCATGAAGTTCAGCTAGGTCGACGGGCCGACCGGATTGCCGGCACAAAGCCCAGCTAGGTCGACGGGTTGACCAGATAGTTGGCACGAAGTCCAGACGGGTCGAAGAGCTGACCGGACGTCTAGCAGGTAAGAAAGGTAAGTCACTGGAGGGGAGTAACTGTGAGGACGCGTTCCCGAGAAGGGAACTTAGGCGTCGATCCGACTTAGAGCCATTTCTGAACTCTAAGTCGAGGTCTTGACTAGATTCCGGTCTCGGTGAGATGGAATCTAATTACTATTTCATATCCATTCTATTTTCTGTTTTCTATTTTCTGTTTTAACTCTGTTTTGCAGGTGACTAATATTTTTGTGCAGGGTTAGAACTGACCAGGATCGGTCGACCGAATGTCTGGATCGGTCGACTGAACCTCCAACTAGAAGCAGATCAAAACTCCAGAGCAACTAGATCAGGTTCGACCAAAGATCGGTCAACCGAACCAAGGAGGATCGTTGACTGGATTAGGCCGAGTTGATCGGGTCAGAGCAGCTGATCGGTAGACCGAAAAGGGTTATCGGTCAACTGAACCTTGGATAGAAGTTGACCAGATCGAAGCGGAGCGAACGGATCGGATGAGGTGGAAGTCATCTGATCAGTCGACCGAACCGGGGATCGGTCGACCGATCCGCTTCGGGTCAAAGCTGATCCCGAGCTTTGACGATCTTGATCACTGTCACAGAGCCTATAAAAGGGACCCTCAGGGAGCGGCCTAATTAACAATTCGAAAAGAACATCCAATTCTCCTGTACACTGCTCTAAAGTCTTCAACTGTGCTCTGTTACTCTGACATTTGACGTCTAATTTCCTTACCTTTATACTGTCGGTATATGTGCTCTTAATCTAATACTTGTACTCTCAAATTGTAATCATTTTACGGATTGATAGTGATTTCCCACCGAAAGCGGTCAACGCCCGCGGACCTTGGAGTAGGAGTCGACCTAGGTTCCGAACCAAGTAAAAATCTTGGTGTCTCTGTCTTCTTTGTGTCTTCCTTGCTTTAATTTCCGCTGCGTACTCTTATGAAAATTTTAAAACGCTATTCACCCCCCCCCCCCTCTAGCTTCAATTCAATCCAACAATGACCTCTCGACAATACAGCTTTGTCAAACGATCCAGAGAATCGGTCTTCCGAATCGCTAAGAAGTGCACGGATTTGGTTATTCGGTCAACGACTACCCAAATTACGTCATAGCCTCATCGTGTCCTAGGCAAGTCTACCACAAAATCTATAGTGATATATATGTTCCCATTTCTACTCTGGAATAGGAATCTTTTGAAGCAATCCAGCAGGTCTCTGGTGCTCAGCCTTCACTTGTTGACATACTAGACATCTAGTTATAAACTCCGCGTTGTCTTTCTTCATGTTGTTCCACAAATAGGAATGCCTCAAATCTTGATACATATAGGTTCCACCTGGGTGGATGGCAAATCGAGAGCGATGAGTCTCCTGAAGTAGCTTCTCTAAGATCGGATGAGATTGAGGTACGCATAATCTCTCTCAGAAATAAGTAATACCCTTGTCATCTTGGGTGATCTCGGCCTGCTGCCCAGAAGCTATCTGGCTGCCTACGGACTGTAAGTGTTGATCACCGGTCTGAGCCTCTCAAATCCTCGTCCTGATCGACGACTAAGCAACATGGTAACCAGAATATCCTGCTCGGTCTGTCCCTGCTCCTGAAGGCCCAACTCGGGGAAAATCCTGAATCAAGTTCGTGACTAAAATTCGGTGGCAAGCTAAGCGCCTCGTCAACCACATTAGTTTTTCCCGGGTGGTAGCTAATGGTACAATCGTAATCCTCCAGAAACTCCATCCATCTTCTCTGTCGGAGAGTGAGTTCCTTCTGGGTGAAAAGATATTTGAAACTCTTTTGATCTGTAAGAATCCCAAATGTAAATACCCTACAGATGATGCCGCCAAATCTTCAAAGCAAAGATAATGACGGTCAGCTCCAAATCATGTATTGGGCAATTCTTCTCATATTCCTTCAACTGACGAGAAGCAAGGAGACTACCCTACCGTGCTGCATCAAAACAAACGCCCAAACCTTATAGAGAAGTGTCAGTATAGAGTACGAACTCGTCCTCTCCAAAGGCAAAACCAGAACTGATGTCGACATTGATCTCCAATTCAGTTCCTGGAAGCTGGTCTCGCCGGCTTCTGGCCACGTGAACTTCACACCCTTCCTGGTTAAGCATGTCAGTGGCATAGCAACATGAGGAAAACCCTCAATGAACCTCCGGTAATAACTAGTTCGACTAAGAAAGTTGCAAGTCTCCTATATAGACTACGACAACTCCCAACTGGTAACAACCTCTATCTCTTGTGGATCCACGGTATACCCTGACCATGTGTCTCAATCATCTCACAGAAGACAATCAAAATATGTACTACTGAATTTCACATATAAATGTTAATGTCGAAATATCCTTAGAACTATGCGAAGATGGTGTACGTGATACACTTCGGATCGAGAATAGATCACCACGTCGTCAATAAAGATAACTGATGCTAATCTAATATCCTAGGGATACCCAAATCATCGAGTCCGTGATAACATCTAGGGCACTATAAGCCTAAATGATAAACCAAGAACTTATAATGTCCATACATCATGTATCCTCAACCATAAGATCCCTAACAATAAACACCAAGGAATATATCATCAAATATGAGAACAACGTTCTATCATAAGAAAAACAACATATGTGGGAGCAACGCTCTACCACAAGCAATCCTCAATATATGGGAGCAATGTTCCACCACAAACAATCCATAATACGTGGGAGCAATGCTCCACTACAACAAACTATAATATGTGGGAGTTATGCTCCGCCACAACCAATCCATAAGTGATCAAGACATCTAACTATCTAGCTAGAGAATGCACGAGATCGCTCTACCACAGGTCACTGTGGGCAGCCAAGGGTATAACAACCTAGTAAACATATCATATCCATCGTTAACTCTCTCAACATCGTAGTGGGACACTCACTAGTAAGAGAATTAGTTGAACAAGGTATATAGCCAAAGACATAATGGTAGACCCTCAACATAGGTAGAATCATCATAATACTACCAATAATACACCCGACATACGTGCATACACTACATCGGTATGATCGACATAATTCTCCAATTAGTACACACCAAAACACACTCATAGCATAGGTATAGATCAGCATGATACCTCCAACAATACATACCGAATCCGTGTGCATATATCGACGTAGGTATAATCGACAATACACCTCAAACAATACTCACCTAACATATTTACACATACGCCAAGAGTATAATCAACATAATACTTCCAACAAATCATAATAGACACGGGTGTACACACAAAACATATATAACCAACAAGATACCTCGAATAATACACTAAATCACATGTACATCTACCACGACACAGATTTAATAGACAAGATACTTCCATCATAACACCCAAATACATGTGCACATATCACTATCTAGATTCAATTGACAAGATACCTCCAATAAAATAATCAGACACGTACACCTAACCACATAGGTATAATCCACAAGAACCTTACAATAACTCTAACTGGACATGTATACACACACCCATCATATGTACACACAACCTAGATATACATAATTAGCATATTTAACCCAATCAACCAGACAATCCTTATAATTCCTACTCTACAAGGGTATATACAATAGAGTTCAGAAATTAAGACACGAGACTGTATAAAACATAAACCTCAAAAAAATCAAGCATAAGTACCACATAGGAAAATAACAATCATAGACAATCCAAGGTATAACAGCCTAACCATCCAATATTAACAATGCTCTAAGTTCAAAAGAACTAATAGAGAAAGGAAGAAATACCCGACATGGTTCAACATTGCACGTCCATGTTGTACCACTACCAAGACTATACCTAATGAGGAAAGTTTATTATCATATTCCTTAAGTACTCTCCACATTATACACCCTAATAACGGTTGCATCTTATAAGTGTTAAGCAATTAGCTCTACACCTTCTTACATCAGTGGGGGTCACCTAGCCAATTGTACCTTTTAAGTCATCTGACCAGGTACAGATAGTCCATGGTCAAAGTCCCCATGGAATAGGATACATTGATCCTTTATAGATTGACCAAGCCGACAATGGTATACGACTTAATTCAGTCTTTTCCACGTCAGTACAAGTCATATATTCAAATGTGCTTGTAATATCTAACTAAGCATGAATAACCCAAAGATCAAAATCTCCATAAAATAAAGTAAGTCAATCCCCTGCTGATCGAACCAACTAAAAATTAGATCGGTCATCTACTAACTAAATCTAACAAGAGTACATTAATCCTCCACAAGTAACTAAGGTAAATTGATGATCACGACTACCCAAGTTGACAAGTGTAAATCAGTCTTCTACTGACTGATCAAACAAGAGTAGATCAATCATCTACCGACGAACTAACTAAGATAAATTGGTACTCTACTAGCCGTGTCAACATAAATATGCAGGTACTATCCACTACAAGTTAACAGTAGCAGAGACTGATATGTGCCTCCAATTCCTAACCATCTAGTAGTAACAGAAGCTAAAACTACTGGTGATATGATATGAAAAATCACCTGAGACTGTAATCCTTGATCTGCAGTAGGGTCGGCCGTGATCAGTGGTTGACCCAACACATGTAATATATGCTACAACAACTAGACAAGTACTAATAAAGAGTGCTAATACATGTCATAACTATCATAGTCAACAATGCATATACTAACAGAAATGTATGATAACAATATACTAACATCCCTCCTATAGCTTGGAGATGTCCTATTGCTACCTGGTCCCAAAACCCGAAAAAAAATCAAATCGAGAAAACCAAAACACGAAATCCAAAATACAAGAAAGTAGGCATCGTAAACCTGTGGCTCTGATACCAAATAAATTGTCACGCCCCAGGTAGTCCCTACCAGAAGAAATTTCGAAAGCATCTCCCTTGTACGGGTGACAATCTAAAGCATTACTACATACAAAATATACATCAGTCACACACGGCTGGAATATATATATAACCACGCAGTTTATATCATTAGCCCACTCGCTGGAACAAAGTAAACACAACCATGCAGTTATATATATATTTAACAACCCACTCGGCTGTACTAAAAACCCACACAGCGGAAAAATGATAAAGAAAATCATAAAAACTGAAAACAACAACTGCTAGCCTGCAAGGCTTTACACAATAACCACAACACAAATACAATAACAACGCTAAGTACATCAAATACCAAATACACGAAAAACGTAAACAACACTCGAAGCGATCTTCGGATGTGACGTAGGACCGACGGACAGGATACTCCGAGCAACTCCATAAGTATCTACCTGGTATCTAAAAAAAAATATATACCAACAGGGTGAGTCCAAGAACTCAGCGGATACCATATAGACAGACATAATAAGTTATAACTAACAGTAATAACTATGCAGTACAGTTTCCTGAACAAAAGTAAGGAATAAAGACTGAAAAGGGCTAAAGAAATTGTATTCACCAAAACCTCCTATCCGGAATATAAGGGTCATCAGACCAGATGCAAAATGTCACCTATATGCATGTCAAGCATATGCAACCATCAAAATGCAACAAACAATATGCAGCAATCACAAGCAATAAATGCAATCATGCAAAATGACATGTGTCACCCCTATCACCAGTCAGTCATCTCACATGCGATGGTGAGACCGAGTGGGTAAGGCTATGATAACTGTGCACTCTGCCATCACTGCACCTGAGTGACGGAGTGGACAGAATGATGTCGGAGTACACCTATCCTCCTACCCCAAACAGAGTGGGGGAGTGCAATGCTCTCATCTCTCTGAGACAGTCCAGAGGAGGGATCCCTGATGTGCTACTACGCTGCGACATGCTACCCATGAGTGGACCAGCGGAGCACTGACAGAGCAAACTACACACACACACTGCCTGATATACCACTAACCCATGAATGGTTGTGTGTGCAGATCATGTAACTAGTGATGTAGTCAACAATAATGGAGTCGACAATCGCTCAACATGCAATCATGCAAGATGGTGCATGACACTAAACATGTAGATACAAACAGTATACACCTCCATATAACATGCATCATACAAGAAATAAATCATACAATGATCCAGGTAACCTAAATCTATGTACACAAATTAGATATATCAAATAACTAGACTACTACACAGTAGAACAATGTATGTCACTATTCCTATGAACAGGAGTAAACATGGCAACAAACAAGAGAATATAATCATGAGTGCACAACAGACAAGAATATAGGTAAACTACAAGAACCAAATAGTGACATACCAAAGCAGATGCAAACATAATCATTACTACTAGAAATAAATTATTATGCATATCTAAAATGACTATATCAAGAAAATAGGTCAGAAGTACCCGCCTCAATAGAAGATCGTGACCAGAAATCCTACGTCGAGACGCCCATCTCAAATCAACATCCTATAACGACATACATATAATTTTAGCTAATTCAAAGTACACCAATTAACAAAATCCAAAGTCCTATTAAACCAGGAAACTCTAATCCATCGATCAATTACCCAATAACAAATCCATCCCTAAATGATCGATCTTTTACATAATGAATCAAACCAATCCAAACAAACTCACCCAACTTCAATCATGCTAATGCTGACCCACGATCGGAGAAGTTTGATGTTGGAAATTGGTGGCCGAAGTTGGATGACGCTGCTAGCCACCAGAGTTGGATGACGCTGCTAGCCACCCAAACAGATTCCCCAAATCAGCATTGTACCTAGACCTTTACTTTAGATCAATCAAGCTTAATTCAACAACCTTACCAACTCTCGATCAGAAGTAGCTGCTGACTTGTGATGATGGTTTGTGAAGATGACCATGCCTAGCCGGTGAGTAGGTGACACTGCTTCGATCTAGTCCAAACGACAATCGAAAGAGGGAGATCATAGTGCAGTGAAATCGAGGGGTAACCGGAACTCTTACCTGACCTGTGGTTGTTGCTTCACCAATCCAAGCTCGCTCACAGGAAAGCCGCGATGGATCGAGCTAGGGTTGTCGGCGCTAGGGCAGAGGGACAACAGACGGTCGACGCTAGGGCACAAGGAAAGGGTCAGCAGCCGGCGCTAGGGCAGGGGAAAGACCCCGTTGTCAGCACTACTCCGTGCTGTGGCATCGGCTGTGGGCGGGGGTGATGCAAGGAAGAGAAGGACTGTCGCGCGGCGATGCTCTAGTGGCAATCCCCGCGGTGAGAACCTTCGCGACAAGGAGACGACGGCAGGGGAGGAAAAGATGTCGCGGGAGAAGAGAAAGGGAGTGTCGGCTAGGGAAGGAAAGGAAGATCAACTGCCGACGCTAGGGCAGAGACGTGTTGCTGGTGCCGATCCTTCCTCTCGGCGATGGTTGCACTCGGCGACGGCGGAGGATTGACTTCGAGGAGGGCGAATCCAACCAGGGCAGAAGGTGGCTAGGGCACAAGCAATCGATCGGGAGAGAGGGGGCGCAAGGAAAGGGAAGAAGACAAGAGAGGAGATGGCGGCGCTAGGGCGGTTAGGTGGGAAGAAGGAGAAGAGAGTGACGTCGGGTTGGGAAGGAAGAGGAGGTCGATGTTCGGCGGGGAGAAGAAATCGGGCTCGGGGAAAAGAAATAGGAAAAGAAAAAAAATAAGAAAAGGGAATAAATTAAAGAACTTAGGTTTTCCTTTATTAAAGTCTAGATTACTTCCTTAATCAAACTCTCATATTTGGATATTTTAAACAGATTTTTCCCATGCCTATTAATTTATACTCGCAAACTACCTCATTCGAATTTCGAAAAATCCCCAGAAAATTTCTAAAAATTCCTAAAAATTCCATTACGGCTATTCCTCAAATAACCCTATTATTTAATTATTATTTTGTTCGATATTTTACAGCTCGTGATGAAAAAAAATGAGGAGTGTCATCTGGTGAATGAACGCTATAGTGCTCCGGAAATGAGGAAAACAAATAGAGAAATTGTTTGAGGTGGTCGATGATGTTTCCGTCGGCTACTCACATGCAGGTTGAAGTCGAAGTCGATATGGACGGCGGCGCTATGCGTACATGGAAGAGAAACTTGAGATATTAGATTTTAATATAAAATATATATTAATAAATCTAATTAATTCTCAACTTAATTAATAAATAATTTAATAAAGTATAATGAAATTAGACCATAAAAATATTATATAAAATTTTTAAGTTTTAAAAAATCCTATATAAATTTTATATATTTATATTTATTTATTTTAATAATATGATTACTAATCAAATTAATAATATTATTATTAGTTTTATTACTAATCAAATTTATCAATTCAATATGATAATTTAGGTCAAATTTGTAAATAAAAATATTTAAAATTATTATAATATTATTCAATTTAAAATTATATTATTAAAGTTTTTTTTAAATTAAAAAGTGAGATGTTATCCCCTCTTGTTTTTTAGTCAAATCAAGATAAAAATATAAAAAATTAAAAAAATATAAAAAGTTGAAAAAAAAATTGGTATGGAAAAGTATGCTATTTATTATTTTATTAAAAAAATTAATTTAATTAGGTATTTTAAGTTTTGTTCAAAGATAAATATTGCGCGAGATCATGATCATCTATGTTTTTCCAAGATTGAATACACGCCTTAACCCTACGTGTCTCTCTCTTTTCTTCTGTCACAAGAGAGACATTCCTTTCTCTCTAGAAAACTACACAATCCTGGGTTCTCACTGTTAAATTTCAAAAGTATGTTTTTAATGAAATTTTTTGAATCAACCGAGTCGATAGTATCCACTGTATCAATTGGTATCAAATTCTAGTATTCATGTGTGAATCAACGGAGTCAATAGTTTCCATTGCGTCAAAAATATAGTTTCCATAAAGTTTACAAATATAAATAAAAGTTTTGTAAAAAAGTCTATAGAACTCAATAAAATTCATTTCACAATTATGTGGAACTCTATAAAATTAATAAAAATCTATCAACTTTAAAAAATCTATCATTAATAAAAAATTAAAATTAATAAAAGTTATTCAATCTTGGTTAAATACGTCCTAAAATTATCGAGAAGAATATTCGGAGGCTAGCTTTGACAATGACATCATGCAGTAATAAGAGCCGTCCGATCTGCGGATCGTTCAGTGGTAGTACAAGCTGAAGACGAACCTCCCCTGTTCCCGCCCCCACCCATGCCCACCAGTCGTTCGATGAATAACCGTAGTGAGCAAGCGAGGCCCAGGAAGAGCATGCCGCCGGAGAGGCTCCTCCTTCCCAGTCAGTCGTCCAAGACTCCGAGAGATTGTGTTTGGATTTTTTATTGCAACAATTTGTATCGTGTTGTTCACATTACTTTGTGGTAGTTTGAATGGCTACGTTTACACTATAGTTTTGATAGCACTCGGCGTCACGATAGTTTGCCATGCTTATAAGTTATATGTCACAACGACGGATTCAGTCCAAGCTAATGGTTTCAAAAGAAGCTTCTAATCTGACCATCAGAACCGTTCCTTGAGTGGAAAACGTTCGAACCCATCTGCCGCATCAACGACATCGATCACTTGTCGCGTGTGTTCAACAAACACACATTTGGTACCTTCTCACATCATGGCCAAGGACGATTACTTTTCCTGCAATGGCTTAATTACCAATTAATTGATTTTGTTGTAGGACAACACCCTCTGACTCTTAACTCCTTGTTAGAGCATCCACAGTTGGAAGTTCCCATTGTAGATGTGGCAGCACAGAAGAAGCTCCCTCCCATAATGAGGGAGCTTCTTCCCCATTTGACAAGGAGTGGCTCCATATAGATGGAGCCGCTCCTTCACCATTTTTTTTTTAATTTTTTAATTAAAATAAATTTTTTTAATTTAAATATAATATTAGAGATATTTTTTAATTAGGAAAGATATATATATACGAGGTTTAAAAAAATATGGGATCATCAAGTTTCATGTTAGCAATTTATAAATTTAAATTTTATAAAAATTTAATGGTGTATAATGTAAAATATGGAGAAGAAATGAGAATTATATGTAGTGAAAAGTGTGAGACCCATGAAGGAGTTGTTGAGAGGTTTTTTATAGTGAAAATATGTATGAGGTTTTTAATTTTTGATGTGGCACAGACGTGATAATGAAGGAGCTCTCAATGGGCTCTAACCGCTATGGATGTCCTTATGGCATTCTATAAGTGCACAAGGAAAATCAGTATTCCCAATTCATATTTACTGAATTAGAGTATGGAGATCAAACTTAGGACTAACCAATTCAAGGTGGTAAAAGACGAATACATTCGTCCCCAGCGTCCTCGTCAACTCATCCCAGAGTCAACACAGAAGAGGTAAATCACGGGCAGCTATTAGCCTTTGAAATAGTGACTAGCACATAAGGAAGACATTTACCTCGGCTTTGTCGAAATTCGAACTCCAGACCTCGTGTTGGTAACATCTCAAGCGCTAGCTACTAGACCCATCCGAGGGGACTAGGACTAGGGGTGCTCTGGTTATGATGTTGTTACCCATTGACTGAGGTGTCAAGTTTGAGCTCCCACCTACGCAGACTCTTATCAATTAAAAGTCCCCAATTTGGGGTCTGTTGACTGAGGTCGTCGTTTTGGCGGTGAGATGCTCTTATCAACCAAGTGGTACTGAGGTTTCCCAAAAAATTCTTTCGGGGATTTCTGGGATATGGGGCTGTGAAACGGTGGGCCCAGTCATTATAAAAAGTTTACCCTATCTTAGTTTTTAACAACTGAACTAGGGGTGCTCCGGTTATGACGTTGTTACCCATTGATTGAGGTGTCATTGTCAATTAAAACTCCTCAATTTAGGGCCTATTGACTGAGGTCGCCGTTTTGACGGTGAGACACTTTTATCAACCAAGTGATACTGAGACTTCCCAAAAAATAAGTTAGTGGTGCTGAGGCTCTCTAAAAAAATTCCTTCGAGAGGATTTTTAAGGTATGAGACTATGAAACGATGAGTCCAGTCACTATAAAAAAGTTATAATCAATAGTAATCTTGAGATATCCAAAAAAAAAAATAAAAAATTAAAAGGTATATTTTTGGGGCAGGTTGATCACGAACTTCAGTCGGACAGGGTTTAGCTTATCACAGTGATTTCTTCAAATAAGTAAACAATAAATTTCATGGAATTGCTACATAATCCAATCTTAAAGAATTACGTAAAAAACAAAAAACCACCTTCCACAAAATCCAAACTATGATCTTACATCCTATCGAAGCTTTTTCTTCTCTATCCAACTCCAACAAAAAAACATGAGCGTACAATGGAATATGCTCTTCGAGCTCCCGTTCTCCCTCGATCGCCTCGAGGATTGAAACGCCATTGTTTCGACTCAACGCTGTATAAATCACGCTCTCTAAATCTTCCAAGATCATAGGAAAATTGATCGAGTAGTAGCTGATCATTAATCATGTCTTCGATCGCAGTTCTCAATGCCTTGGACTCTGCCAGGACGCAGTGGTACCACATCACGGCGATCGTGATCGCCGGCATGGGCTTCTTCACCGACGCGTACGATCTCTTCTGCATCACCACCATCTCGAAGCTCCTGGGCCGCCTCTACTTCCCCAGTGTCGACGGAAAGACCCCAGGGAAGCTCCCCACCGGCGTCAACAACGCCGTAGTCGGCGTGGCCCTGGTCGGCACACTCTCCGGCCAACTTGTCTTCGGCTGGCTCGGTGACAAGCTCGGCCGCAAGCGCGTCTACGGTATTACCCTCATCCTCATGGCCGTCTGCGCTATCTGCTCTGGCCTCTCCTTCGGCGGCTCCCGTGGCGACCCGGCCAGGGCCCACAAGCCCGTCCTCTTCACCCTCTGCTTCTTCCGCTTCTGGCTCGGGTTCGGCATCGGCGGAGACTACCCTCTCTCCGCCACCATAATGTCGGAGTACGCCAACAAGAAGACACGTGGCGCGTTCATCGCGGCGGTGTTCGCCATGCAGGGCGTCGGGATCATCTTCGCCGGACTGGTGTCGATGACGCTGTCGGCGGTGTTCCTGCACTACAACCCAGCGCCAGCGTTCAAGGACGACCAGGTGAGGTCCACGCAGGCGGCGGCGGATTACATGTGGCGGATCGTGCTGATGCTGGGGGCTCTGCCCGCGCTGGTGACGTTCTACTGGCGGATGAAGATGCCGGAGACCGCGCGGTACACGGCGCTGATCGCCGGGAACGCGAAGCAGGCGGCGCAGGACATGGCGCGGGTGCTGGAGGTAGAGATGGAGGCGGAGCCGGAGAAGGTGGGGCAGATGAAGGCCGCCAACGAGTACTCGCTCTGGTCGCAGGAGTTCCTCCGCCGGCACGGGTTGCACTTGGTGGGGACCACAACGACTTGGTTCCTCCTCGACATCGCGTTCTACAGCCAAAATTTGACGCAGAAGGACATCTTCCAGGCGATCAAGCTGACGAGTCCGGCGAAGGAAGTGAACGCGCTCCGGGAGGTGTTCGAGATTTCGAAAGCCATGACCATCGTCGCGATGTTCGGCACCTTTCCCGGCTACTGGTTCACCGTCTACTACATCGAAAGGATCGGAAGGTAAAAGGATGAATCAAACCAATGCAATTGGATTGAACTGATTAATTTCGAATTAATCCAGGTATCTGATCCAACTCATGGGCTTCTTCATGATGTCCCTGTTCATGCTGATCATGGGCGTCCAATACGTCTACCTGCGCGAGCATAACGCCACCCTCTTCGCCGTCCTCTTCGCGCTCACCTTTTTCTTCGCCAACTTCGGCCCCAACAGCACCACCTTCGTGCTGCCGGCGGAGCTCTTCCCAACCCGAATCCGCGCCACCTGCCACGCCATTAGCGCTGCCTCCGGCAAGGCCGGCGCCCTCATCGCCGCGTTCGTCGTGCAGAGCTACACGCTGAACCAGGAGCCCCAAAAAATCCGCAAGGCCCTCATCCTCCTCGCCTTCACCAACATGCTCGGATTCTTCTTCACCTTCCTTGTGTCGGAGACTAAGGGCCGGTCCCTCGAGGAGATCTCCGGCGAGAACGAGAGAGCCAGAGCTGACGCCGGAGTCGACGTCGAGAAGAGCTCCGCCATGTGAAGTCATCGTTATAAATAAATAGGTGGGCCAAATGAATGAAACGATACCTCATGAAACGCCGTATTAATGGAGTACTATATAATGTTACTATTTTATTAAAAGTCTCTCTTTTTTATTAACTAACTTTGATAAACCTAAAATAAAATTATATTAATATTTTTTTTTCTATTCACACTAAAAATAATTTTAAAATTTATTAATAATTTTACAAACTAAATAATCAGTAATCTAGAATTCGAGACTTAGTTGCGATATACTATTATGAATTTTTCTCATCATTAATTTTCTCTGATTGTTTTATATAAAAAAATATAGTTATCTTTATTCTCACATCTTAAAATTGACAATACTATAATCAAAGAAGCTTCTATAAATATTTTAGACCGACAATGTTAAAAAATATATATATTTTTTAATTTTTTTTACTAAGATAAGTATAATATTAAATTAAATTAATTTTTTTCATAGAGAAACCGTAAGGGTAACACTAAAAAATTCAAACAATTCAGATTTTCAAAAACTCAAATAATTTAGATTTTCAAAAGTCAGGTACTTTACCCTAATGACTCTACTTTAGTATTTTAATGCTAAAATACTTTAATTAATATAATTTCATTATAAAAGGGTCGATATGATTTCAACGTATTATATTACACACGCGACGTGTGTGCACGATCACTAGTATTAATTAAGTATAATTGCTAAATCTAGCCTTAAAGTTTCACAATTTATCAAGTATAAGAATTATTTTCAATTTGTCAAATGAGTTAAGCAGAATTATACAGGACTAAAGAGTACAATCTGAAATAATATTATCTCATTTGAACCAATTTAGAATACTTTTTTTAGGTAAATGGTCCAAATAAATAGGTAATTATAAATCTCTTTAAACTTTACTTACTTTATATATACATATATACAGAAATCTTATGCTGCGGTGCCTTATGTGCGGTTTTACTGTGGTACTTGCCACGTCAGCGAGAAAACACAAAGCGAAATCAACGCTGCTATCCTCCGCAGCGTTCACCAAACTCCGACTTCTCTCCTTTCCTTGTCGCGAACCCTAGCCGCGCGAAGAGAACCCCCGACTTCTCCCCCCTCCTTCTCCTCTCCTGCTGTTCTGCCGCGCGAAGAGGAAGCCGATTTCTCTCCCTCTCCGAAACCTGCCGCGGTCCAGCTCCTCTCTGCGAGTCGTCTCCTCTCCGAGAGCCGTCTCCTCTCCTCGTTGCGAACCCTAGTAGAGTGCGGCGCCGCTCAACCGTCTCTAGCCGCACTCTCTCCCTCTTCGAAACCTGCTGCAAGCCGTCTCCGAGAGAAAGGCCATCTCCTTCCTCTCCGCTACCTTCCTCTTCGCGAGCCACCTCCTTCCTGGTCGTCGAGCCGTCTCCAGCTGCAAGCTCTCCCTCTCCGCGAACCCTATCAGAAGTGGCGCCGGCGCCTCCCTCTCCTCGAACCTTAGCAGAATCGCCTATCACATTCCTGTGTAACTCTCTGCACACTTACCTCTTTAAATGTTTATGTTTAATTGAGAAAGCTTCTTCATGTTTAAAGTTTCTATTATCTATTTGTGACAAAGATGTTTCATGCCTATCCAAATGGGTACAATCTTGATACTCAAATCGCTTTTACAATTAAGATCTGTCTTAGATTTTGATAGTGTAGCAGTTTCCATAAATGAATTCAATTTCGGGTAAAACCGCACATAAGACACTAAATGAATTCATGTTTAAACTATGATACCTGAAAGAGATAAACTCATGTAATTCTCTTTTTCATTTTTGGATTATGATATTATAGAGATTGAATAAATATAATTAGATGCAAATTATGTTTGTTGCTTGCTTTTTTTTTTTTGACCTTTTATAATACATGTTATGCGGAGAGAATGATAAGTTTGCATGTTGTTTGACCTTTTATGATAAGTTGCATATTGTGTGACCTTTTTATATTTGTTTCTTGCTTTTTGTTATCTTTTATAATACACATCAGTTTGCATGTTGTTTGATTCAAAAATTTTTAACTTTTATATCGAATAAAACAGGTCGGTGTTGTAGCTGGATTTCAGTACTCAAATGGTAAACCCTTTGATTTGATTTTAGCTTCCTATTTGAATTTCACAATCTATATTTAATGTTTATTTATTGTAATGTAGGGAAAAACATATGTGGTTTTTGTTGGACGAAACCCCGGTGTTTATGATAGTTGGGAAGAAACTCATACTCAAGTTAACAAATATAGCGCTGCATTGCATAGATCATATCTCAGTAAAGAGGAAGCATTTGGAGCTTTTATTTCATACAAGGAGAAACAACATGCTTTCATTGCCCCTACTGTCCAAAAATGTTCAAGCTCAACTTCGAGTTCAACTTCAACTGCATCTTCAAATTCTGGTGAAAAAATGAAGCAGACGGAGGAACTAGCGAAGTTGATAAAAAGTCAACTAGATTTAGCTGATGAATATCGTCGTAATGCAGCTAAGATCGCCAAGATGTGTGAAGAGATTAAAAAAAAAATGGACTCTGTTCATATCAGTGATTAATTAATAGACTTTATTTAGTTGGATTAATGTATTTGACGGTAGACTTTTTTATTTAGCTGGATGAATGTATTTGACAGTAAACTTTTTTATTTACTTGAATGAATGTATTTGATAAAGGTGAATTTATATTTATTTTTTAACATTATTTTTTTTTAAGGTCGTCCTTCAATTAATGACTGAATATCTACGCCTGAGCACTGAAATTAGCTCTTGCAGATGTTGATTCAGGTTGAAGAGAAACACTTCAACTGATTAGTTATGAATCCCTTTTGTCTCCACTATTTTGCTGCTAAACTAGTAAACGACTGGGGTACTTGTGATCATGGATATTGTCTTTTGATTCCATGCATGCATGTTTCTTAAATCACACAGATGAAAATCACTAACCCAAGAAGAAGAATTAAGTTAATAAAAAAGATCCAGTGATACGCTGGGAGGGTTTAGGGCTGGGAGCTCTAAACCTGGATCGGTCTGGTGACCGATCCAGTGATACGCTGGTTGACTGATCGGTCTGGTGACCGATCAGTAACCAAACAGTGTGTTTCAGTGAATTACCTGATCGGTCTGGTGACCGATCAGTAATCATACAGAAGCGAAGAAGATCGGGAGAAGAAAGAGGGGGATCGGTCTGTGGACCGATCCACCTGAGTCCTGATCGGTCCACAGACCGATCAGAGAGTTGGGCAACTCTCTGTGAAGCGTGCTGATCGGTCTGGGGACCGATCAGCATAGGTCCTGATCGGTCCCCAAGACCACCGAGCTATATGATTCGTGGTATTTAAGGCGTGGGAGGAGAAAGGCTGAGCAATGACGCCGCCCACCTCGTCTGAGGCGAAATCAATCGTAGCTTAATTATTTGCCCAGCGCCGGGGTTTCATTGAGGACATGGAAAATCTGCACACGTCTCTGCTGGAGATTCAAATCATCCTTGATAAGGTACAGAGTAGTGGGTGCAACGACACCAAATGGAAGACATTGATGCAGGAACTCAAGGATGCTGCTTATGATGCTGAGGACTTGATAGATGAGTTCCAACCTGAGGTGAGGTTTGATGCGGGAACTCAAGTTAACAGCATCATTTCTTTATGAGCTTTAACTAACTTTTGTAGCAAAAGAAAACAGCATCATTTCATCATTTCAACTGGAAAACAGCATCAGTTAAAGTCTCGTGATTAATATAATTAAAGCAAGAAAACAACATCATTTCATCAAATCAACTGGAAAAAAAAACAAACTTCTGCCAGTGTAGCCAAACAACTTATATACATCTTTCTTACACGAATTAAAATACAATTATGCCTAAAATCAGAACAAAATCAGCATCCCATTACAGCATAGTTGAAAATGTTGTAAAATTTGCCAACAGCAAAAACCAAATTGAGACAAGCTTGATGTGCATCCCTAATGTCTGGTTTGCTTGTATTCATGATCTCTAAAACTCTAAGCCTGGTTCATCAATGCGAATCATCAATTAATATCCATTCTTGCCTAAAATTAATATTAGGAGACAAGCGAGAGTGAATAATGTATGCAAGAATTAAGACTAGATACAAAACATATTATATTTTTCACATAAAATATGCCACTAAGTGAAATAAATTCATATACAATATTGTTACATAACTAAACATGCATATTACATAAACAAGGGGACCCATACAGAAACAAGGGTACCCATATTAAACATGCACAGATTGGAAACTACAACATCATGCATATCAAACAAGGGGATCCATGTAGAGCAAGTTTTCTACTACTAAAACTAAACAATCAATCAAGCTCAAATACATTGTAGAGAAGCAACGAGATATCTCTAATTGAAATTCCATAATGTACCTAATGTACCTTAATATGGTCCCAATCCATATTTACAACAGTGAGTCCATAATGTATCCTCATGATAGTGCTGTGGAAATCATAATCTTTATTTACAAATATCACTATTCTGAAATTAAAGAAATGCACTAAACCAATCAAACATACAAACACAAAAAAATAGATATACCAACCATAGATAATTACAACATCTTAGCGCATGTTATTAGAACCTGTAACAATAAAGATAATTTATTAATTTTATTGTCTCAATAAACAATAAACCACTATAATTTAAAAATTTTAAACTTTGATAGTACCGGCTATAGATCCCAAATCTGTTTCATATGTGTCGTCAAAACTGATATGATCATTATCTTCAATTGATCTGATAATTGGCACATTGTCATATACAAAAGATAATAAAATAAATTTGTTTGCAAGAAAAATTGAATCGACACATACCCTTGTTGCAAATTGGGACAGTTACGCTTGTCATGTGACACTCCTCGAAGTCCGCATCCACGACAAAGCCTAGAATTTGATGTTGATTTCTCCTTTGATGATTTTAATCTCTTTCCACATCCTTTAGTTCGTACTACAGAAGGATCAATAATACTAAGAGTCTCATCCATTGATTTTTTTTCTTTGACTTCTATCACTGCATGTTGTATTAATGGGCATCTCTTGAATTTTGTTGTAGATACAATCAAATTGTTCTTCCAAGAAGGTTGTCCTCTCAGTACTCAAAGATGCATCATCAACTAACACTGAAGCTTTATAGGATAACCTCGAGTGCCTCGAAATCAAATATATTTCTGAATCTGGATCATCAATGACATTTTGCTCTCCTAAAACATACATTGCTCCAACTTTTGCATATTGCGTCCATCGTTTGAGTATATACATATCAGGCAAATGAAACACTTGGTTGATACGAAAAAAAGCTAACATATGTCTACATGGAATGCCCTCAAACTCAAATTTTGTGCAGCTACACGATATGTAATCCCTTTGTTTGTCATGCGTGAGCACTCTTGATTTTGAGGAAGAGGAACTTTGAAATTTCATCACGTGGTAAACTGCTGAGGCAACTTCTATACATATCTGTTGCACATAATAACTATGACTCTCGATCATTTCACTTTGAAACTCAAGCCATTTCTTTTTTGTGTACAACTTAACCATTTGACTTTCCATTGGCCAGGTTGTATTAACTTTGGGATTCTCATTCATATCAATATGGTCCGCAACTAACTCATTGTGTCTTTGGTGTCTCAATGCTCTATTAAAACGTGTGATAAAATCCATTAATGAGTTCTTATTTGAGACATATTTCTTGAAAAATGCATGTGACACTTCAGATCTTTGGCTACTTGACATTCCTGCAGAAAATACATGACTAAAATATGTTGGCACCCATCTGTGTCGTAATTCATACATCAAAGACAACCAATCATTTTTCTCTAAGTTAGCTTCCTTGATAGTATCTTCCCATGACTTCTCAAAATCATCAGGTGTTGTAGAATTTGCAATGACGTTCTTTATACTGTGATAATAATTTCGAAAAGTCAAAGGGTCTAATTTTTCTGGGAATTTATTCAATATGTGTCACAAACAATATCGATGCACTGTTTGAGGCAAAACCTGTGCAATAGCTTTTGTCATTGCAGGATCCTGATCAGTGATGATAATGTTTGGTGCACCTTTAGGCATGGCTTCTAAGAACTTTGTAAGCAACCAAACAAAAGACTCAGTTTTCTCATCACTAAGAAACCCTCTACAAAAAAGAATTGTCTGATGATGATGATTAACTCCTACAAATGGTGCCAAAATCAAACCATATTTGTTGGTGTTATAAGTTGTATCAAATACAATAGCATCACCAAATACACTATATGCCCTTCTTGATACATGATCAGCCCAAAAGCACCTACTAAATCTGTTATCTGAATCAATCTCGTAGGCAAAGAAAAAAGCTGAATTCTTCTCTTGCTCAGATGTAAAAAACTCGATAAGTGTTTCAGCATCAATACCTTTTTGTTCATCACTTAGATTTCTCTCAAAGTTTCTAATATCAGTTTCTGTACAACCTACCCGTTCAGGACCTCCATACTCTATCTCTAATAAACGCATTTGTTGGCAAGTTGGTACATTGGCCTCTGAAAATTGAGTTGTCAATGCTTTTTTGGCTGTCGAAACACTACGATGTGAGCGTAACAAATGCACCTTTGATGGAGTTGAGAGCAGATGATTATGAGCTTCTATAAAGTTACAGATAACCCAGTCCAATCCCATCTGATTCTTGACAAATGCAATATTTGCCTTACAACCCGTTCTAACTGTGCCACGTGCTCTTTCCCTTATTTGTTTATCAGGGTTTGGATGTTTATTGTGTCGCATTAGATCTGTATGCCCTTCTTTAAAGCATACAATTTGTTTTCATGTCACTTCATTTGTCATTTTGTTTTTCCTGCTCGTGCTATTCCTTGAACTAAATCCAGCTTCTCGTGCATATTGGTTATAGAACGAATATGCATCCTCTAGAGATGAGAATTCCATTCCAATTTTTGGTTTTCGATCATCTGCAACTTGGGGAATGAATTCCTGATCATCAACTCTATTTTCTTCCATTTCTGGGTGCCCTCGCATTTTTTTTTGACAATAGATAAATAAATAAAAACTGTTTTAATTAACAAAATAAAATAAAAGTGATTCTGATATAGATACAACAACAAACCATAGACATGATATAAATAAAAATTGTTCCAATTAATAGAATAAAATAAAAGTGATTCTGATATATATGCATCAAATCCTAAGAGAACATCATCTAAGTTAAACATGAAATTGACTGTACTTGTCCCCAGGGCGTAGCACAGATGGGGAGTGCATGGTTCTGTGGCTGAAAGGTCCAGGGGTCGATCCCCGGGGTGTCACTGCCTGGGGTTAACGTCTCCGCTATGCACTTTCCACATGTGTACCTGCATTTACCTCCCTCCATATCCGTGGGACCGGCTCTAGGGGGGCTGCTGATGTGGCGGTTCCACATTTTTTTTTATGAAATTGACTGTACTTATGCAAATTCTTTTTCTGTTTTACATGTCTTTTTACATCTATTGTTTACTTGATTTTTTTACATTTGCTTGATATTTATATTGTTTTTCATATTTGCATCATACTGTTTGATTTCTAATTAAATTGTTCCTTTTGCAGTTAAAATGAGCTTAATTTCCCAAAGCGTGCTTCTGAATGAAAGGAAGGGCAATAAACTTGATAGAGAGGTAGCTGATGCGGTTGTGGATGATGAAGTTCAGGAAGTTGATTTGATTGAGGAAATTAAGTTTTAAGCAAAGCACTCTTTGATTGTTCCCTACTAAGAAATCCTATTACCATTAACTCAGCAGACATATCAGATAATCTCCAAAGAACCCTAAAACAGGGGTGAAATGGTTAGTGAAAGAGCAATTCACCTTATGCGGATCGGAAAGCCAAACAGCGCAGGCACGGAGGAAATGGAACCACCCAGGCGAGCAACGGATGAGATCGCAAAACCCTAAATAAAATGAGCAAATAATCACTAAGAACATACATTGAAACATGCCAGATGAAACATAGGAACAAATCAAGTACGGCAGTCGAGCGAAAATCGATCCATCACCTGAAATACTGCTGATGAGAGAAAGGGAGAGATATGCCCTAGTGTCGAGGGAGAACAGATGTGAGAGAACGCCTCCGCTGCGAGAGAAAGTGTGGCGGCTAGGGTTCGCGACGAGGAGAGGAGACGGCTCGCGGAGAGGAGCTGGACCGCGGCAGGTTTCGGAGAGGGAGAGAAATCAGCTTCCTCTTCACGCGGCAGAACGACACTAGAGGAGAAGTAGGGGGGTCTCTTCGCGCGGCTAGGGTTCGCGACGAGGAGAGGAGACGGCTCGCAGAGAGGAGCTGGACCGCGGCAGGTTTCGGAGAGGGAGAGAAATCAACTTCCTCTTCGCGCGGCAGAACAGCAGGAGAGGAGAAGGAGGGGGGAGAAGTCGGGGGTTATCTTCGCGCAGCTAGGGTTCGCGACGAGGAAAGGAGAGAAGTCGGAGTTTGGTGAACGCTGCGGAGGATAGCAGCGTTGATTTCGCTTTGTGTTTTCTCGCTGACGTGGCAAGTACCTCAGCAAAACCGCACATAAGGCACCGCAGCATAAGATTTCTGATATATATATATATATATATTATGCTACGACCCCTATTTTACGGATTGCTGTGGACTAAATTTTACGTATTTTTTTAATGAAATTTTTTTCTCTTTCTTTGATTTTCCTTCGTTCTCGCCAAACCGAAGCTCACCGCGCCTCCTCGCGCCAGCCACCCTAGGCCTCCTCGCGCCCTGCCATCGACCAGCCGCCCCTGCCGCTGGCACGACCGCCCCGCAGACGCGATCGCACCGGAATCCAACCGCGATCTCGTCGGAATCTGGTGCGATCGCGGCCGGATTCCGGACGCTATCACGACTGGACGCGATCGTGCTAGATTCCGGCGAGATCGCGACCGGATTCCGGTATGATCGTGGTCGGAATCCGGTGCGACTATATCCCCTCGCCGCCGAGACTTCCTCTCAGCTCGGTGGTGGGCAGGCAGCAGCAGTCGGAATCCATGCCGTGATCCCCAACGGGTTCACCCCGTGAGCTATAGTGTGGGTGGGTCCAAACGGCCGGAGGCCGCCGGCGGTGGGCAGGCCGGTCGGCGACAGGGCGCGAGGGTGGCTAGCGCGAGGAGGCGCGGAGAGCTTCGGTTCGACAGAACGAAGGAAAATCAAAGAAGAGAAAAAGTTTTCATTAAAAAAAAATGACGTGGACTTTAGTCCGTAGCAATCCGTAAAATAGGGACAGTAGCATAACAATTCTCTCTCTCTATATATATATATAATTTTTTTTTATTATTTGTATATTTAGAGAGAGATTAAAAAATAAGTTTGAATTGGTGTAATAATATATGGATTTTATAATTTTTATGATTTCTTTATAAGTAAAATACTTTAATACTTATCATTTCTTTTTAAAAAAATCGGTGATTTAACTAGTTGATTTATTATTAAATTTTAATATATTTATGTTAGATATTTTAAATTTATTGGAAAAAAGTACAGCTCACGAACAGGACAACTACTAAAGTCCTTAATACAGTGATATTCCTGGATCATTATCCATTAATTATTCCTTGATCGATTATAAAGTCCTTAATACAGTGATATTCCTGGATCATTATCCATTAATTATTTCTTGATCGATTATTCAACGTTTCATAAATAAAAATTCATCCATTAATTTATGGACCCAGGATTCATCAATTTAATTCCCCCAACGCCTCCGTCAATCCGTCCCTAGACCAATACGGAGGAGATAAATTACGGGTGACTACTAGCCATTAATGTAAATGACCAAGACATGGGGGAGATTATGCTCGGTCACACCGAATTTCAATCCCAAGATCTCATATGACAACACTTCATATCTTAACCATCACACCGTTATGAGGAGACAAGTTTTACCACTTCAGAAAAATAAAAAAATGAACGCCAAGAATCACCAATACGTGCAACTATTCGAGCCTTTAAATGTAAGCATCATGCCACTCATATGAAAATTCTCTCCTGAACTCAATCATCCAAATTCAATCAATCAAGTAAAATAGCCACGTATACTCGAAAATATTCAACACTAGTCGCCAAGCAATTTAGTATTATAGACACTTTACAAAATTGCACCAGGTCACCTACTCGTACGGTTTGTACCAATGTATAATGAAACTAAATGGTGATACCTCAACCAGCAGAAACACTGACTGTACCTGAACCGTAAAACTAATTTGTATATCAATAAAATCACAACAAAGTCTAACTGAAATTGGAATATTTACTATAATCAGACTACGACATCTCAATCAAATTGTTACACTCATATAATGAACTTTAGCACCTATTGCAATCAAATTATAATACTTATTTGCTGTGCTAATAAAAGACCTCAATCAAAGTGAAACCTACTGTATGAGTTGTAGCTTCTACTACAACCAAACAGTGACCTTAACAAGATCAAACTGCAAGTAAACTGCATTTGAGATTGATTTTATGAGTTATTATATGAAAACCTTGGTATCTTCTAAGAAGGAACCTTCGCATATTCGTTCTCTTTCCCGAGCCAGATTAAAGAGAGAAGAGAGAAGAGAGAAGAGAGAGAGTTGTGCGTGTGCGCTGCGGTAGTGGAGAAGGCAAATGGCAGCAGTAGGCGCAGTCTTCGATCTTTGTCCTTCCGTTGAGGAAATCAAAGCAGCGCGAGAGACCTCAAAAGCAGCGCTCCTTTTATTGCTCTCCCTTCTTTCCCTATCAATAATTCAGCATCATATCAATCCTTCCACCGCATTAGTTTCATCCACCACCTGAGCCTTTCCAATCTGAGAGCCACCATGAACTCCCAGCAGCAGCAGCAGCAGCAGCAGAAGAACACAATCAAGAAGAAGCAGCAGCAGCAGAACCTGGTGAGGCAGAGGAAGCCCCACTTCTTCAAAGTCCTCCTCGGCGACTTCACCCACCACCTGGCAAGCTCCTCCCTCGTCTATCTCTATCTGAATGTGCTTCCCCTGTGGCGCTTTGATTTCTGTTTACTTGCTCTTTGAATCTGCTGCAGAGGATTCCCCCAAAGTTTCTGAAACACATTCCAGGTCCAGCCACAGAGTCCAAAACGGCCATCTTCCTTCACGGCCCCAGCGGAAGCAAATGGACTGTGGAGCTGAGGAGAAACAGGGAAGGCACGTTCCTTGCCTCCGGCTGGAGCAAGTTCGTGAAGGATCACTCTCTGAAAGAATGCGAGTTCCTAGTCTTCCGGTACGATGGCAATATGCACTTCACTGTGTTCCTTTTCGACACCACTGCGTGCGAGAGGGAGGACGCTTTTGCAGTCAGACGGTTGAAGCAGCCGTGGAAGACGAGAGGTCGCCGGCTGAAGGAGGAACCTGTGGAAGTTAGCAGCTGCTCTGTCAAGCAGGAAATTATGAAACATGGAGTGGAGGAAACTAAACCAGTACAAATCCAGCCTTATTTACCTAGTCAAGGTAACAATTGCCTGTATGAAACTCCAATCAGTCATTGGTTCGGTTCATGGAATAACAATTCTAAAATATCAGAATAAGCATTCCTGTGATCGATATAAAGAATAGCTAATAAGGTTTACAAGAATAATCCTTCCTGGAATAGCCATTCCTGAGATTGATATAGAATAGCTGAGAAGAATAACAAGGATAATACAATTCTATCAAATTTAGTATCTGAATGCATGAAAAATCACTCTGTCAAACTTGATCTGAATGGAATAGCTATGCATGCAAAGTAAACATAATGTGAGTTCTTGCCTGAAGTTAATTCAGCTTTATGAATTGATAGTTAACTTATGCAAATTGAGAGGCTAAAACATGGAGTTGATTGAATGCAGAAAGATGTGTGGCATTCCCTGATCCTATCTGGAATGACAAGCTTAAAATGGAAGAGTTTGAGCTTCCACTTAGTATGATTCGCAACAAAAGAAATTACAGGAGACTTTGCATATCATCAACAAGAAGACATGTGACAGATGAAGAAAAGTTGCAAGCGCACAAAGTTGCCAAGTCTTTCACTTCTGCACTTCCGTACACCATCATTCGCATGTCGACAACAACTCTTTTTAAGGGATACATGGTGAGTCATGTTTTTTTTTTTTTATTAAAAAACTATGAACTTTCACAATCTTGTTTCCCGTGAATTTAACTAGGTTATAGCTGGTTGCAGAATATCCCTACTCGGTTTTCACGGGAGCATCTTCCACAGAATACGTCAAACTTAATCCTCCATGACCCGATCGATAGGTCCTGGGTTGTGAACTACATTCCAAAGGAGAAGGGCAACAAAATATCAAGAGGGTGGATGGCTTTTGCAAAAGCCAACAAACTTGAGGAAGGAGACTTCTGTGTATTTGAGCTAGTTGGTACGGTCAAGCTACGTGTGCATATTTTTCGGGTAATTGAGGAAACTCTACCTATATCTACGGTGCCAACAAGGTCAGAATAGGTCGCATCCAATTCCCACTTCTTCAAGCTCCTTTGAATGAACTTGGCTTCCAAGCCATTGGAGGAACTATATATTGTAGGTGGGGGAAGAGGAGTGCCTTTCATGTGAACTATTGTGTTAGATATAAAATGGTAGATTATCTACTAATTAATACATGCTTGTGCATAATCCATCTGGAAAAAAAAACCCTTCAAACTATACTGCTAATGTAATGGTAGTAATATTTTTCTATTTTTGTTCATGTTTTTGTGTTCTTTTCATGCATTTCCATGCTTATGATGTGTGAACATTAATCAAGAGTTTGATGTAAATTCTTTGGCATGACTCTTGAAAAATAACATTTGCAAAATCAAGAGTTTTGAGCACACTTGAATTGGAATGTTACAATATGACTTGCAAAGTGGTGTTAGTAAACAAAATGACAGAGAACTAATTCTATCAATTGATTCTGAGGAATAAGCCTAATAATTGGCTTATGTAAGAATCCTTGAAGTTTAAATCATCTAATATTGCTTAGTTCTCTTTGCCGAATGAAATATCACAACTGCAAAGTTTTTTTTTCACTACTAACAATTTCCAAATTGCAATATGTTGGGCGTTTTGTCACTGCGTTCATTCCTCTGACTCAAATTTTATGCTCTATTAATAGTTGGCATTTGAGTTTTCCATCATCCTTATGTTCCTAACTATAAATCTTAGCAAATTGGTGGCTTTATCCAAGTTAAACCTAACTTCCTAACTACGCAACTATGCAAGCTCAAACCGGCAGTAGAAAATGCAAGATACGACTATACGCTATGCCTCCCGCGCAGACGAAATAACTCATCTCTGGGTATCACGCTACTATCTGAGTCCCAAGTTATTCTCATGGCAATAAAACTAAATCAAAGACGACAACCTTCCAAATCAGCCCTTTGAATCATAATAGAACTTGAACTTCATTTTCGCTGTCGAAAATTATTCCATTGTTCACTTTCCGGCCACTAGTCTCTCCATTCTCGCTGGAAGGAGGATGTTTCAGATGCTAAAGAATTAAATTGGGGCTGCATGCATATAACAAACACAAAATAGACACAGAATCACTCTTTTAATGTATGTTCCCATCCGGAGTTCTTAACGCCCAATGCATATACTCAAACCACAGCGACATACCTCGGATTCAAAGGGGATTCGATCAGTTTTCCATAATACAAATGCAGGAAAATCAACCGATCAATGCAAGGTAACGAAACCTCACAGCAGAGTGGCAGATCTAGGAAAACATAAAGGGCAAGAGCGTACCTTCGGCGACCTTGAGCCGAGACGCCATGGGCAACGATGGTTCCTCGGAGGGCGGTTAAAACAAGGAAATCGAAGGATTTGGGCGTATTGTCGCGCAAATAGAATCGGCGAAGCTCAATTAAGTGCAATGGCCCATATATATGAGCCCAAACTGAGTCCTAGTGAGACTCAGGCCCGACCCACAACAGCCAGACACCTTCAACACTGCCATTCCCATGTCGCGCCGGATGGCAAGCATTCGCATTGATGTTAACACGTAAATATTATAAGATTCACAGTGTTATCGGGGCATTTTCAATGGTTAAATTTTTTAATAATTTTTTTAATAATTTTTAATATGTCACATTAATATCATATCAAACGTATAAAAAATTCTTAAGACATCTTTAATGGTTAAACCTTTCAATGAATTTTTTATAATTTTCAATATATCACATCGTACCACATCATAAGTATAAATACTTACTATTATTTCTACAATGAAAAAACCTCCATATAAATTTTTTTTTACATTATAAATCATATATTTTTTAAAATTTTCATTTAATATATCTATATAATTTTCATTTAATATTTTAATTAATTTATGATTCCAATGTAATTTATTTATAATTTTTAATTAATAAATTTATGATTTTAATTAAATTAAATTTATAATTTTAAATTAATTAATTAATTTATTTATGATTTTAATTTAATTATAATCATTTCTATATTTTTTAAATTTTACAAATATTTCACAAAGCTTACAAGATGCTCTAATACTCACACATACCTCAACATTCAGGTGGTGTTTGGTTTAGAGATTTGGGAATGAGGAAATGGGTTCATTCCCAAACCTTGTGTTTGGTTGACAGAAATGGAATCAATATTTTAGAATGAAATACAAAAATTTTGGTATGGATGAAATTTACCCCCTCTCTTGGATTTTGATGGAATGGGAATAAGAAGTAAGTTTTGGACGAAAATACCCTTAGTATATTTGTTCAATTTTTCTTTCATTTCACTCTCGATCTCTCCTTGTTCTCTATCATCATACTTTCTCTCTCCTTATTTTATCATCATATTTTCTCTCTCAACATACTTTCTCTCTCCTCATTCTCACTCATCACACATTCTCTACCATTTTCTCTCTATATTCTCTCTCACCACACACTCTCTCATTATTTTCTCTCTCTTCATTATCTCCTCATTTTTTATCATACTTTCTTTCTCATTATACTTTCTCTCTCCTCAATCTCTTTTACCATACTCTCTCCATATTTCTTCTCATCACACTTTCTCTCTCTTCATTCTCTTCCATCACACTCTCTCTCCTCATTTTCTCTCATCACATATTCTCTACTATTTCCTCTTTGTATTCTCTCTCATCATACACTCTCTTATTATTTTCTCTCTCTTCATTCTCTCTTTATTTTTTCATCATACTTTCTCTCTCCTCAATCTCTCTTACCATACTTTCTCTCATCATACTTTCTCTCTCTTCATTCTCTTCCATCACACTCTCTCTCCTCATTTTCTCCCATCACACTTTCCCTCCCTTCATTTTTTTCCCATCACACTTGTTAGAGTGTATACTAAAAGCCTAGCTTTTGGTATAAATATTTATCTAGAAATAAGAATCACATTGGTCAAAAGTCTACATTTATGATAAATGTAGTTGCTCAATTAATTTATATTGTAGATAACATGGTGTGTGGTGTCACACACAGAAGATCATGTTATTGGTTCCTTATAAATTATAAACAGTAGCTCACGACCAAGATGGAAAGGAACAAACCATTGGAAGGTCGTAGTGTAATTAGGTATTAGTATATCTTAACTATATAATTACACTAGTACACTTAGAGTGTATTGAGTAGGACCATTTGAGGTCGTTCCTTTTATACTGACTTTATAAAGGAACAAAGACCTCAGTTATTATGGAAGTGTGTGCTCTTAATCCTAATATAATAACAAGCACATATATTTGATATTTATTTCTTTAATTTATCAATGGGTGAGATTTAGTTCGATGAATCAATAAGCCCGATAAGTTGGGAAATGATATCACTTATAGTGTGTGTTGTTGATTATAGAAGGAAACTGTGTCCTAGTAATCTAGGTTGAGAATGTCCCCAAGAGGAGCTCATAAAGATTGTCATGTTAAACCCTGCAGGTGGACTTAGTCCGACATGACGATGAAGTTGAGTGGTACTACTCTTGGAGCTAGATATTAATTAAGTGAGTTGTCAGTAACTTACTTAATTAGTGGACATTTGTTATTTTAAACACAGGGAGACTAACACACTCATAATAAAAAGGAGCCCAAAATGTAATTTGGGATTGGTGCGGTAGTTCAATAATAGTTCTCTAGTGGAATGAATTATTATTGATAAAATTAAGTTGTGTGTTCAGGCGAACACGGGATGCTAATTTTATCGGGAGACCAAACCAATTCCTCCTCTCGGTCCCTATCGTAGCCTCTAGTATATAGAGATTTATACCCACCTTCTTACCCATCCAATGGGGCCGGCCAAGCTAGCTTGGAACCCAAGCTAGGGCCGGCCAAGACCAAGTGGATGAGTTAAGTTGGTGGCCGGCCAAAGCTTGGGTCCCAAGCTTAGGTGGCGGCCACTAGAATATTAAAAAGGATTTTTATTAAAATTATTTCTTATGTGGATATCATGTTTTTAAAAGAGTTTAAAATTAAAAATTTCCTTTTATAGCTTTCTACAAAGATTAAGAGAAGAGATTAATCTCTTTCCTTATTTGTAGTTTAAAAGGATGGTTTTAATTTTGGTAAAACTTTCCTTATTTGTAAATTATCTATATGTTTAAAGAGAGTTTAAAATTTGAAATCTTTCCTTATTTGTTGATTAAAGGAGGATTTTAAATTTTAAGAAAACTTTCCTTTTAAACATGTTCATGATTAAAGAAAGTTTAAAATTAAATATTCTCTTTTATAAGTTTCTACAAGAGATTAAGAAAAGATTTGATATCTTTCCTTATTTGTAGATTAAAGAGATTTTAATTTTTAGAGATAACTTTCTTTTTATTCACATGTTTAAAAGAAAGATTTTAATTTATTAAATTTCCTTTTATAAACCAATCATGAAGGGATAAAAATTATTGAGAAATTTTATAAAATTCGGAAGCAAATAAGGAAGTTTTAATTGGTGTTTAAAATTTTATTTGCTTGGAGTTTTTTTTTGGCCGACCATTATAAAATTGAGAAAGGAAATTATTTTAATTAAATAAATTTTCCTTTTCAATGGCAAAAGAATTAAGGAAGTTTTATTAAAATTTCCTTATTTGCCAAGATCAAGGATTATAAAGAGGGGTAGAGGAGGCTTCATGGCTAATGAATCTATTCTATTTTTCTCTCCCTCTTTTCTTCTTCTTGTGGCCGGCCCTAGCTTTTCTCCTTTCTTCTCTTTTGGTGGCCGAACCATACATCTCTTGGAGCTCTTGTTGGTGGCCGGACCTAGGAAGGAGAAGAAGAAGAGGAGGAAGCCTCATCTTGAAGATCCCTTGGAGTATTGGTGGTGATCAAGTTCTTCTTCCTTGGAGGTGGTTCTTCTTGTGGCCGAACCTTGCTTGGAGAAGAAGAAGGTGCGTGGTGGTTCTCGTCTCGGAAGATCGTCGCCCACACGACGTCCGGGATAAGAAGAGGAATACGGTAGAAGATCAAGAGGTTTTTCTAAAAGGTATAACTAGTAATTTTTCTTTCCGCATCATACTAGTTATTTTTGGAAATAATACTAAATACAAGAGGCTTACGTTCTAGTGTTTCGAATATGGTTTTTCGAAGTTGTGTTCTTTTGTTTCTTTCTTTTCCTTGTGATTTGATTGTTCTCTTTGGTTAACCTAAAGTTATTTTAGGAAATTAAATATTAGCTTTCTATTAAAGGTTTTGTCTAGTCGGTGGTGGTTGCTCCCATATCCGAGAAGGCCCTCGCCACGTCGATACTGGAAACCTTTTATGGAAATTAATATTTAATGGAATTAATAACTTAAGGAGACTTGGGTCGAACGTGTTAAGTTCCGCAGGAGATCCAAGTCAAAACCTAAAAGAACAAATAGATTAAGTTTTGGATCAAACGTGTTAAGTTCCGCAGGCGATCCAAAATTTAATTTAAAAGAACACATGGTAGCTAGGAAAAGGTTCAGACCTTTGTACAAAATTTTTGTACAGTGGAACCTCTAGGCTTTCCGAGTAGCAACCAACAATTGGTATCAGAGCTAGGGTTTTGCCTCTGTGTATTTGGTATTAGTTTAATTATGCACATGTCATACATAATTTAGGCAGGATAATAGTAGGATGTGCTAACTTTGTGGATGCAGGATCCAACTATTATGGCTTATAGTTTTATGTGTGTGATTGGACCCTTGGACATGTCAAGGGCATTTATATGTGTGTGCATGATTGTATTATAAAATACAGCAGGATTTAGTTTTATTATGATTTTATTTTGATCTAGATACATGTACATTCCTTTTATGGAATATAGGATCAAAATTGTAAAATTCTATTTATGTCGCGGATCGAATCTTGCAAAGCGTGGAACCTTCTAAGGACCAGAGGCGCAGCGGAACAAGGAGCAAGATGGATGCGACAGCTAGACCCGGTGGCGGTGGCCAAATATGGCAGCAGCTTGGGATGACAACACGGAGGACAACTAGAGATAAAAGCCATAATAGTTGAAAATTAGATTTTCTATTTATTGCTTTTATATTGTCATGTATGTTAGTTTACAAGTTTAGTAGGCTAGCATAGTTAAAATTCCTCATTAATAAATAACTAAGTGGGAGGGATTTTAAGTAAATCCCATGGTCTCCATTATTGGTTTGTAAGTGATGCAAACAAGCTTGCGTTGGCTCAGAGTGCCTTCCTCCATAACGGATGAGCTTATTTGCGGATCACTAGAGCAGACTTCCATTTTGGATGACTATAGGAAGTTAATTAGGCGTGTGATCTTCCCCAACGGAAGGGCATAATCTTATTAATGGACTTAGTGTCAAGTAATGGTATACACTTAGACACATCTAATAGTATCCTCCCCATCGGAGTCACTGCTATTATTTGTGTGACCAAATGAGACCAACTATTAATTTGTCATAAAACTAGGTTGACAAGATAATAAAATTAAAGGGTTAAACCCCCTCTTACAAATGATTGATTTTGTATACGTCCACACTAACGTGGCATACAAAATTAACGGTGTTTGAGATAATTTTATTTGTCATAAAGTTACGTTGACAAGATAGTTAATGGGTAAAACCCTCCTCTTACAAATGTTAATTTTGTATACGTCCACACTAACGTGGCATGCAAAATTCACGGTGTTTTGAGGTGTTGGTAAATTTAAATAGTATTGTTAGAGGAATCAATATTATTTTAAATTTAGAGTCTTGACCAAATATTTGATTAAAGATAGATCAACTATTAATTTTATTCGTCATAAAGTAAGGATGACGAGATAATAAAATAATAAAATTTCCTCTTTGAATTTGTATACGTCCACACTAACGTGGCATACAAAATTCATGGGGATTTTTAAGAAGTTGGTCTTAACCAAATATTTTTGTGATTCTTAGGATGATGGTCAATCCCTAGCTGATATACTTTAGTATAGACTTAGTGGTCCCAATTATAATTAATTGGAAATAGGATTTGGACATTAAGGTAGACTGTCCTTTTAGAACTAAGAATAATAAAGGTGTATTTAATTCATTAGTTGATACATGTTTAGTGGAGTTATCTACCGGTACCTGGAGTGTAGATACAAGATGTCATTAATCATGTCTGCAATTCACAGGAAACCCGACAACTAAATGAAAGGTAAATCACCGTCCACATGGGCACTACTGTAAAAGTAGCAGCTATTGCAGTGGGAGAGGTTTATTCTCTAATAGGAATAAAATTTGGATTATCAGTAATCGTCTTTACGTACTAAGTTTAGGAAGAACTTGATTTCAGTTTCTAAACTATTATAGAATAGATATTGTGTCTATTTTGATAACAAAGCTGTTATCAAGAAAAAATAGACAAGTTATCGATTCTGGTATGTTGGTTGACAATTTATAATCCAATAACTCCCACGATGTAATAAATGGAAATTATAACACATCTTCTAACTTTAAGAGGAAGCAACCTTCGGAGATGAACCAATTATATCTTTGGCATCTAAAGCTAGGTTATATTAACTTAAGTAGGATTCATTGGTAGCTGATGAACTTTTGGGTTCATTAGTAGTGGAAATCTTTCCAACCTATGAGTCTTACTTGGAAGGAAAAATAACCAAGAAGCTTTTAAGTCAAAGGGGTATGGAGCCAAAGATATGATGGAATTGGTTCATTCTGATTTGTGTGATCCTATGACTATCCAGGCAAGAGGTAGTATCGAATATTTCATCTATTTTATAGATAACTATTCAAGATACAAATACATTTACTTAATGTGCCGCAAGACTAAGTACTTTGATTAGTTCAAAGAGTACAAGGCTGATGCGGAGAAATGTTAAAGTAAAAGTATTAAGTCACTATGGTAAGATCGTAGTGGCAAGTACCTCTTAGGATAATTTGGGAGTCACTTATCAGAAGTCGGGACTCAATCCTAACTAACTGCACCTGGTACACCCCAACAGAATGGTGTAGTAGAAAGAAGGTATAAGGCTCTTATGGAATAATTAGATCGATGATGAGTTATTACCAAATTTGTTTTAAGGATATACACTAGAAACAGAAGTGAACATAATACCTTCTAAAGTCAGAACTCTCTACTCCCATAGAATTGCAGAATGGGCGTAAGCCTAGTCTGAAGTATATTCGGATTTGGGTGGTCTAGCACATAAGAGACACTGATAAGTTGGGCAGGAGTTCACTTGTTTGTGAGTTATCCTAGAGAAACAAAAGTAGGTTTATAGTCTTAAAAATCAGAAGGTCATTATCAATGACCGATTTTTAGAATAGGACTATGTAATAAACCACATGCCCATAAGTAAATTTGTTCTTAAGGAAATAATAAAGGACATGTCTAATCTAGTACCAACTGTACAAGATGAAATATCACAAGAAACTGCAACACGTATCATAAAAGATACACAATTACAGATAGTGCCTCTTCGTAGTGGGAGGGTTGTCAAGCAACCTAAGAGATTTATGTTTTGGGAGAGTCTTTGGACTTGATCCCAAATAAACATGAGCCTGATCCCGGACATATGATGAAGCACTCCAAGATAAAGATCCAGCATCTTGGCAAAGAGTAATGAATAACAGAATTAGAATATATATATTCTGATAAAATCTGGAAGCTTGTAGAACCACCAGATGGTGTAAAAGCCTTTGGGTGTAAAAAGGTCTATAATAGGAAAAGAGGGATAGACAGGAAGGTAGAAACTTTCAAAAGCAAGGCTTGATGAAAAAGGAAACTTTTTCACTGGTAGCCATGTTTAAGTCTATCCAGATTCTTTTATCTATTTGGCAAGTGGATGTCAAGACAGCATTCCTTAATGGAAGTCTTGAAAATAGCATCCACATAAAGCAAACCAGAAGGGTTCATTATAAAGGGCTAAGAGCATCTTGTGTGAAAGCTCAATCAGTTTATGGACTGAGGCAAAGCTTCAAGGTCTTGGAACATCCAGTTTATCAAAGTAATCTAGACCTTTGGATTTATTGAGTAAACGGATAAGTCTTGTGTATACAAATGGTGTGATGGAAACGTGGTGGTGTTTCTTGTACTATACGTAGATAACAATTTTGGTAGTTGGAAACAATATCAAAATGTTGTCAGAAGTAAGGGTATGGTTGTCCAAATAAATCGATATAAAGGACTTGGGAGAATGTATATATTTTTGTGATCAAAGTAATAAGGGATCGCAAGAAAAATATATATAGATATCCGAGTTTAATATATCGAAAAAATCCTTACTCGTTTTAAGCATGCAAAACTCCTAGAAAGGTTTCTTACCTTTTAAGCATGGAGTGTTTTATCTAAAGAGATGTCTTGATGACATCAAAGGAAATTGAGGACATGTAGGCAGTTCTTTATGCTTCGGCAACCTAATGTATGCTATGCACGAGATCAGAAATCTGTTTTGCCAAGGGCATAGTTAGCAGATATCAAAGTAACCCTAGACAAGGACATTGGACTGCAGTAAAGCATATATTAAAGTACCTTAGAGGCACTAGAGATTATATGTTAGCTTACAAGGCAGTTAATTTGGTCCCTGTGGGTTGCATGGATTTTGACTTCCAATCGGATAGGGACAATAATAAGTCAACATCGGGGTTTTGTGTTTACTTTAGGAGGTAAAGTCATAACTATGGAAAAGTGATAAGCATATGTATTTTTCTGGACTTCACCATAGAAGCTTAGTATATGGCAAGCCTCTGAGGTAGCCATAAAAGATGAATGACTCAATAACCTCAAGATAGACTTAGATATGATTTCTGATTTGTCCAAAGATTATTACAATTTATTGTAATAATGTTGGTGCAATAGCAAACTCGAAGAAACCATAAGTCTATAAGGCAAGTAAACACAATAGAGCGCAAGTACCACCCAATACAAGAAATCGTATAAACGAGGAGAAGTTGTTGTCGCCTAGATTGCATCAGATGATAACCTAATGTCCTTAAGGCAAGAGCTTTTTGAAAGGCATGGGAATCAGATGTATGGCAGCAGATATGGCAGCTTAGTCTTTTAGTATAAGTGGGAGATTGTTAGGATGTATACTAAAAGCCTAGCTTTTGGTATAAAATATTTATCTAGAAATAAGAATCACATTGGTCAAATGTTTACATTTGTGATAAATGTAGTTGATCAATTAATTTATATTGTAGATAACATGGTGTGTGGTGTCACACACAGAAGATCATGTTATCAGTACCTTATAAATTATAAACAGTAGCTCACGACCATGATGGAAAGGAACAAACCATTGGAAGGTCGTAGTGTAATTAGGTGTTAGTTTATCTTAACTATATAATTGCACTAGTACACTAAGAGTGTATTGAGTAGGACCATTAGAGGTCGTTTCTTTTATACTGACTTTATAAAGAAACAAAGACCTCAGTTATTATCGAAGTGTGTGCTCTTAATCCTAATATAATAACAAGCACATATATTTGATATTTATTTCTTTAATTTATCAATGGGTGAGATTTAGTTCGATAAATCAATAAGCCCGATAAGTTGGGAAATGATATCATTTATAGTGTGTGTTATTGATTATAGAAGGAAATTGTGTCCTAGTAATCTAGGTTGAGAATGTCCCCAAGAGGAGCTCATAAAGATTGTCATGTTAAACCCTGCAGGTGGACTTAGTCCGACATGACGATGAAGTTGAGTGGTACTACTCTTGGAGCTAGATATTAATTAAGTGAGTTGTCAGTAACTTACTTAATTAGTGGACATTTGTTATCTTAAATACAGGGAGACTAACACACTCATAATAAGAAGGAGCCCAAAATGTAATTTGGGATTGGTGCGGTAGTTCAATAATAGTTCTCTAGTGGAATGAATTATTATTGATAAAATTAAGTTGTGTATTCGGGGCGAACATGGGATGCTTAATTTTATCGGGAGACCAAAACCAATTCCTCCTCTCGGTCCCTATCGTAGCCTCTAGTATATAGAGATTTATACCCACCGCATACCCACCTTCTTACCCATCCAATGGGGCCGGCCAAGCTAGCTTGGAACCCAAGCTAGGGCAAGACCAAGTGGATGAGTTAAGTTGGTGGTCGGCCAACTTGGGTCCCAAGCTTAGGTGGCTGACCACTAGAATATTAAAAGGATTTTATTAAAATTATTTCTTATGTGGATATCATGTTTTTAAAGAGAGTTTAAAATTAAAATTTCCTTTTATAGCTTTCTACAAAGATTAAGAGAGAGATTAATCTCTTTCCTTATTTGTAGTTTAAAAGGATGGTTTTAATTTTGGTAAAACTTTCCTTATTTGTAAATTATCTATATGTTTAAAAGAGAGTTTAAAATTTGAAATCTTTCCTTATTTGTTGATTAAAGGAGGATTTTAAATTTTAAAAAACTTTCCTTTTTAAACATGTTCATGATTTAAAAGAAAGTTTAAAATTAAATATTCTCTTTTATAAGTTTCTACAAAAGATTAAGAAAAGATTTGATATCTTTCCTTATTTGTAGATTAAAAGAGATTTTAATTTTTAGAGATAACTTTCTTTTTATTCACATGTTTAAAAGAAAGATTTTAATTTATTAAATTTCCTTTTTATAAACCAATCATGAAGGGATAAAATTATTGAGAAATTTTTATAAAATTCCGGAAGCAAATAAGGAAGTTTTAATTGGTGTTTAAAATTTTATTTGCTTGGAGTTTTTTTTTGGCCGACCATTATAAAATTGAGAAAGGAAATTATTTTAATTAAATAAATTTTCCTTTTCAATGGCAAAAGAATTAAGGAAGTTTTATTAAAATTTCCTTATTTGCCAAGATCAAGGATTATAAAAGAGGGGGTAGAGGAGGCTTCATGGCTAATGAATCTATTCTATTTTTCTCTCCCTCTTTTCTTCTTCTTGTGGCCGGCCCTAGCCTTTCTCCTTTCTTCTCTTTTGGTGGCGAACCATACATCTCTTGGAGCTCTTGTTGGTGGCCGGACCTAGGAAGGAGAAGAAGAAGAGGAGGAAGCCTCATCTTGAAGATCCTTGGAGTATTGGTGGTGATCAAGTTCTTCTTCCTTGGTGGTTCTTCTTGTGGCGAACCTTGCTTGGAGAAGAAGAAGGTGCGTGGTGGTTCTCGTCTCGGAAGATCGTCGCCCACACGACGTCCGGGATAAGAAGAGGAATACGGTAGAAGATCAAGAGGTTTTTCTAAAAGGTATAACTAGTAATTTTCTCTTTCCGCATCATACTAGTTATTTTGGAAATAATACTAAATACAAGAGGCTTACGTTCTAGTGTTTGAATATGGTTTTTGAAGTTGTGTTCTTTTGTTTCTTTCTTTTCCTTGTGATTTGATTGTTCTCTTTGGTTAACCTAAAGTTATTTTAGGAAATTAAATATTAGCTTTCTATTAAAGGTTTTGTCTAGTCGGTGGTGGTTGCTCCCATATCCAAGAAGGCCATGTGCCTCGCCACGTCAGTACTGGAAACCTTTTATGGAAATTAATATTTAATGGAATTAATAACTTAAGGAGACTTGGGTCAAACGTGTTAAGTTCCGCAGGAGATCCAAGTCAAAACCTAAAAGAACAAATAGATTAAGTTTTGGATCAAACGTGTAAAGTTCCGCAGGCGATCCAAAATTTAATTTAAAAGAACACATGGTAGCTAGGAAAAGGTTCAGACCTTTGTACAAAATTTTTGTACAGTGGAACCTATAGGTTTTCCGAGTAGCAACCAACAACACTTTCTCTCTCATCACATTTTCTCATCATACTTTCTCTCCTCAATCTCTCATTTTCTCTTATCACACTTTCTCTCTCTTCATTTTTTCCTATCATTCTTTCTCTCTTATCATACTTTTTCTCTTCTCAATCTCTCCTATCACACTCTCTCTCCTCATTTTCTCTCATCACATTTTTTCTCTCTTCATTTTTTCTCATCACACTTTCTCTCTCATCATTCTTTCTCATCATATGTTTCTCTCACATTCAACTTTCTCTTCCATCTAATTTTTTTCTCTTATTTTCCTTTAAAGGTAAAAAAAAAAATTTAGGTTCATTCCGATTAAAAATATTCAACTAACCAAACATTAGTTTTAAGAATGATACCTAAGCTCATACTCATTCCCATTCCATTATACTATGATACTCATTCCTATTCCGATTCCCAGGAGAAAACTAAACGCCACCTCAATTCTTTGAACACACACATATACGACTAAGTGAAGGCCTTACATAGTAACCACTCAAACATAAAATAATATGAGTTTAAGGGGTTGCCTGGTTCAATAAGGGGAATGAGTATTGGAATGGGAATGATATTAGTGGGGAATGATAATGGGTATCATTAATTTAATGGTGTTGCTTGGTTTAGTAAGGGGAATGAGTATCATTAGTAATGGGAGGTTTTTTCAAGGAATGAGTTTCAAACCACTTGTTTTAATGGGGAATGAATGATTGCTGACAAATAAGGAATGAAACCCTTGTGAAAATATGAAACCCTCAAACCAAGCACCTATATTTCATTCATTTCCCATTCTCCATTTATCAAACCCTCTAAACAAGCAGACCCTAAATCTTTTTAAGTATCCTCTCACCATTCATTTCGTGTCTGCGGACTTGTCAAATTAAATACACCATGCAAGACATCCTAAGCGGTAAACCTTATACTATGTAATTCTAAAGCACAAGTAAAGAAGGAAAAAGAATCTATGATAGAAAATTATCCTCAAAAAAGAGTAGAGAAAGGGAGAAAAAAATTTCTTCTTTTGTATATCTATTTATCTTGATAAAAAAAGATGGATACATGCAATGTAATTTTGTAAATAAAAAAGATATATGCGTCATTTTTTTAGTATATAGTGCAATTTTTAGAGTTAAAAATTGCACATGCATCATTTTTTTTAGATATATGGTGTAATTTTATAAATGAAAAAGGATATATACGTCATTTTTTTTCATCCGTTATTTTACATCCAATTTTGAGATGATCAATTTTAGCTTCAAAAATATTCGTGGATGAATTATAATTTTTTTATTATCTAAAAATTTTAATGAAGTAAATGATGATTTTTTTTAATTTTGATTTTAGCTCTCCCAAATAAATTGGGCATTAGTGAGCATGCATGCTATCACCATGATAATGTCGGTGGAAGACTTCTATCATTTATTACGATGTGTTAGTTCCTATAACTCCTTACTGATGGAACAACAGAAGAAAAGATGATCAATAGTTTCATTTGTAAGTTGACAAAGTGAACAGGTTTTGCAAGTCTCGTATGATATGCTATCCTTTGTTCGTATTCGTCGGTTTACAAGGAGTCAAATTGTGAATTGGTGCTTCAGCACACACCACCGAAGCCCACGCATTTTTGTCACTCCTGGGTTTGAAGTAGCCATAAGCAGTAGTTGAACCACGCCGTAACTCACCGTCAAACCAAGTTGATAGAATTGCCACCCTTTGATGTCCATTGTCGGCCTGGAGGTGTAGCTTATCCTGATCCGTAATAGGCATTTGATGAAGGGAGCAGATGGTCTTAAAAAAATAATAATAAATCAGGAGATGAACCATTTATAATTATGATCCGATCATGATCGTAATTTGATCACAATTGATTGTGATCCCTCCCTAGGTTTACCATCCTCATGTTATAATTTGGGTCAGGATGGGTGGCCGGAGATCGTCGGTGGTGGGCAAGTGGTCAGGCAGCTTGGCACCTAGTGGGGGCCGCCTCTGAGTGGTCTTGTCCCGATCCAAACTCTTACTTGGAAGGGGCAGTGAACCCAGGGAGATATCGCAACTAATTATAATCGGATCACGGCGATGATCCCGCCATAATTACAGGTGGTACATTTTCTAAACCACTTTTTTATGGACCAAGATCTGGGTTCATTTGATGAGGGGAGTGATGCGGAGATAAGAGTTTACGTGGCACAGGTCGATAGTCACGGTGTAGATCAAACTCAAAGTAGTCAACATCAGGGTTCAAGCAAGGCTAATCCGAGCAGGAGTGACTACATCAGTCGACCGGAATGATGCTACCCGGTCGGTATAAAATCAGTCTGAGCGAACCACCCGTCCGGTCAGATGTGGCACCGACATCAGTCATGTGAAGTAATAAAAGAGAAGACTAAAGGTCTTGAGGAAGAGAAAACAAAGGAGAACACTCCATCTGTCATTAAATACACAGAAGCCAAGACAAAGATGTCTTCTATAGATAATCAATCATTAAACAGAGGAAGATGGAAGGTCACTAAGAAAGGTATAAAAGGGGAATGCTAGGTATGAGGAAAAGGTAAGAAAAATAAATCTCAGTCTCTACCATTTTTCATTTTCCTTCCTCTGTTTCTAACTTAAGTGTTGGAGGGCCGACGCTAGGGACCTCTTCTCTGGTTTTAGTTTTGTTTTGCAGAGAGAAGCGAGGTCATCATCCAGTCAGCGAAACTGCCACCTCCCCAGCTTTCCAGTTTCACGCTTTCGGATAGGATCATTTTGGCGTCGTTTGTGGGAACGTAGCCTGCATCAGAACAAGAAGATGGAAGATGTCGGACGACCCACAACAGTGACGCTGACGCAAGAAGATCTTGACGCACTAATACAGGTTTAAGTGGAGAAGATATTGGAGTAGCAACAACAGCAAGTGCTGGCCAATAGGCAAGCGCAGGAGCCTACAGCTTCCCCGGCAGGCCGCTAGGTTGAGCGAGGAGACCGAACAGAACAGCTTTCCATTCGGGACCCGAACAAGAGGTCGATCGGTACCTGTGGGGAAGCACCTCATGCGCCCCCTTACATCAAGTACTGTTATGGATTCCAGCAGAAGAGAGGGGCCAAGTGGACAGAGACCGAGAATTTTCCTCAGATGAGGCACCCGCTCGAGATACAAGGAAGAGAAAACATCCAAAGTGGATAATTCGCCCGAGCGGGTCAATCAACAGTTTTCGAAGGGGATTCTAAATGATCCGCTGCCGAAACATTACACCCCACTGACGATCGGGGAATATGATGGAGCGAGCGACCCCGATGACCACTTGGCCAAGTTTGATAACATGGCCACGCTACACCAATACACGGACGAGGTAAAATGCCAAGTCTTGCTTACCACGTTATCTGGATCGGCACAACGTTGGTTCAAATGTTTGGTGAGCGGCTCAATCCACAGCTTCAAAGACTTCCGAGCAGCCTTCCTGCATCACTTTGCTAGCAGTCGCCGCCACTAGAAGACGAGCGTAAATCTATTCTCATTGAAGCAAGGACCCAAGAGGCCTTAAGGGCATATATCCAACGCTTCAAACAGGGGACGATGGGCATCCCGGCGGACCCCTTGGGCGTATTAGTAAATGCTTTCACTCAGAGGCTCACTGAAGAAGAATTCTTCCGATCACTCATCCGGAAGTCCCCAAAGGACTTTAGTCATCTACAGAAAAGGGTCAATGAATACATCAATGTAGAAGAAGCCCAAGCGGCCAAGAAAAAAGAGGCACTTGCCGAACCAGCGGTGGTGTCTGAGCGGCATCAACCGAGTAGCCATCAGCCTTCTAAAGGACCCCGATTGGGAGGAACTCAATTACAACACGAGCCTAGGACGCATATCGTGCAACACGTTGGGGGCGTATGCCTAAAAGCCTCCAAGGGCAAAATATGGAAGTCGATGTTTTACTCTTTCCATCAGTCAATGACTCATAATACCCGGAAGTGATATTTGGCTAATAGACTGGCCCCAAGAAGGCAGTATCGTTAGTCACCATCGCCCGATCAGAGATATAGGCGCTGATCAGCTGGGCAAAGGGAAGGCGAAAGGACAGAGGTCGAACCATGCCACAATCAATCTCAACAATGAAACAATCCAAGTACTCCTATTCGAGAGCAGGCCAAACAGAGACGACCCTCAGCTCGAGAGGAAGAAAATATGAGCAATGCTGCTCGAGGTGAGATAGGAATAATCGCCAGGGGGCCGACCGACGGTGATTCCAATCGAGCAAGAAAGTTGCACGCTTAGCAGCTTGAAATTCACGCGATCGGCTACAGCAAGGAAAAGGCTGAAGAACCTGAAATCAGCTTCGGCCCGAAGGATTTGGAGGGGGTAGAGATCTCCCATGACGACGCCATGATTATCTGAGCGGTAATAGCTAATTATGTTATTCACTGTACCTTTGTTGACACAAGAAGATCGGTGAATATTATATTCAAGAAGGCGTTTGATCAGCTGCAAATCGATCGAGGTGATTTACTGCCCATGACGACTCCACTCTATGGGTTCATCGGTAACGAAGTGTTGCCGATGAACCAACTGCGTTTGGTCGTCTCGCTCGGGGGATGAGCCGTTGAAGAGGACACGGACGACCAATTTCATCGTGGTGGATGTACCGTCAACCTACAACGTCATTCTGGGTCGTCCGACACTGAATGAGTTCCAAGCGATGGTATCCACTTTCTGCCAGAAGATTAAGTTCCCGGTAGGGGACGAGGTTGGCGAGGTCAGAGGCGATCAATTGGTCGCTCGGCGTTGCTACGTCGAGATGGTCAGAACAGAAGCATGGGCCACCTGGAAGACACTGCGCTTGGAGGTGAGTGTTATCATGGAGAAGCCTCCTGCTCTGGTCTACGACGAGAAGTGTTGATACAGTCTGACCTGGATGTTGTTTTGCTGTTGACACTGATTTAAGTTTGTATCAGATATTTAACTCAGATTAATTACTAATCTAGGTTGACTTGGTTGACCTGATTCGGGAAAAAGTCCAAGTATGGAGACTTGGCACTGGAGAAGTCCAAGCAGGGAGCTTGGCACGAGTGGAAAGTCCTAACTGGGATGTTAGGCAGTTGGAAAGTCCTGGTGAGTGAAACCAGGTGAAAACCCTGGTGAGTGAAACCAGGTGAAAACCCTAGTGAGTGAAGCTAGGTGCAAGTCCTGGTGAGTGAAGCCAGGCAAGGAAAAATCCAGATGGATCAAGGGTGATCGGACATCTGGTGTTGAAAAGTCCAGAAGGAAGCTTGGCATGCGAAGTCGAGAGGGCTCGGTGGCTCGTTCTCTAGGACCGGATGAAGTCGGAGAGAGCTAGGGAGCTCGTTTCTGCCCTGGTGGAGAGGTCTCGGACCGATCCAGCAGAGGCTGGATCGGTCGGCGGACCGATCGAAACTGGACACTGATCGGTGCGGACCGATCGGTGGCTCTTATACGATCGGTGCCGGCCGATGTCGATGGCTCTTGAGCGTTTCGTCGATGCGGACCGATCGAAATCGATCGATGGCCCATGTTCTTGATCGATGCGGACGATCGAAATCAATCGATAACCTCGAGATTTCATTGATCGATGCGGAGACCGTCGGGGCTTTAACCTTTGGGACAGCGACATTTGATCGGTCCGGGGATCAGATTAATCTGATCGGTCGCGAGACCGATCGGAAGCTACCTTTGGAAAGCGGCGCTGATCGATGCGGGGACCGATCGAATTCTGATCGGTCGCGGACCGATCGGCGATAATCGAGCGTGGTTGATGCGGGCCGGTATTATTCGCTTTGCATGCACTTTTACGATTGCGTATTTGTATTCACCTATCATTTTTAACCATTATTGTGAGTCTTTCTAGCTTGCAGGTTGCAGGTCACATTCTCATATCCGGATTCAAATTAAGCTTCATTAAGAGAAGGAGACAAGTACCCTTTTCACTGTAATTTGCTGCAACAAATACATTTGGGGCATCAACGTTCATCGGCGAAATCCGATTACGATTGGACTGCTCGGTTTGACTTCTTCCCATTGGTTGGTATCCGAGACGCCAGTGATTTCCATTGGCATGTGTTCAGAGAATCAGGAGGAGAGGTGATTGGCTACGCTTTGTTGGCAGCAGCGATGATTCGAGCCAGTGAAGCAGAGAGACATAAGAAGGAAGAAGAGGAGTTGAGAAAGGAAGAATTCTGATTCTCATCTTTTGTGATCAAGTCTTGAGAGAGCAAGTTGGTGAAGTGAGCTCCTTCTTTGAGAAGGTTGATTGTCGCTCTGCTCTGTTCTCTTCTCCGCGTGGTTGTAAGCTCATCTTAATATTTTCTCAGCCACTGTAAGTCTTGTGCTTAAATCTATAATCATCGAGACTTTGTTGAGAGGTTGCTCCACGAGAAGGAGACATCTTTAGCGGATCTTGTCCGGGGTGTGATCTACCGAAAGATCAAGGAGTCGTCCTCCTTACGGACACGCCGAGGAGTAGGGCAAGTTATCCCCGAACCTCGTATATTCTTGTGTCTCTGTCGTTCGTTTTAGTTTTTCTATTCAGTCCGGGTCGAGCCCTCTCTGACAAAGTTCTGAAAAATGAGCTTCCTAGCCTTTTCCCACTTTATCTGGTCCTAGAGAACGAGCTGCTCTTCATCCGGACTAACATTCCAAGGAGCAACAAGATGGCCATGAAGGAAGGATTCAGCACCAACAGACCACCGTTCTTCGATGGAGCATATTTGAAGAGTCGTATGGAGTATTACCTCAAGACTGATATCTCCATGTGGTTCTCGGTCAAGGAGGGATTCTCACCTCCAAAGGACGAAGAAGGTAAGGAACTTGACTCATCGAGATGGTCAACCGAGCAAACTCGCAAGGGACAAGCCGATGCCAAGGCGGTTGTCACTTTGCAATGTGGGATAGCCAAGGATCAACTTGTCAAGGTTGGTCCTTTCACCAGTGCGAAGGATCTATGGAACAAGCTCATCGAGCTCCAAGAAGGGACTCGAGACTCTCGGATCGCCAAGAGGGATTTGTTCCTAAACCAACTACAGAACCTTGTCATGAAGGAGAATGAAACTGTAAGTGAGATACATGGAAGGTTCAAGGAGATCATCAATGGTCTCCATTCGGTGGATGAACGAGTAGAAAACCGTGACCTCGTAAGGTATGCTCTAAAAGCTTTTCCTAGGAATGCCTTGTGGTCATCTATGGTGGATGCCTACAAGGTATCCAAGGATCTTTCCATTGTTAAGTTAGATGAATTTTTTTGTGAAATGGAATTACATGAACTTGCTAACAAAGGGCAAAAAGAGAAAGGTATTGCTTTGGTTGCAGAAGAAAAGAGCAAGGAGGGAAGAAGGAAGAAAGAAATTGTTTCATCTTTATCCTCCTCCGAGTCCGATGATGAAGGTGAATCATCATCAAGCGAGATGGCCAACTTCGTGAGAAGAATCATGAGAAGGAGCAGAAGATACAAAGGGAAAGGTAAACCTAGTGAACAAAATATTGACAAAACTAATGTTACATGTTATGAGTGCAGCAAAAAGGGACACTATCGGAGCGAGTGTCCGAAATTAAAAAGGAAGGAGGAACGAGCCAAAAAGAAGGAGGAAAGAGTCAAGAAGAAGAAGGCTCTAAAAGCTACATGGGATGAGTCTTCTTCAAGTTCATCTGAGGAAGAGAAGAGGGAGAAGAGTACACGGCAGTTAGCCCTCATGGCAAGAGAGGAGTCCGAGTCCGAGAGTGAGGACTCAAGCTCTTCAGCCGCGACTTCATCATCTTCGGATGATGAAGAGGTAACATCTCCCCATTTAGAAAAGTGTTATAAAACAATTGCACATTTGGCTACTTCCCTTAAAAAATCAAAAACAGAAACTAAACTGCTAAAAGATGAAATAGAGAAATTAAGGGCCCTTAGGGAAGATGAGGTCGATGACCTTTATCAAGAGGCCCTAGAGGATGAAAACAAAACCTTGAAGGGTGAAATTGAGAAGCTCAAGAAAATGCTTGAGAAATTCTCAACCAGCTCTAAGACCTTAGACATGATTCTAAATGCCCAAAGGGCGGTTTACAACAAGGCTGGATTAGGATACCAACCTAAGGAGTCTAGTTTTATTTCTTTAGTGTCAAGAACCCAATTTCATAGAACACATGTTTCTAGGGTTCATGAGACTAGGAAGAAGGTGACTAAGGCATGGGTGCCTAAGTCTCTCATTGTAGATGCATTAGGTCCCAGAATTTGGGTACCTAAAACATCCGTCTTTCGTGTCTTGTAGGCATTGGTCGAGGGGGAGCATCTATCAACTTGGTTTGTTGATAGTGGATGCTCCAAGCACATGACAGGGGACAAGTCACTATTCTCTACCATACAAAATAAAAATAGAGGTAATGTGTCTTTTGGCAATAATGGTAGTTGATCCTGTCCGAACCAGAAGTCAACAGACGCTGGGCACGTGACGCTCCAAGGCTCGCTGATGTAGGTCTCCAACTAGTGTCGAGATGCTCCGGCTATCCTGCAGTCGGTAGGAAGGGATTCAGACGACCTTCCGCCTCAAGTCGGGTAAATCACGATGAACAAGGTGGCTCGAAGTCTCAGAGTACATACCTCATCCCATCGATGAAACCCGAGGTTCTTTATATAGAGTGAAAGGTTTGGGCACGCGTGCCAGGTGCATAAGTGTCCCTGTCCTATCCTAGGTATGCGGTGTCGAAGCTTACATCCTTTCCTAGATGCTGTGGTATCGAAAGTTTACGACCCATATCGCTCTGATCAAAGCATGCCCTCGATGGGACAGAATCCCTGTCACAAGATTTGGAGCATGACACACACGTGAAACCTACAGGTTGTCGAGAAAGAAATCCTCCGGCCCTTTCCTTTGCTCCCAACTTGTAGTCCGAGCGGAAAGATACCTAAACATCCGACCGGACATCCGCAGTGGTTTACTTGTGCTTTGTGGAGACTAACAAGCAGGGGTGCTTTATGACTGTGATCGGTCAAAAGGTCAGCTCGGTCCATGACCTTTTTAATCGAGCGTCGGAACCCCGATTTGACAGGGTGCCTACCAACTATAAGTGCAAACCGGCCGGACCCTTCCGGGTACTCGATTCCATCGGCCGGCCGGCAGTCCAATCGGACCGGCCATCTATGGCCGTCCGTCCGGTCGGACCACACTCTCCTCTGGGTGGGTTCAGGTGACTTCCACTTGGCGTTGACTTTGCAAGAGAAGGGGGGCCCGCTCTTACTGATCACTTGCCTTCCCTTCAAGTCTAGTCGAAGGAGGCGCATAGTCCGACTGAAGCCGGACGGCTCTTCCATGCTAATCTTCTCCGCCCGGTCAGTGGCAGAGGTATCCTTGAATGAATCAATGATGGCTTCATGGGATCTCCTTAGCGTTCTGCCAATCTTGACATCAATGTCGATCATACCTTCATTAAATGCTCGAATGATTGAGCGCCACGTGGAGCAATGCCATCGGAGTGAGGCGGTTGCATGATATTTTGATGTGACCGAAGCAATTCGAAATAAACGGCTAGATGTATGCATTGATTCCCGTGACCTGGATCCGACGGTGGAGGCCGACCGGCCCTCACCCTATAAATTCTTCGTTTCCTTCTCGCCTTCACACGCCTCCGTTACCTCTACTGTTGCTCTCTGCGCTGTGGAGCCCCGGCGCTTCTGACGCTCTCCGGCGCCTTTCCTCGATTCATCTCCCCTCAGTAAGGTTTTAGATCTCTCCTCCTTCCTTTCCGGTATCTAATCCGTATTTCTTCCCCTAGCTCGAGTCTTTGAAATTCCATTCCTTCGTCTTTGGAACTTCCTTTTTGATTTCTTCTGCCCCGATCATGGCCAGTTCTTCTCATCCCGAAGAACAATCCTTAGGCCCATGGTATACTACCATGCGATCTCGTTTCGAACAACGGGATTTTGATATTTTGGCTGACAATTTCGAAATCCCCGAGGATATCGAAGTTCGCCTAGCTGGTCCTGCCGCTCGGCCACACAGACCGCCGCGCGGTGGTTTCTGTGTCTTTCGCGACCAATTTACCGCCGGTCTGCGGTTCCCCGTCCATCCTTTTATAGCAGACGTCTGCAATTATTTTGGCGTGCCGCTCGGAAGTTTAGTACCAAACACCTTCCGTCTCCTCTGGCGTTGTCGTTTTGTTCAAGATTCACAACATTCCCCTCAGAGGTCTTCTTCTTTTATTTCTATTATCCTAAGCAAGCCGAGCCGGGCACCTTTATTTCAAGCTCGGCCGGTTTAGTCTTCTTCAATAAACTACCCACTTCCGATAAACATTGGAAGGACTATTATTCTACCTCCGCATGCCCGATCGGTGAACTTTCCGACCGGTGGCAAGTCGGTCTACCTCCCCTCCCGAAGAAATTCAAGACCCGGCGGACTATCTTCACGCAAATGTACTAGCCGGTCTCGACTTGACATCAACAAGCTTCTTCACGAGGGAGTGATGTACATTTTTGGGTGAGTCCTATACGGACCCCACTTCGGCTTCGGTAAGAACTTTGCTTTGGCACTTGCTTTAATTGCTAACTGATTTCTTTTCTCTTGCAGCTGACATCGTCATGGACTCGGTGATGGCGGCGTTCTAAAGAAAAGCGGTTGGAGGTATGTGACGAAAATGAAATGGGTATTGACGGTCGGTTCTCACGAAGGAAAGCGGCACCAGTGAATCGGCGCTCGAGCCTCTCAGCGGCATGTGGACAGCTACCTCAGGGAACCAGCGGCCCCAGGAAGGTCGTTCGGGAGGAGGATCGGCCGTTGCAAAGAGGCGCAGTGGAGACCCCTCGCTCGGCTACCTCCGCGTCCAACCCTCGGGGGCCGCCTCATTGCGAAAAAGGCGCGTGCAGAGACCATTTCATCGGCCGGACGCCTTGGTAGGGACGGTGGCTGCTCGGTCGAGGCCACTCGGTCGACACTCTCCCCAGCTCGTTCGGTCCAGCGTTCGACCATCCATTCGCGGTCTTCTGCGACCGATCCGGTCGGGCGATCCACAGTCACGGCCGCTGTCTGAGTTACTCTTCATCTTCGGTGAAGAGTTCTTTGACGGCCGGACGGCCGTGCCGAACACCTGTTACTTTGAAGGGCCCTCGCCGAGATGTGGGCGGACGCTCGGGCCTTGATCCCTCTCGAACTTAGCCAATAGCCACATGCAAGCGGCTACGGGGTAAGTTCTTCGTTGTTTTTGTTTTTGTTTTACCTAAAATATTTCCGCTCGGCTTCTAACAACTGCGCCTTCTCGTTTCAGAGGGGGAAGAGATAGCGGTTTCCAACCGTCTGGCTATGGCGGACGAGGAGATGAGAACAGCTGCGGGCGGCGGTGGTCGGCGGCTCCCAGGACCTTCCTACTCGAGGTTGCAAAAGAGTGAAGAAACTCAAACTCGCTGGTGGCGGAAGAAAGCAGTGATCGGGCGCCCTAGCGGAGTCCGGCGGCGGTCAAGTCGCTTGACACAAGATAACTCGGCCACCACTCGGAAGAACACGGCCATCTCCGATCTGGAGAAAAGCGTGGAGGCGGGGCACAGGGTTGAAGATAAAGGAGGCGGGCGGCTCGATCGGGAAGAAGGCGGTAGCTCGGCCGATCACGGAGAAGATTGAGCGTCTGAATGAGGCCCTGACAAGCTCCAGGCAACCTTCAAGGAATACCGGGATGCCGAGCCGAGCGTCGCCGCTCTCCGACAAAGTTACATCCGATCGCCCGAGTTCTCGGAGAAAATTTGCGAGCGGATGTACTCGGCTTTCGACACAGCAATTACGGCCACTATGACCTATCTGAAGTCGAAGGGCCTTCTTCCGGAGTCCACCAATATTCCAGCCGGCGATCAAGTGGAGCTCCTGAGCAACATTCCGAGGGACCTCTACGACTACATCGAGTAATTTTTGTAATTTCGCCACTCGGCTGAACATGCACCTTTTTGTACTTAGGCCACTCGACCTAAGGTTCTAATTTTAATGAAATGCTTTCCTTTCGTGTACCCTATCTTTTTGCACTGTTCCCTGGCTAACACTTGTACGGTCCGCTCGTCTTCTATCACATCATACCTTGGGCATTCGAGGTGCATTCTTCCAGAATGAAGTGTTTTCCCCAGCTCTTCCGTCCAGCCGAATATCAATCTGGGCTGCTAGCCAGAATCGCTCGCTATAAGCCGATCCGAACCTTTTATACCTCGAGTCCGATCGGAAAATAGCTTCGGTCTGAATCGGCGGGGAATACGAATAATCGCAGTGTCGACGATATTCCGCTCGGATTATTTATAGACGCCGGCTCGTCTCTTGATTTTTAACGACGGTGCTCGTCGGCGCGGATATTTATAGCCGGTCGGCGCGGCTCTCGATCTTTAACGACGGAGCTCGTCGGCGCGGATATTTATAGCGGTCGGCGCGGCTCGATCGACGGGGCTCGTCGGTATTCCGCTCGGAGGGTTTATAGGCGCGGCTCGTCTCTTGATTTTTAACAGCGGTGCTCGTCGGCGCGGATATTTATAGCCGGTCGGTGCGGCTCTCGATCTTTAACGGAGCTCGTCGGTATTCCGCGGAGGGTTTATAGACGCCGGCTCGTCTCTTGATTTTTAACGACGGTGCTCGTCGGTGCGGATATTTATAGCCGGTCGGGCGGCTCTCGATCTTTAACGCCGGAGCTCGTCGGTATTCCGCTCGGAGGGTTTATAGACGGCGGCTCGTCTCTTGATTTTAACGGCGGTGCTCGTCGGTGCGGATATTATAGCCGGTCGGTAGCGGCTCTCGGTTTACGTCTGGGCTAGGCGGCCGTCAAGGCTAATTTTGACACTTCCGTTGGCGTTGCTCTTCGCCTTTCCCCCAGCTTGGATAATGCCCTCCTGGCCGCACGGCTCGGGATCTACTTCATCGAGTATTTTGGCTCGGATAATATACCTCCGTTCGAAGGGCACGGGGCCTTCGATCTTCGAGCGTTTGGCATGACCAATTTAATTCGGCCGAACGCACGGGTTATTGCTTACAAGTCTAACCACATAAACCTCCGGCCGATCGGCACGGGCGGGGGCCTTCGATGATAATGCCTTATATTCGCTCCTTTGACTTTTCATCTCCGCATTTCAAGTATTTAGTCGAAAAATGAAATACAGGGTGATTCAGTGATACACCTTTCACCCCGCTAAGCTGGAGGTGGTTCGCGCTCCACGGTCTATCTAGCTCGTCCGTCTTCATCCTCCGGATAATAGGCACGAGCGGAGCTTCTCGATGATTTTGAAAGGGCCTGCCCATGGCGCTTCAAGCTTGCCGACGTCGCCGACCGGCTTGACTTTCTTCCAGACGAGATCGCCGATCTGGAATTATGCGGCGGTTGTAGTTTTGCTTCATCCGTGACGGTCAGCCGAACGGACACCTTTGCCCTCTCCTCTTCTACCAAGTCCACTCTATGTTTCTTCGTTCGGTGTTGTCATCATCATAGTTACGGATCTGGTGACTCAACGCCTACTTCGACCGGTATGATACCTCACCGCCATATACCAAATGGAACGGTGTGACTCCGTCCCTTCTTTTGGCGTCGTTCGGATAGCCCACAAGGCGCTCGGCACCTCCTCCCAACTCCTCCTAAATGGTCGAGCCGGCCTTGAGAATCTGAAGAATTTCGGTTGGCGACTTGACGGCCGTTGCTCGAGGATAGGCCACGGATGTGAAATGTTGCTCAATCCGTAGCTTTGGCACCAATCCTCCAACATCTTCCAGTGAGCTGCCTTGGTTGTCGGACACCAATCGGCGAGGATGCGAACGACAAATGATGTTACGCGGATGAATTTTTAACCATTTGCTCGATGATCTTTGCCACTCGGCCTCCACCACTTGGAGAAATAGTCTACCGCCACTAGTAAAATTTCCTCTGCCGATCGCCATCGGAAATGGACCTACAATATCCATTCCCCACCGATCGAACGGACATGAGATGGTTGATGCCTTCATCTCCTCTGCCGGTCGGTGGGAGAAGTTGTGATACTTCTGGCATGAAAGGCAGGTAGATACTGTCCGAGCGGCATCTGCTTGTAAAGTTGGCCAAAAGTATCCGGCCAAAAGGATCTTCTTGGCTAACGTCCTTCGATGACCTCCACATGATCCTTGATGTACTTCACGGAGGATGTAGTGAGTCCTCCGAGCTTACATTTTAGCGAGAAGGGCGAGAAAGTTTTCTTGTAAGCGATCTCCGATGAGTGTAAACCGACCGGCTCTTCTTGGAGCCGGGCGCATATTCATCGGATGGTGTGGTGCCCGAACGGAGGAATTCTATAATAGGTGTCCTCCAGTCACTTGGAAACGAGAGGCCTTGCATCCGGTCGACATGCGCCACCATCGCGTTTTCAATTGGGCTGTTGAATGGCGATCGGCGTTATTGAGCTCGAGTTTGGCCAACTCATCGGCGCTGGTTCTCCGTTGGGATCTTCCGAATAAGCACCTCTCGGAAAGTAGCTTTGAGTTTCTCAAGGCCTCGGTAATAGAGTTTAAGCCGAACCAGTTGATTTCAAAGGTGGGAAAGTTCTTTGGCGACCAATTGTGAATCCGAGTAGAGAGTTACCCGACCGGCCCCCACATGTCGTGCCGCCTGTAATCCGGCTATAAGGGCCTCATACTCTGCCTCATTGTTGGTGGCCTTGTAGTCCAGCCGGACGGATAGGTGCATCTTTTCTTCTTGCGGTGAGATAATATCCCAATCCCGCTTCCGAGTCGAGTGGAAGACCCATCCACATATATCTTCCACAGAGCTTCCGGCTCGGGCCTCTGCACTTCGGTCACAAAATCAGCCAAGGATTGGGCTTTAATCGCCGAGCGGGGCTGGTACTGGATGTCAAACTCGCTTAATTCTGTCGTCCACTTGATAAGCCGTCCGGACGCTTCTGGATTCAACAGGACTCTTCCGAGTGGACTGTTCGTCAGGACAATGATTGTGTGGGCCAAGAAATACGGTCGAAGGCGCCGGGCGGCTAACCAATGCAAAGGCCAACTTCTCGAGCCCGGTGTAGCGAGATTCAGCATCTTTCAAAATATGGCTCGGAAAATACACTGCTCTTGCAGCTCGCCCTCACAAGTCTTGAGCCTCTGGCGTATTCGATTGACGACAAATACATATCTGATGACTCGCCTCCGATCGGCTTGCGATCTGATAGAATTCGATATGTTTTCAACTCTTCAAATGCTCGGTCACACTCTTCGTTCCACTGGAACTTAGTAGCTTTGCGTAGGATCTTGAAGAACGGCAGGCTCGGTCGGCGGTTTTGGAGATGAATCTGGACAAAGCAGTTATCCGACCGGTCAACCGTTGCACTTCCTTGTGTTTCGGGAGGAAGCATGTCTTGCGAGCTTTCACCTTGTTGGGATTGCTTGATCCCGCTCGGTCACTATACCCCAAGCGCCCTCCTTTAGCTCGAGCAGGCATTTAGGGATTTAGCTTGACTCCGTATTTGCGCAGTGTTCGGAGGTTTCTTCCATATCCTTGAAAAGATCTGCCGCTCGGACGGTTTGATAAGAATGTCGTCCACGTAAACTTCCGAGGTCCGATCTGCTCCTTGAATACCTTGTTCATCAAGCGATGGCGGCATTCTTTAATCGAACGGCATCACATTGTAGCAATATGTGCCGTCGGCGTTATGAAGCTCACCTTTTCTTGATCTTCGCGCGGCACTGGTGATAGCCTAGTAGGCGTCGAGCATGCAAATTAATTCACAGTCGGCCGTAGAGTCCACCGACTGATCTATCCGGGGAGAGGATAAAAATCTTTGGGACATGCTTTGTTTAAGTCCCAAAGTCAATCAAACTCGCCACTTGCCGCTTGGCTTGAGACCAATACCACGTTGGCTACTTGCCACTCGGGAGCTGCACCTCGCGTATGTGGTGGCCTCCAAGTTTCTCTACTTCCGCCGATTATGGCATTACGCTCGGCGCTAAAATCTCTTTTTTTCTTCTTCTTCGCGTCGGTCGGACATGCAACTCATGTTGCGCTAGGCTAGGCGAAATTCCGGGCAACTCGTGTGTCGACCAAACAAAGACATCATGATTTTCTTGGAGGCATTGGATCAACTTCTTCTTCATTTTTCCTCTAGATCCGAGGCGATGAAAGTGGTGGCCTCGATCGGGTCGGATGGATCTGAACTTTCTCCTTTTCATCATAAATTAAGCGGGAGGTTTCTCGGTTATGGCGTGTACCTCGATTCGGGGACCTCGAGCGGAAGAAGCTCGCTCGGATCATCTCTATATAGCAACGCCGAGTTGCTAGTTGATCTCCCGCACTTCTCCAACTTTGTCCTCCACGGGAAATTTTATCTTCGGTGGAAGGTTGAGACAACCGCTCGGAATTCGCGGCCGTGGTAATCCCAAAATGACGTTGTAGGATGAGGAGAGTCAACCACCACAGTTGTTGTCTGGTCCTCTGACGGCTCTTCTCCAGGAGGGTGGCCAGCGATTGTCAGGCCAATTTGAACTTCATTGCCGTAAACCCGTAGGCGGGGTCGTCATTGAGCGGCTCGGCTCGATCAATTTGCTGCTGATCGAACGCCTTCTTGAATAGTATGTTGACCGAGCTCCTGTGTCAACAAATATCGGTGAATGGTGTAATTTGCTATTACCGCTTTAATGAGCGTAGGCGTCGTCGTAGTACTTCTACCTTCCAAGTCTCGGGACGAAAGTGATTTCGGTCCACTTGCCGCTCTTGGCTCTGTTGACCGTATGGATCTGCGGTGCGAAACGCACGCCTTTCTTGCTCGGTTGGAGTCTCCTCGGTCGGCCCACCGAATAGCGTTGATTTCGCCGGAAGTATTGCTCTGTTTTCTTCCTCCAGTGGATGGTGGGACCGTTCCTGACGTCCGTGACTCTCTGTCTTGGGGATCTATGCGATCGGACGTATGGTGATGTCGCCTCTCTATGCGGGTCCGGTCGGCTTCCTGGGTCCTTTGCCTCGTGTTGAGGGGAGGAGACCGTCGTTCGGCTCTCCGGGGAACAGGATTGGACACAAAGGGAGGCTTGCAATCCCTCGTGTTGTGCGTATCCGTTTGGTGGAATTTGCGAACATTGGGGTCCACCTCTTCTTTGGCTTGGGCGGCAGACACTTCTTGCACGTGCGATCTGGTGTGGGGAGATCGGATTTTCGACCCTTGGTCCTCTAGGTGGTTCTTGAGCGGAGTGCTTCCGCTCGGCATGAACAAGTGCACGCCGCTCGGTTGGAGCTTCTTTTTCCGGGCTTGCCTTCTTCCACGTTTATGTATTCGTTGGCCGATGTAGCATGTGATCATAGTCTCGGGCGGCTTTCGAGCGACCTGAAGAAGTCCCCATCAACAAGGCCTTGTGTGAAGGCGTTCATCGTTTCGATGTGGTCGTTGGGATGTCCATCGCCACTTGGTTGAATCACTTGGATGTAAGCTCGAGCGATTCTTTTGGTTCTTGCTTGATGGCGAACAAGCTAACGCTTGTTTTCGATAACGCCTACTGCTGGCGAAGTGGTGGAGGAAGGCCGTTCGGAAGTCCTTGAAGCTTGTGATGGATCCGTCCGGAAGCCTCCGGAACCACCGATGCGAGAGCGTGGTAAGGAAGACTCGGCACTTCACTCCATCGGTGTATTGGTGGGCGTGGCGGTATTATCAAACTTACCCAAATGATCATCCGGGTCCGTTGTTCCATTATACTCGCCGATCGTAGGGCACGTAGTGCTTAGGCAGAGGATCTCGCAGAATGGCTTCGAAAATTGGCGGTTGGTCCTCTCGGGAGATGAGTCCGTCCGGAGCTTTCCCTTCTGTCATCCCGCCTTGGCATTTCATCGAGGAAGATCCTATATCTCTCCGGTGGCGTGGCTCGAGTGCGAAATAAGGCCGGTGGAATGGCGGTGGTGGAGGTGCTTCCGCTCGGCCCCAGCGGACGTTGCTGTTGCTCCTTGCTTCGGGATGCTTTTGCTTTGCTCCACGAGTTTGGCGGCCCTTATCTCGACGGCGTCGAGTTCCTCCCTTAAGCGTCACCGTGTCTTGTCGTCGGCCTCGTCCATTGTCTGCTCGGATGCGGGAGGCGTTCCCACGACGGCGCCAATTTGATCTGTCCGAGCCGTCAGTCGATGAAGCTGGGCACGTGGCGCTCCAAGGCTGCTGATGTGGGTCTCCAACTAGTGTCGAGATGCTCCGGCTATCACTGCAGTCGGCGGGAAGGGATTCCAGTGACGACCCTCCGGCGCTCAAGTCGGGTAAATCCGATGAACAAGGTGGCTCCGAGTCTCGAGTACATACCCTCATCCCTGTCGATGAAACACAGGTTCTTTATATAGAGTCGTGAAAGGTTTGGGCACGCGTGCCAAGGTGCATAAGTGTCCCTGTCCTATCCTAGGTATGGTGTCCTCTGTCCTTTCCTAGGTATGCGGCTGTCAGAAAGTTTACGACCCATATCGCTACGTCAAAGCATGCCCTCGATGGGACAGCAGAATCCCTGTCACAAGATTTGGAGCATGGTGAAACCTACAGGTTGTCAGAGAAAGAAATCCTCTGGCCCTTTCCTTTGCTCCCAACTTGTAGTCCGAGCGGAAAGATACCTAAACATCCGACCGGACATCCGCAGTGGTTTACTTGTGCTTTGTGGAGACTAACAAACAGGGGTGCTTTATGACTGTGATCGGTCAAAAGGTCAGCTCGGTCCATGACCTTTTTAACTGAGCGTCGGAACCCCGATTTGACAGGGTGCCTACCAACTATAAGTGCAAACCGGCCGGACCCTTCCGGGTACTCGATTCCATCGGCCGGCCGGCAGTCCAGTCGGACCGGCCATCTATGGCCGTCCGTCCGGTCGGACCACACTCTCCTCTGGGTGGGCGGCTGTTCCGGTGACTTCCACTTGGCGTTGACTTTGCAAGAGAAGGGGGGGGCCCGCTCTTACTACCGGATCAGTAGTCTTAAGGTTATAGGGGTTGGAGACATTCATATATCCGAATGTCTCCACATCAAGAATGTTCTTCTAGTCAAGGGGATGACTTTTAATCTCCTAAGTGTCAGTCAATTGTGTGATACGGGTTACACAATTGAATTTCATTCAAGTCAATGTTTGGTTAAACACATTGACACACTTGACACGGTACTAGTAGGCACAAGGGTTGATAATATTTATCAAGTATCGTTTAAAAGTGCTACTAATGCTTTGATTAAGTGTTTCATGTCAAAAGAAGAAGAGTCTTGGCTTTGGCATAGAAGGTTGGCACATGTCAATATGAAGAACATCCGGAAGTTGGCCAACCAAGGACTAGTACGAGGCTTACCAAGCATCAAGTACCAAAAGAATAAACTATGTGATGCATGTCAAATGGGTAAGCAAACAAAAGGTATTCATAAAGGTAAAAGCATTGTAAGTACATCTACTGCTTTAGATTTATTGCACATGGACCTATTTGATTGCAGTAGTGTAATATCATTGAATGGAAGTAGATATTGCTTGGTAATCGTTGATGATTTTACTAGATACACATGGACTTTCTTTTTGAAGCATAAGGACCAAACTATAGATATTTTTATTTCCTTTTGTAGAAGAACTGAAAATGAAAAATCAACAACAATTAAAACCATTAGAAGTGATCATGGTGGTGAATTTCAAAACCATAGGTTTTTAGAATTTTGTCAAGAAAAAGGGTATAGACATGAGTTCTCAACTCCAAGGACCCCACAACAAAATGGGGTTGTGGAGAGAAAGAACCGAGTCAAGAGGTTGCACGAAGCATGCTCAATGAGTACTCACTACCGAGTTACTTATGGGCTGAAGCTGTAAATACAGCTTGCTATGTGCAAAACCGAATCCTGATACATAGGTTTTTAGGAAAGACTCCCCATGAACTTTGGTTTGGAAAACCCCCTACAATTAAACATCTTAGGGTGTTTGGTTGTAAGGTGTTTATTTTGAACACCAAGGACCATCTTGGAAAATTTTCGGCCAAGGCTGATGAAGGGATACTGGTTGGGTACTCGCTCACCAGCAAAGCCTATCGAGTCTACAACAATAGGACTAAATTGATTGAAGAGTCCTCTGATGTAGCTTTTGAAGAAATCCCTAACTCGAATGATCAATCAAGGGCTATAGGAGAAATTCAATTTGAACTTAGAAATCTAAGTTTGAATGATCAAAATGAAGAACGAGTCGAAGTTGACTCTGATGTTGATGAGCAAAGGCAACAAAGAACTCAATCTGATCCTTTGCCAGATATTGAGTCCTTGCCTGTGCCTAGTGAGACCATTCATGAGGCACCATCAACACCAAGACAATCTAGGATAGCCTCTAGTCATCCCCAAGACCAAATTGTGGGAGACATTCAACAAGGGGTTAGGACTAGGTCATTCTTCAGAAATGAGTCTAATGAAGTCGCATTGATTTCAGAGATTGAACCGAAATTAGTTGATGAGGCATTGCACGATCCTGATTGGATCATAGCTATGCAAGATGAATTAGGTCAATTTGAAAGGAGCCAAGTGTGGGACTTAGTTCCTAGACCTAAGAAGACCACCATTATTGGAACTAAATGGGTCTTCAAAATAAGTTAAATCAAAGGGAAGTTGTAAGAAACAAGGCAAGACTTGTAGCCAAGGGCTATAGTCAAGTCGAAGGTCTCGATTATGATGAGACTTATGCTCCCGTGGCACGATTAGAGTCCATTCGTTTGATGCTAGCTTTTGCTGCACATAGAGGTTTCAAACTCTATCAAATGGATGTTAAATCTGCCTTCTTAAATGGCTTCATTAAAGAAGAGGTCTATGTTGAACAACCCCCGGGGTTTGTGAGTACCGAAGCTCCAAACCACGTATACAAGCTCAAGAAAGCTCTTTATGGGCTTAAACAAGCACCTCGAGCTTGGTACGAAAGGTTGTCAACATATTTACTAGAAAAGGGTTTTGTGAGAGGCCAAATAGACCCAACACTATTTCTGCGTAGAGATGGTGAAAATATTTTTGTAGCCCAAGTATATGTCGATGACATAATTTGTGGCTCAAATAACAAGGGCTATTTGAATGAATTTATTTCTCACATGGAAAGTGAGTTTGAGATGAGTCTAGTAGGAGAATTGACATTCTTCCTTGGACTTGAAATCAAACAAACTCGAGATGGAATTTATGTCCATCAGGCAAAATACACTCAAGAGATGCTTAGAAAATTCAATATGAGTGACTCTAAGGAAGTGTCCACTCCAATGGCGACAAGCACTCGCCTTGACAATGATGAGAGTGGAAAACCAATTGATCTAACGCAATATAGAAGCATGATTGGTAGTCTTCTATATCTCACAGCTAGTCGACCGGACATACTTTTTGCTGTGGGCATGTGCGCTAGATATCAAGTCTGTGCCAAGGAATCTCATTTAATTGCAGTTAAGAGAATATTGAGATACCTTAAGGGCACAATTCGAGTAGGTCTATGGTACCCTCGTACAGAGTCTTTTGACTTGATAGGCTATACCGATTCCGATTATGCTGGGTGCAAATTGGATCGGAAAAGCACTAGTGGGGGTTGCCAATTCTTAGGTTCATCATTAGTTAGTTGGTCAAGTCGGAAGCAACATTGTGTTGCTCTCTCCACGACCGAGGCCGAATATATTGCCATGGGAGAGAGTGTATCACAATTGTTGTGGATGATACACACCCTAGAGGATTATGGACTTTCTTATAAGGGTGTACAAGTGCTATGTGACAACATTAGCACGATCAACCTAACTAAAAATCCAGTCCATCATTCTAGGACCAAGCACATTGAAGTGCGTCATCACTTCATTAGAGATCACGTAGCTAGGGGTGACATTGTGCTCACATATGTGGAGTCAAAGTCAAACCTAGCCGACATTTTCACCAAACCCCTTCCGGAAAATGAATTTAGTCATTTAAGGAGGGAGTTGGGGATGTGTTTGGCTCCTTAGGTCCTTAGGACTTCATCATGATCAATAAGGACAAATTAAAATGACAAAAGAAATTGGGAATGATTTTGGGCAACTTGGGAACATCTCACACAAACTATAAGGTTTAACAAAATATTTTTGTTTGCTAGAAATGGGGTGAGATGCTAGGAACAACCAAATTATTCAAAATGTATCATGCATCCCTTGAATAATTAGGTTGAAGAGACATTAATTGAGTATGGGGAAGACCATTACATAATTCATGTGTATTTGGTTCCTAGATCTTACTCATATATTCCAACCAAGGAAACTTGGTTGGACTTTTCCTATAAATCATGTAACCTTGGTTGTTGGAATGTTTGATACCTTTGATCGATACCTTTCGTGATTTTGATTGAAACTAGGATAAGTCATTGAAATAATGATAGAAATTTGGACATATTTTGCCAAATTTGGGACTGAACATAGCAAGGTTGAAGATTTCAGTTTTTAACCTTGAGTTGTCTATTTTGACAAACTTGAAACTTGTCTGAAATATCAGTGTTTGTAGTCGAATTTGAAAGTCTCAAATTATAAACTAATTCACACCATAAGAGCCCATCGTTAGGACATAGTTATGCTTGTAGATTCTCAGGATTCTAGATATTGATTTTGAAAGTTTCATTGGAGAAACTTCTACGAACTATCAAACATATCTAAGGATTTGATTCTTGAAATCACGAAAATTTCGATGTCGAGACAGATGGGCTACGGCCGATCGGGAGAAAATGGATCGGTCGAGGCACGATCAAAACTTCCCAACCTTTACTGTACTACGATCGGTCCGAGGACCGATCGAGTTATTTATGCGCCTCGCGGTCGGTCCGGGGACCGATCGGGATAATCGATCGCATAAGGCTCTTCCGATCGGTCCATAGACCGATCGGTGGTTCCATGGTTAAATCGTGACTTGGGGCTTCTTGATCGATCTCGATGGTCTACGGACGATCAGGAAGTTCCTGATCGGTCGGTGACCGATCGAGGGCTTCCGAATGCTCGATCACTTCGATCGGTCTGACGATCGGGAGGTTCTGATCGGTCCGGTGACCGATCGAGCTTGGATACCTGATCGGACAACCGTCCGATCCTTTCTTCACTGTACACTCATCTAAACCCTTAAAACCTCCCGATCCCTCCTTTTCTTCGTTCACGCGAAACCCTAGCCGACTCTTCCCACCAGTTCACCCTTTCTCTTCTCTTTGAACGCCGAAGCTCCAGCCCTCGGAAGCCCTAGCCTAAAGTTCAAATGGCACCAAGGTAACTTCTTACCTCTCTAAAACTTGGCATTGTGTTTTCATTTCTCATTGGATCTTCTGTTATTGTTGTCTCGGTTCTTATTTGTTGGTGGCTCCTGTGCTTTTCGTTTTTCCCATTGTATCCCCTTAGGAAGAAACCCACTGATGGTGAGGGAACCTCTAAGGAACCAACCAAGACATCCAAATCCAAAACTCATGCTGCTCCTTCCCGACCCCAACCAGCTAGTTCCAGTAGATTCCCAAACCGCCAGTCTGAGCAAGCTTTTCAACAAAGGACATTCAAATTACTCCCTTGTAGGTCCGTGGATAGAAAATTCATGGACGAATTTTGCCCACAAGTGTCCGAAATCATAGCATACTACAAACTCGATTCACTAGTCTACTTGGAACGAGATATCAACTATGACCTGGTCTCTGAGTTCTATAATAACCTTCATGAGACTAGTGATCAAGGTTTTAAAACAAGAGTTGCTAAGCGGACTCTTGATTTCAGTATCTCATCTTTCTTTGAGTATCTCGATTGTCGGAGGTGTTCCGGTGATGTTTTTTCGATATTTCCTGACTTACCAGAACAATTACTTCCACCGTTTGATATCTCACCTGACGACATATATGAGTACTTCTTCAGACAGCCTAGACAAGGGCTAGATGAGCTAGATGTTGACTTCCCTACTTTTGCAGTTGAGATTATCTCCTCAAGATTACATTCTTTTTAAAATTGTCACGAACTGCCTTCTACCTATCACATCTAAACCATTATCAGAGATTCGACCGTATCATTGTCTGATGCTTTACGGGTTGCGTAGGCGTCTTGATTTTGATATCATGTCGAGCATCTACTCCTCGATCATATCATATTCTCAGCCTAAGCGGCTTCACTATTTATATGCCTTATGGGCATATAATTACTGATTGGCTTGAGACCCTTGAGTTGATGTCTCTAAGGGTAGAATAATCAAAATGGTCGGGGAGGATTGCCGACTTGGGAAAGGGCATTTTCCAATGCGGAATCATAGGCGAAATGGGATGTTCGGTGGAAGGATGGGAGAGCTTTAGGTGAGTTACCACGGGACCTCCACGACGAGTTGCACTGCTCCCATTGCTGCCTCCTCCCACCGACATCGGGCGGATCCGCTGCTACCGGATCGGCGAGTTGAGAGCGATTTGATCGTCACGAGGAGATGGTGACTGCTGAGTTCGATGGACTACGCTTACGGATTGAACAGCGCTACGATGACCTGCGCGGGCATATTGACCAGCGCTTCGATGATATGCGCAGTCAACAGGTGGTGACACAGCAGTTGTTACTCGGATGGATGGCACGATACCCGCCTCCGCAGTCTTACCCAGGCTATCCATCCTCCAGCGTGCCGCCTCAGGATTTCACCCTTCCTGCCGATGATGATGATGCTCCTCATGTTGAGGACGTTGATTGATATAGTCTGTGTGTCACCTTGTCTGTATGTATTTTGGATGTTATTTGTTAGTCTGACCTGGATGTTTGCACTTCTGATGCTACTCATATATTTATGCTACTCGGTTTTATATTTGCTTGCTCCTTATTATGCTTCATTTTCTATGTTTTTTTTATGCTGTTCCTATGCCATGATTTGGTTGTATCTTTTGTCTCTCTTACTGTCGTATTGTGACCTTAGAGGGAACTCTAGGTCAGTTAAAAGAAGGCAGTATGGATTCAGGGGGAGCCTTTTTAGTTTTTGTCACCTCATTTGCACCTTTTCGGTGTTTGACAAAGGGGGAGAGGATACCTAAGTTTAGAAATGTATGAAAGCTTGATTTTAGGGGAGAGGATAACGGGAAGGATCTTGATTCCCGTCCTTGACTTGGTGGTGTATCCGTCTTAGGGGGAGGATCCTGATTTCCCTAAAATTATGGGTATATGAGCATTTCTGATCTAAACTTAAATCGTGTTGTCAAACAACAAAAAGGGGGAGATTGTTGATACAGTCTGACCTGGATGTTGTTTTGCTGTTGACACTGATTTAAGTTTGTATCAGATATTTAACTCAGATTAATTACTAATCTAGGTTGACTTGGTTGACCTGATTCGGGAAAAAGTCCAAGTATGGAGACTTGGCACTGGAGAAGTCCAAGCAGGGAGCTTGGCACGAGTGGAAAGTCCTAACTGGGATGTTAGGCAGTTGGAAAGTCCTGGTGAGTGAAACCAGGTGAAAACCCTGGTGAGTGAAACCAGGTGAAAACCCTAGTGAGTGAAGCTAGGTGCAAGTCCTGGTGAGTGAAGCCAGGCAAGGAAAAATCCAGATGGATCAAGGGTGATCGGACATCTGGTGTTGAAAAGTCCAAGAAGGAAGCTTGGCATGCGAAGTCAGAGAGGGCTCGGTAGCTCGTTCTCTAGGACCAGATGAAGTCGGAGAGAGCTAGGGAGCTCGTTTCTCCGGACTAGGTCAGAGAGGGCTCGGCAGCTCAGCAAAGGCTGGATCGGTCGGCGAGACCGATCGGTGAAACTGGACACTGATCGGTCTGCGGACGATCGGTGGCTCTTATACTGATCGGTGCCGACCGATCGGGTGTCGATGGCTACGAGCGTTTGCGATCGAGTGCGGACCGATCGAAATCGATCGAGCTAGCCATGCTGTTCTTGATGATGCGGACCGATCGAAATCATCGAGCTACTAAGATTTCATTGATCGGTGCAGACCGATCGTGAGGCTTTAAGCACGGGACAGCGACATTTGATGATGTGCGGGACCGATCGGATTAATCTGATCGGTCCGCGACCGATCGAAGCTGCGTACCTTTGGAAAGAGCGGCGCTGATCGGTGCGGGACCGATCGATAATTCTGATCGGTCGCGACCGATCGGCGATGATCGGCGTGGTTGATGCGGGCATGACCCAACGTATTGTTCGCTTGCATGCACTTTTCGATTGCGTATTTGTATTCACCTATCTGTTTTTAACCATTATTTGTGAGTCTTTCTAGCTTGCAGGTTGCAGGTCACATTCTCATATTTGGATTCAAATTAAGCTTCATTAAGAGAAGGAGACAAGTACCCTTTTCACTGTAATTTGCTGCAACAAATACATTTGGGGCATCAACGTTCACTGGCGAAATCCGATTACGATTGGGCTGCTCAGTTTGACTTCTTCCCATTGGTTGGTATCCAGAGACGCCAGTGATTTCCATTGGCATGTGTTCAGAGAATCAGAAGAGGAGGAGAGGTGATTGGCTACGCCTGGCTGGCAGCAGCGATTCTGCAGACGGCGGTGATTCGAGCCAGTGAAGCAGAGAGACATAAGAAGGAAGAAGAGGAGTTCAGAAAGGAAGAATTCTGAATTCTCTGTCTTTTGTGATCAAGTCTTCGAGAGAGCAAGTTGGTGAAGCTGTGAGCTCCTTGCTGAGAAGGTTGATTGTGCGCTCTCTGCTCTGTTCTCTTCTCCGCGTGGCTGTAAGCTCATCTTAATATTTTTCTCAGCCACCACTGTAAGTCTTGTGCTTAAATCTATAATCATCTGAGACTTTGTTGAGAGGTTGCTCCACCGAGAAGGAGACATCTTTAGCCGGATCTTGTCCGGGGTGTGATCTACCGAAAGATCAAGGAGTCGTCCTCCTTACGGACACGCCGAGGAGTAGGGGCAAGTTATCCCCGAACCTCGTATATTCTTGTGTCTGCTGTGTGTTTGTTTTCTTTCGTTTTAGTTTTTCTATTTCCGCTGTGCTGTGCTAACAAAGTTCTTGAAGAAATTTCTGTTTAGTGTTTTTCAAAGAGGCTATTCACCCCCCTCTAGCCATCTAAGATCCCAACAAGAAGGAGGAGGTCCAAATCCATCCAAACTGATTGGAGACAACAACCTTTCTCACTGCCGATCTAGAGAGCGAGAAAAAGCAGAGTTGGTCGCCTACCTCATACGAAACTATGACGTGTTCACCTTATTACTGGAGGTCGACCATATACAAGAAGTCCAATTCCCGAGTTGGCTCGCTAACGTGGTACTAGTCTCCAAGACAGGCAATAAATGACGAGTCTACATCGACTTCTGTGACTTAAATAAGACATGCCCGAAGGACTTCTATCCGTTGCCTCAGATAGACCAAATGGTGGACTCCACAATGGACTACGAATTAATATGCATGCTCGATGTATACCAAGACTACCACTAAGTCCCGCTCACCCAAAAGATCAAGAAAAGTCAGTTTCATCACGGCCGACGAAACCTATTGCTATAACGTCATGTCGTTCCGACTGAAGAACGTCGGAACAACCTACCAAAGGCTGATGAATAAAGTGTTCTGTAGTCAGATCGGTCGAAACATGGAGGTCTATGTCGATGACATATTAATAAAATCCCTCCGAGCGGGTGACCTCTGTGCAGACGTCGATGGAATAAAGCTGAATCCCAGCAAGTGCCTATTCGGCGCGAGGAGCGGTCATTTTCTCAGGTATATCGTGATCAAGCGGGGGATCGAGGCAAATCCGAGTAAGGTAAAAGGCTTGCAAGGCACACCTCCGCATTGCAATTTGAAGGAGGCCCAACGACTGACCGGACGGATCACCGTGCTTTCAAGGTTCATCTCTAAGGCGCCCGATTGGAGTATGCTATTCTTCAAAGTACTGCACCGAGCTACAAGATTCCAATGGGACGTAGAATGCGATTGGGCTTTGGAAGAACTCAAGAAGTATCTTAATTTCTTGCATGTGCTACCTAAGTCAAACAACGGAGAGCCTCTTTGGATATATTTGTCATCTACCGAGCATGCAATCGGATCGGCATTGGTCAAGCAAAATGGACATGAACATCAGCCTATGTATTTTTTAAGTCATATATTAAAAGATGTTGAATCTCGCTACACTGGTCTGGAAAAGTTAGCTTATGCTTTGGTGCTTGCCGTTCAGAGACTTCGTCCATATTTTCTTGCTCACCTGATTATCATCATGACCAACAATACCCTGGGAAAAGTCCTCCTTAATCCAGAGGCGTTTGGGTGACTAATTAAATGGATAATCAAACTAAGTGAGTTTGATATCCAATGTCAACACCGAACGGGTGATCAAAGCTCGGGCCTTGGATGATTTTGTTACAGAGGTCTAGAATGCCGAGCTGACAACAACTTGGAGAATATATGTCGATGGTTCGTCCACTTGACAAGGCAGCGGAG